>NC_083328.1:81498823-81855490 GCF_963455315.2 Globicephala melas
AGAGGGACGGCACTCACTTGGTGCCAGGCAGGGAATGTGGACAATCTCATGTGTGTCCCCATTTCACAGATGAGGCAACCGAGGCTCTAAGTGGTTACAGACCTTGCTAGCCAAGAACCAGGCCTAGAACCTGAGCTTCAAACTGGAGGTTCTGCGTCTCTCCTCGGCCAGTGCCAGCTCCCGAGCAATGAGCTTCCTGTCAACAAAGGCCACAGGACAAGGTGGCTTTGGGCTCCCACCTTAGTGACGTTTTGGTCCGCCTCACCCTTGACGAAGCACCCAGACATCGGGAGCGCCCTGAGCAGGTGGCGGCTGGAGGCCGGGGGATGTGGTACGGCTGTGTCTCTTCCCATGGGGTTTCTTGGGCTCAGGCCGGGCCAAGCACTGCCCTTGGGACCTGGCTGGTAGCCTGGCCCAGATCTCCTGGCATGGGCCGCAGGACTTTATTTAGACAGCGTCCGCTGGGCAGCTTCGGGCGCACAGGCCCGAGGGGGCGTAGCTCCGTCGGGTTTCACGGCGCGTCTGCGCCGGGAGCTGCCCCCATCATTATAAATTGGTGCATGTTTTGCTGGGAGGCCGGTCACCGGCCGAGCAGGGGAGACAATGGGCTGCCTCCTTTGAAATGGGTGTCTCTTCACCCACCCCCACCCCTTTCTTCTTTCGGGGAAGATTTCTTCCTGCCTCGGCCCAAATCCCACTCTCTGGGGCCTCTCCCCAACCCCTGACCCTCCAGAACAAAAGGGAGCGTGAGTGTCTAGACCGCCAGTCTGAATGTGAGAAGGGGGCATTGTATGACCAGGACGGAGGCCTGGCCTCCCAGGCGGAAAGGTTGGGGCGTGGGGGGGGGGGCCGGGAGGGGCGTGGTGAAGGCCTGACACCTCTCGGGTCCCCTACGCTCGCTGCCTGCCCCTCCTGGGACAGAGATGTGGCCAGAGCTCAGCCCCGAGGATCCAGCCTGGGTGGCATGCCATCTCCAAACTAAATGCAGGGAATTCCTTAGCCTGTCACTAAAACGTTCATTCACTCGAGGAGCTAATTCACAGGAAGGCCCCGGAGCAGTGCCTGAATCCAGGCGTGGTCAGCTGTTCATCTTGATCAGTTTAGAAGCTTCACGTGTATTTTGGGCTGAGGGGACCAGGGTGGAGAGTCCCCAGCAGGGACCCTGGCGTCTTCCAGCATCTGGAAGGCCTTGCTCCGAGTAGGGGAGGGGACGTGTTCCTGGACACCTGGGTGGTGAACACTGGCTGTGTGACTCCAGGTTCCTACTCACCCTCTCTGGGCCTCTGGGACACCTTGTCTGTAAAAAGAGGCTCGAATAAGATCTGTGGTTTTTCAGACCATGTTTCACCAGCAAGGACCTTCAATTCAATGAAAGTCTGACCCAGGAGCTTCGCGGTATCAAATGGACACAGAAGCAGCACTACTCGGCCGATGTGAGCCCCAGAAGTGAGAGGCTGCGTCTCCCATAGCAGCTGAGGTCCAGCGGGCGCTGGCCCGGCCTCTCCAACGGCCATCAGAGGTGAAGGCGCAGGCTGCTGTCCAGGCAACCAGCATCAGCAGGAGGTCCCCAGGCGGGCCTCAGACCCCATGTCTCAGTGGGGAGACGAGGCACGGGCAAGCTGGAGGGGACGTCTTCCTCCCCCTCGCAAAAACCGCTGCAGGGGAGGGAGCTGCACCCCTCCCTCCAACCACTGCTACCTGCCCTTCATCAGCCTGCAGTGCAGATGCCTGGAAACAGACCTGCGGAGTAAACTCATTTCCACGTGATGGGGCTGTGGGCGTTTACACTTTTGTCTTTGTCATTTATCAAATTCTTCGAATTTTTCTTAAATAAGGAGCACATATCACTTTTTTCTATCAGAAGAACCGGGCTATTTTCACTGTGAAATCAGCGTTATCTCTTTAGGGATGGTATACATTGCTCTGGGCGTTCCGAGGGGTCCGTTTAGAAACACGAGCAGAAGCTTGAACAGCAAGCACACGGGTTAGCCCTGTGACTCCACTGCCTGGCATCTATCTGTTCTAGGAAACCTCAGAGAGGGGACAAAGGCTTCAAGGCCAGCCCTGACCCACTAGAACCCCTGGGGATGGGCCCTGGATGCCAGCATTGCTGGGGCCCCAGCTGACGAGAATCCAGGACTCTGTGTTCTTGAATCTGTATCTCCTACAAGAAAACCTATAAAAATGCTGATTCCTGGCCCACCCCAGGTTTCTGGATCAGTGCCCCAGAGGGAAAGTCGCGAAGTTCCTCTTGTTCAGCTCCATATCTGAGTTAAGAACAAATGCATGTGATAAAACGGGCTGCACTGGTCCCACAGGATAACCTCAGTTTACAAGGCTGATGGAAAAGCAAAGGAAACAGAGAAAGACGGTCCCAGCCCCCCGCCCCGCCCGCCTCTCCCTTTTCCTGTGGGACCTTGGAAAAACTGTTACACTTGCATTGGTTTCCTTACTTCCTGTCTGCCCCACTCAAGTGAGTCTGCCTTTTACATGGCTGTGAACTTCCAGAGTCTTAGGCCCAACACATAGTAGTTGCTCAGTAAATGTGTCAAATGAATTCACGAGTGAAGGAATGAAATATTCAGGCAAACTACCCATCAGTAAGGTTCCTAATGAGCACAAAATTACAGATGACACACCCACCCCATCCAGCCTTCCAGTACCCCTAGGATGGGCCGAGGGCTCTTGCATCCACAGATGGGTGCCCCATAGATGCCTTGAGTGGGGCACTGGCCAGGAGCCCTGGGCAGGCTCTGTAGGGGAAGGGGTGGATTCAGGAGGGTCAAGGTCCCCAGAGGTGCTGCAGGCCTGAGTCATCAAGGGTCTCTGGGCCGGTAGACGGGAAGGTGAAGGAGGTGCTGGGGGAGCCCAGGCTGGCAGGCCCATGGGCAGGGTCTGGAGAGGCCCCCTTGAGGCAGCAGCTCCTCCCATCCCCCAGAACTCCTCTCCTGGTCCCTCAGGGGTGGGGGAAGGGCAAACTTTTCCCCCAAAGAAATCACTCCTCTGCTGTGGAAAACTAACAGGTCAGAGTGGAGATGGGCAGATGCCCACACCCTCCACACTCCCAGAGCAGGGAAGAAACCGGCCCGAGGCTGCAGAGCAAGCTGGGGCCAGGTCCACGTCTCCTGGTCTAGGTTTTGTCCCTGACACACATACAACACAGGGGCCCAGACTCACCTCGCTGGTGCCCACAGCCTCAGCTCTAACGCCGCCCCGACTGCACGGCCATGGACAACTGTGCCTCTACTTCCTCTGGCGAGTGGGGTGAACACATCCCTGAGTGTGCCTGGGAGGGGCTGGTCCCTGTAATCTCACGGGAGAAACCTCTCCCTGGGTAGAACTCCTACTCATGCCTCAAGGTCCCGTCTAACTTTTCCCACTGGAGCCAAGGGCTTCCACATCACTCTCCCCTCCCTTCTCACAGGCAGGTCCTGGGGCGGGTGTAGCCATCTCTCTCTCAATACTGGCCACGTCTTAAACCACAGAAGAGGCTGCATTTCCGAAGCATCTACGAGGCGCCCATTGCTCAGCTAAGCATGTCTTCTCTCCTGTAATCCTCACTACGACCCCATAGCGTGGGTGCCTCTCACCACCCCCACTGTGCAGAGGCGGAAGCAGAAACCCCGAGAGCAGGAGCGGCACCAAGGACCGTCTCCTAAGCTGCGGCGGGCAGACCCATGTCCCCTGCTCCCTGGGTCTGGGTCCTCAGTGACCACTCACTCCCTGCACGCTGGGCCTGGCCTCACCAAGGCCTCCAAATGCTGCTGCTGTCGCTTCAGGGCAGATCAGATGTGCCCGTGAATCATGGGGGCGGAGGGGATAACCACGGGGCAGCCTGGTCCTGCCCCCCAGAAGCCCCCTCCTCTGCTCCTTCAGGGAAGCCCGGTCTCCACCTGGCCTGTGGCCGGCAGGGGATGACATGGCCACTCCTGGCCGCAGGAGGAATTCCGCGAGGGCTGAGGCTGCCAGATGGAGCAGAGGCAGGACGGCTCTGCCACGCCGGCCGGCACCGCGAGCTCGGCACCCACTGGCAGGGTGGCCTGCGGAAGCCTGGAGGCTGGGGCCCCTCTGTCCACTCTCCAGGGTGGAGGGAAAAGGCAGAGCTCTGGGAACCCCAGGCCACCATCCCTCCTTCCTGTTGCTGACCGGCAAGGCTGATGAGATCCTTGGCCGAGCCCGTAGCCCACACGGATACATAAGCGGAGCTGAAGCCACGCTGCTGGGATTCAGGTCCCGGCCCTGCCCCTCGGCAGCCACGAGCCGGAAGCCCGGCGCCCTCTCGACCTCGGCACGTGTGCATCTGTACACGGGGACTAACAATCTTCGTCCCGCCTGCCGGGGGCGCCGGGAGGATCCCACGTCACAGGGAGAGTCCCGGGCCGCGTTCCTGGGGACACGGTGGGGCTGCCTAAGTGCTGCAAGCAACTGTTGATTTAGTCCTTGCTGTGGTTTGAGGTCTCGGGGGAAACGGTCAAAGCAAAATGGACCCAGAGGGGAATCAGGGCCCAAAGAGGCAGCACAAAGGCCAGATGGGGCCCGAAGCAGCGGTACCACGCCGGCCATGCTCACCTGTGAGCAGGCCGGGTGCCTCTGCCCCTGCACTCCCGCCCAGGGGCCGGGACCTACGGATGCCCGCCGCACACCAGGATCTTTCACATTCCAGCCAAGCTGCAATGCCTCTGTGGGCTGCAATAAAAATTCCTAGACAGGTAGTCAGGGACGAGGCGGGCCCCAGATGAGCAGGGAGGGCAGGGACCAGGGCCGTGTGCTCTCCGCTGCCCCACGGGTAGGGTCAGTGGGTTCAAGGAGCCACCTGTTCGCCCTTTCCTCTCAGTTCTTTAGGACCAGACCCAGGCCCAGGGTCTGAGACCTGGGGTCCGGGTGCGGGAAGGTCTCCGAGTCAGGGGCTCTTTAGGAAGAAGCCTAGCTCACACCCCAGCTGGAGCAGCCTCACGGGGTCGGGCCCCCAGGGAGCCTTGACACCACCAAGAGGCTCAATTCTAGTCTCACGTGGGGTCTTCAAACAGCTCCCGCCACCGTCTGTCACGTGCAAACTGTTTTTTTTCTTTTTTTAACACTGATTGATTGATTGATTTTTTTCTATTTTTTTGGCCGCAACACGGGGCAAGGCGGGATCTTGGTTCCCCAACCAGGGGTGGAACCCACGCCTCCTGCAGTGGAAGCGCAGAGTCTTAACCACTGGACCGCTAGGGGATTTCGACATGCAAACTGTTCGGAAAATAGGAGAAATAAGCACAGCTCTGCCAAACCCCAAGCCAGGCAGGTGGCAGAACTTCCCCCCAACGACGGGACATGTCCCAGCAGTGACCAGGTGATGCTGGGGGCATCTCAGCCAGAGGGCAGGAGCCCACACCCGCCGCGAGGCCCCGGCCGGAGCTGGACCCACCGGGCCCTGCGCTTCCCTTTCTTCCCACTGTGTCTCCCTCTCCCCAGAGCCGAAAAGGTGCATTAGCAGGCTACGTAATAAATCACAGGTCTATTCTGCAAAACATCAAATCATTTCAGGCAGCGCAGGGCAATTAAATTAAGGAGATTTTTCCCATTACAAAGAAAGAACGTAGAAATTTTGATTCAAACACACACCGAGATCCGGATGACGCACAGCTGTGCGGGGCAGGTCGTGGACACCCCGGCCCCAGAGCACTCCTGTGCAAACCACGGCCCTGAGATCTGGTGGGGCAATGGGTTTGCTTCTCCCCACTAGCACCTTCCTGAGGATAAAGCTGGAGCCCGTCACCTGCCGGAAGCTGCTCGGAGCTGTCTGTCTGGGGGAAGGATGAGAGTTTCCCCTCCATCCATAACTCTACCCGTGAACCTTCCCCTCGGGTTCCCGCCCATGGCGCGACCCCGTGACCTAGATCTCATTAGAACTGAGTTGACCCCGACCTTCAAACGGCCGGGTGACCTTAGAGGGGCAAAGAGCAAAGTGCTTCTACTCTGCAGGAGGTGCCGTGAGTCTGTAATTGCTTATTAAAGACCCCCGAGGACTCCTCGGGGCGCGCATCTTAAACATCACGTCAACCAGCCTTCCTGACCTTTGCCATTTCCAAATACCCCGTTAAAGGAACTTATATTCCTTGATATTTAAAAAAAATAAATACTCGATCGACTGAGTTTTACTACTTAGCCTCGTTTTAGACAACACTCATGAAGTCAATGATGTGCTGTTTTTGCTTGTTCCGCTCTTCCGTATTTACATTTAACATACATTAACCTAAGAATAGAACCATTAAATATGAAATACCCATCCACATGCCATCTAAAATTTTCTCATGGGCTGCCAGTTTGCTTTGGGTCTGTCGATTTCTTTGACCTTACAAGGTCAGGTACTTATGACCCAAGTGACTTCTGTCCTCTGAGCCCCAGCCTGCCAGTCTGAAAAACAGATCTAGGAACGGCAGCTCCTGCAAAACTGCATGTCGCACGGTGCCTGGCAGTCACTAAATACCTGGGGTGAGCTATGTGTTGTCACGTACAGCCCCCAAAATTCAGAACGCTTACTAACATCCCCATTTTACAGACGAAGAACTGAGGCCTGGCGGCCACGAAGCTGGTAAGCAACACAGCCACGATTCTGAACTGGCACTTGGCCTCGGAAGCCATTCTGCGGGTATCCTTTTCTTCTTCAGGGAATGCTCGAGTCCCAGTGTCGGGGACCCCGTCTGCCAGCTCCACACCCTCCAGTGAGGCATGCCCCAACCCCCAGGACATACAGCTCCATCCCGAGGTCCGAGCCATCCGTCAGCCATCAGCCGTCAGGAACTCAGCCTGGGTGCTCTCTGCTTGAGTAACCACCTCCCCCAGACATGATTCATACCTGTCTGGGGTCACCCACATCCTCATTCCCTGCAAAGGAATGCGGGCCAGGTGAGGCGGGCTGGCGGGCTGGCATCTGTGGCTGGCGGGGCCGTGCCAGGTGGCGGCAGAGGTGTAGCCTGCTGAGTTTCCAAAGCCTCTGCCACCACCCTGAGTCTCCCTGGCTAGGGCTGGACAGGTGCCCGGGCCCCAAGTGCCCGTTTATGGGGCTCAGATTCAGGTTATAAAAGCTCTTCCCCACGAAGGCGCCTGGAATTCCACACTTAGATAGTCATTCCTCTGGGTCCACATGCCCCTTTTACGGGGCTTTTCCCTGTTTGAATGGCAGCCCTGTGGTTCATCCACACAACTGAATGCCGCTCAGAAATAAAAAGGAATCACTACTGAGACACACAACACGGATGGATCTCAAAGTCAGGAGGCCGAGTGAAAGAAGCCAAACAAAAAGAGTGAACAGGGCTTCCCTGGTGGCGCAGTGGTTGAGGTTCCGCCTGCCGATGCAGGGGACGCGGGTTCGTGCCCCGGTCCGGGAAGATCCCACATGCCGCGGAGCGGCTGGGCCCGTGAGCCATGGCTGCTGAGCCTGCGCGTCCGGAGCCTGTGCTCCGCAACGGGAGAGGCCACAACAGTGAGAGGCCCGCGTACCTCAAAAATAAATAAATAAATAAATAATTAAAAAAAGAGAGTGAACATACAGTGTGACGCCATTTATGCAAAGTTCTCCACTCAGAAAATTTAATCCCTGAGATTAAATTTCAATCTCTGAGATTCTGTGATTGAATCTGCAGTGACTGCCTCGGTGAGGGGCAGGGTGGGGCAGGTACAGCCTGGGAGGGGCCGGGGGCCGGGTGCTGAGACGGAAGGTCCCTCGTCTCCATCTGGGCACTGGTAACATGCACAGACACGTGCCAAACCTCATCACAGTGCACCCTTACGTCTGTGCGCTTTCTGTCTATGAATTATACCTCAACAGACACGTCACAGCAGGGGAAGTGCAGATTCCAAGAGGAAGTTTAACAACTGAAGGGAAGGGAAGGGACAGTCGGTGAGGTCTGACTGGGTCTTTGCTGCGCCTTCCTTCTCACAAGAGCCTCAGGGTTCAATTAAGCCCGTTGTACAGAGAACAAAATTAAGAAGGGAGGGGAAGGAAAGAAATGGTAGGGGGAGAGGTATGAGCAGGGCTCATCGGGGGCTTCCAGGATGAGAAAATCTTGTGTCTGGAACATTCCGCCTTCAACTGCAAGCCCACCAGTGCCCTGTTCCCGCCTCTGCGGGATTCTCCCTCCCACCCCCCGGGAAAGATACCCTTCGAGAAGAGACGTGCCGCCCCTGGTGAAGCAGAAAGCCACACGTTGGTAGCCAAGAACCCAGAAGGCAAAGGTAGGGGCAGCTCACGCTGAAGGGTGGGTTAAAGGCGTGTCCGGCAGCCACGGGGGCAGAAGAGGAAGCCAGGACGGTGGGTGCCCAGCCTGATCCTGGTGAAACCGGGGGCCCCTACCATTCCCTGAACTAGACGGTAAGTTACAGGCCCCGGGCCCCCACTCCACCCACCAGACCCCAGGCCTTCCCCTGCACCGCAGCTGGCAGAGGCCTCAGGGGTCGCTCGGCTGCTCGAGCACCCGGCCTGGAAGGACAGGACAGGCGCTGGAAGATGAGGCTGACGCCAGGGCTCACGGGCCCCGCGGTCCTGCTGCCCAGCGCACAGTGACACGTGCAAGTGTGAGCTCCGGCCTGGCTCACACGGAGTCCCGCCAGCCTGCTGTCCTTACAATGACGACATTATTAGTGGCAGCGCTCTGATTAGCCACAGAAAGGCTTCGGGTTGAAAACTAGCCCGGATTTCCTCCTTTCCCTCGACTGAATCTCAGTTTCTCCATCTGTAGGCACGGGGTGGGGGCCAGCCCAGCGGGGCTTAACCACAGACGCACCCTGGAAATTAGCCGGGGAGCTTTAAGAAGCCCCACTCCTGCCTTGGGGTGTGCCTGAGGGTCAGGGTTGCAGACCTCCCAGGGCTTCCATGACCAGCAGGATGGAGAAAGGCTGTTGAGAAGGAGGCTGGAAAGGGACCTCAGTCCTAATGCTCTCTGGACCCTCTCCTCGCGCCCTCTCCCGAGGCACCCTTC
Organism: Globicephala melas; assembly: GCF_963455315.2. NCBI lineage: Eukaryota > Metazoa > Chordata > Mammalia > Artiodactyla > Delphinidae > Globicephala > Globicephala melas. The sequence goes on from NC_083328.1 coordinate 81,507,784, forward strand.
TTGGGGAGCCCAGGCCCTGCCCAGCGCCCCACAGGTCACCATGACCCTTTTCTCCCGTCAGCTGCAACCCGACACGGGACAGATTCCTGCTCTCGCTGGCACGGAGCCCCGGGATCGTCGCCGGTGACCATTCCAAGAAGGGGAGCGTGTGCAGGAGGGATGAACAGGACGCAGGCCCAGCTGCAAAAGCCCGAGGGCAAAGGCGGAGAGGCCTGGAGTCGGCCACAGCCTTACACGGGCGACAGGCGGTTCTGAAGCTGGGGGGACGGCGGGCAAAGCACAGACTTTGGAGTCCCGCAGCCCAAGTTCAAATCCTGCTCTGCTCCTGGCTGGTGATCTCCGCCCCCTGGCACATGCCTTAGCTCCGCTTCCTCCTGTGCCAACGGGGTTGCCCCGAGGGCGTACACGGTGCTTGGTGAGTGTCTGTGACTGTTGGCAGGAATGGCTGGGGCTCGAAAAGCCACACTGCCACTAAGGCAATCAGCAAGGAAACAGACAGAGTTGCTGGACACTGGGGGCTCACTGCCTGAATACTGACTGCCCAGCTCCTCTCCTTTCTTCCTCTTCTTCCTGAAGCCCACCCCCACTCACTTGGGTCTATTCCAGGAGAGGGTTTAGAGCTCATTCTCACTAGACTGCAAAAGAACGCTGCAACATGCATCCCAGGTAAAAATGGAGGCTTCTGTGACATTTGAGTTGGTGACCCCGATTTTAAAGAAAGACAAATGAAGTAATATTGGGGAGCTGAGAGTAACATGGGTAGGGGGCTTACTCCAGATCTCACCATGAATGAGCCCAGAGGATTGGGAGAGACCCAGGCCTGACAGCTGAAGCCGGGGCCTGGGTCACATCAAAGTGGTGGTACAGCCTTAAGAACTCATAGTAGGGACTGTCCCCGACGCGTCAGGCAGCCCAAGGGCCTCCATGTGACATGACGAGCAGGTGGGGAGTCCCGGTGGCTGCATGCAGGAGCAGTCCCTTCCCTTCCAGGAGTTCTGCAGCCCTTGCCACTGTCCCATGCTGGGATCGATTAGCAATGTCTGTCACGGGCAGCAAGGGGAGTGCTGCTCAAACGCCACGCACTCATCCCTGATCCACACTTTGAAAGTCACAAAGTGGTTCCATAAGTACCAGCTAAATTCTCCTCTAACTAAAGAGTTATAGGAGCTGAGGATCCACAGATACCCGAGCCAGGACCTTACTCAGTGATGCGGAGGACAGGATACAGTGGAGCAAGTCACACAGACGGAGAATCAACCAGACGAGGAGACTTCAGAAGAGAAATGGCCACAGGAAGAAATAGTCCTTAACTAAACATAAGCGACTTCTGGGTTATGCACTTGCAGGCAGGGCCCAGATTCACGTGGATGACTGGAAGTTGGACTCATAATTACACCTCTGCGCCACGTCGCAGGCGACTCTAATTACCCTCTGGATGGGAGGATGGTGACAATTGTATTTAGGGCGAAAAGTAACTAATAAAATTAGACAAAATTAGCAGTTCCACGTGTAAGTCCCCACACGCTACAGATTAATGCAGAGACTTGACAACTGCAAACACCTAATAACTGTCCTTGTTAGAGACATGAGAGGGGGGACGGGAGTGGCCCCTGACCCTTAAGCCTGGACATCTGAACTATCCCGCGGTGAACCTAGTGGATAGACTTTTTAAAAAGGCAATGTTCTCTGCATTTGTGGCTTTTGGGTTGAAAGTCTGCTCTAGGTTTGCCTGGGGGTGTCCCTAGATGTCAGCCTGCTCAGAGATTGGGATCCACAAAACACAGGAGAGATACACCCGAGATAGGAGTGCATTTAGCTGTGGTCCATCAGGACGATCAACAGCAGCAAACGGAGGGGTGTTCAAAGGGCTGGCTGGTGTCATTTCATCGGCTACACTCACCGATGTAATTGACACCCTTTCCATCATCTCGATGCAGCCATCTTTTTCTCCCATACTGTAAACAGATTAGAAAAAATTGTTTCCCCTGTGGCTGTGACCCCCATCGGCTGCTCAACTCAGCCCCGTATGAATCATTCCCGGCTCACCGCGACTGGGTTCTGAAATGACTGGACGATAACGGGGCAGCACAGACACCAATAAATGAATCATGCCTTCCACAAGACCAAACCTTTGGCTTTTACAGACACCAATTTACAACGTAGAAAGAAAAGAACAAAGAAATTACTCAGGGTGTTTGCGCAAAGTTGATTCATAGGTTTACAGAATTATTACCGACGAAATTATTTTCAGGAAGGCGATTAGACCCGTGACCAGCTGCAGGACCTCAGCCTGAATTCTCAGACTTGGGAATTCGCAAACTGGGGCAGGGGCAGATACCAAATTCCTGCAGGTCTCCCCAGGCTGAATGGACCCTCCCTGCCTCCTTCGCTTTCTACTTTCTTCTGGAGGGTTATTTAAGACCTTGATGAAGCCTTGCTGTGTAGCCACATGAGCTGTGTAAAGGAAGTACGCATGTACGCACTTAGTTTTACTAAACGTCTTGGTGTTGACATTTATTTTTTATTCCTGAAGTGGAGCAGCCGTAATAGACCACACAGATTCTCCCTTCTGTGATCGGGATTTTGAAATACATCATCTACAACCACCAGACTCTTCCACCGTCTCTCAACTGACGTCCACTGGAGGGACATCAGAGCAAAGCTACTCTACCTGCTATAAAGCTTAGGCAGATGGAGAAAGAGCGCTTGCTATGGCCACGTGCAAATTCTGAGCCTCCCCAGTGTAAATGTGGCCTCTGGGACGAATCACCCCACAGGGCTTGGGTTGACGCTGTTGGTCAGGCGGTTTGAACGTTATAGGGCAGCTTCAGCACAGTCTGAAAGCATCCCCGTCAGGAATGTCTGACCCTGGTGGGCAAAGTGACATAAGCGAGAACAAAACTGAGCTCACGCCTGGCTGACGCTCTAGGGCAGCCCCACTTACCAGCAGCTGCCCGGACCCTCTCAGGCAAAGCAAGGCAAGGGGAGCGACGCGGCCGTCTTGCGGAATCTACTTCAGATGAGCAGTCAGCAACCAGGTACCCAAGACCAGCGGGGCTGAAAAAACCTCTTTTGGGAAAGGGCAGTTTGCTTTGCCCAAGATGTGCAGGAAAACTGACTGAGCTGCTCGTTTCTATTGCTTCTGAGGACAGAGCCTGGGAACCCTGATTTTACCTCCCTGGGGGAGCCCAGGGCAAAGCACACCTGCAGGGGGTGTGGGGATGTGGTTCCCGCTGTGGCCTCCAGTCGGGGGACCTCCGAGAAGTCTCCTAGCCTTGGGTGGAATGCACACGTCTTAAAATATTCTGCATATTTTATATTATAAATATAAGTCTATATATGTATGTATTTTTTATACCCAATGATATGCAGTTTTACATATTAAAGCACATAGTTCTGCATTCTTAACCACTGACACCCACACAGATCCACAGCTGGATCTGTCACTTTTGCCTGCAACCGCAAAGCCAGGGATAGAAACATCAGCTCCTGCAGACCTTAAGGACCTACAGAGACTCTCCTATCCCTGAAGCGTGACAGCGATGATAGAAGGTGACGGATCAAATGCCGGCAGTTACAGAACCTCAGTGCACGCTCCCAGCAGCCACGGGGGTGACGAAGGAACACCATAAATCCACTCTTTCACTCACTGCTTCATTGTTTACTGAACATCTACTCTGTGCCAAGATCATGCAAAAGTTGTACGCATCCTAAGTAGAACCTGGCACAGCTGCCCCCAGCCCCATCACCACCGAAGTCCGTATTAGGGACAGAAGATATGGGACCGTTTCTCCAAACATCAAAGGCACGTTGGTGTCCTGAACTCATATGACTGTTCAGTGGTTTAAGGTGTATCTGTCCAGCCCCGGGGAGCCCAGCGCCGGTGCCGGGCATGGGGCACCAGGAGACGTTTCCAGAGGACAGTGTAACTTTAACAGCTGTGGCTCAAGGAAGACAGAAGCGAACTTTACCCACAACGTTCAGATCCCAGAGCCCCTGGGAGTTTACACTTGTTACCAAATAATTAAAACTCTATTTTCTGCCAGGAGAACCACTTCCCAAACCCACCGACTACAGTAATAAATGACTATAGTTAAAATACATCTGAAGGTAAAGAAAACCAGACCCCACAATGCTTTCAACATCCTACAAGTGCATTGCAGAGGCACCGGTTCTAAGCCAGGTGACCACCCCCTTCCTCCCCCCACTCCAGTGAAAAACAAATACATATCAGACTTTTCGGAACGTCCAGAAGATCCGATCACCACCTGGTTACCTCGGACGGTGAGTCACAGTAGCTGCCTAACTCCTTGCAACGTGTGGGTCTCACCGTCACATCCGAGCGGACGCCAGCTCCACCGGGGGTGACAAATGGATAGAGCAATCAAAAAACCCTCCGAGTCTGAAACAGCTGTGTGCGGAAAAGAATCGTCCTAGAAATCCCCCTTTTGGGGGCGAGGGGCAGGCCCGGCGATGCACCTGTGTCATTTCTAAGCTCTTAGTGGCACTAAAGTGACGCTGAGAGACCCCTTTCTGCGTGGGTTTCAGTACCTGCCCCCGAGGCAGAGGTGGGGAGGGGGCTGAGGCATGGCTTCCTGCCCCAGACAGTGGAAACATCACTGGAGCATTCAAAATGTTTTGTGCCCGCGGTGCTTTTCATTGCTGGGCAGTTGTCTTGACAAGCTATGAAGCAGGTGTTAATCTCCCCTCTGTTTCGCAGAGGGGCAAGCGGGGAAGCTTAGGAGGGATCCCCAAAAGGATGGTTTTCCAAGTCTATATCCTGACCACCTCCTGTCCTGCCTGGAATCTTCTAGGAGCCTGCCGGCCCGCCCTGCCCCCTCCCTTCCCCCCTCATACACAAGGTACCAACCAGGCTCGGGGATATAACGAACAAAATGGACCCCAACCTCTCAGCGACCAGAGGGAAGAGAGATGACACAACTCATTACACAATATTCGATACCACATGATAGGTCTGGAAAGAGACCCACAGGGTGCTCTGGGAGCCCAAACACAGTGACCAGTCTGGGAGCCCGGGGGGCCTCCCCGAAAGACGCCTTGAGGTTGCCCCTGTTTCGGTTTCCTCTCAGCCCTCCTCCCCGAAATGAACTCATTTTCTTGTCCCTGTCCTTACTAGAACGGCAGCCCTTGGAGGGTACGTTTATCTGCGTAGTTGTCCCCTGATGTTCTGCGGTGCCCAGAGCAGCACTTGGAACAGCGCCCGCGGTGCAGGATGAAGCGCTGAATTACTCAGCACCTACGGGATGCTCTGCCCCACGTAGGTCCCCCGTAAAGTCTAGATCTTCATCATCTCACCCTGGCCAGAAGGCTGGCAGTGCTCAGACCCCGGACGGCCTGGAAATCCTAGGAAAGCTAAGCTATGGTCCCTCCAGGAACAGCCCTGGGCCACTTAGCAAGCCCCTGCCACAGGATTGGATGGTGGTGGTCTGGGGGTGCAGGAAGGAGCAGGAGACAGAGACAGCCTGATGCGGGACACATGTTTGGGGGAGACCTTTCCAATGAAAGTCAGTCAGCATGCTGTCCGACTGCATGCTCTGAGATTTGTTTTTCCCTCATGAATGGGAGTCGGTGTGGTGTCATGGGGAAGAGACCACGGGAGCATGGGCTGTGGGGTCAGGGAGCTGAGGTTTGAATCCCAACAGAGCATCAGTTCCTGGCTGTGTGACCCGGAGCAAGTGTCTTACCCTCTCTGATCCCGTTTTTGCATCTGCAAATTGGTGATAGCAACAGCTCTCTCACAGAGTTGTTTTGAAGATTGAGAAAAATGCGTCACTAGTACCTGGCACATAATAAGCTCTTCATATCCAACTAGGAAAGCGAGTGGAAACAAAAACCCATCAGTCACCCTGGAAACAGGAGACAGAAGCTGTTCTGTGGCTCCTGGAAAGCCTGGGGATGCCCCCAAACCTTTCTCAACCCATCCCACGGTGCTAAAGCCCCTGCTCCCCTCGGCAAGCCATTCTGGGACCTTTCCCGGCTTGGTGACAGACACCTCTACCGGTGCCTGACGAGGCCCTGGCAAGACCCTGCCATGTCAGGGCTTGGTTTTGTGGTGCCACCCAAAGGAAAGTGAAGTCGACGTGACTTCATGGAGGGCACAGCCCACCTGGGGAGGTGGAAGGGCAGGAGCGAAGACGCGGGTGCTCAGAGGTGGAGCAGTGAAACCCACCGGGGAAGAAAAGATCACGGTCTCTTTCTGATGGCTCGTCCTCCACCCCTGCACCCTCACTTGTTCAAAATGGAAATGAATTTTCAAAGTGAGAGCCTCAAACCATTTGGAGTTTCTGGGCTGTGTGCTCCCAACTGTCTTAGGAATGGACCCTGTGGGGTATCTGGTGTCAGGGTGGTGCTTCTTCATGGCCACATACCCTCCACCCCCAGAGCCCAGTCTCTGCCCCCAAAGCAGGCTCTGGATTCCAGTGACCCAGTGGGGGACCCTAAGAGATGTCTGGGCCTTCCTGGGCCAAGGCTGGGCCTGCTGGAGGTTTGCCAGCCAGGGACAAGGAAACTCACACAAATATTCAATTATCTCCACTTTCAAGGTCATGGTACCCACATGGGCCTGTTCGTTCCAACATCCCCAACCAGTGCCGGCAGCCCAGCCCCAGGGTGGAGGAACCCTCTTCTGAAGTCCTTCTCAAAAGGCAAAGTGCCAGAGTGTGACCGCTAGGGGACAGGACAAGTGGGTCATCGGGTCTAGTTCACCGCACTGTCACCACCGACTCCCATGAACGCAGAGCCGTGCACACGCCAGGCCACACTTCCCGAGAATCATCTTTGAATCCTCCCAACACCCCAGCACACCGGAGCTGCTGTCACCTAGACCTACAGATGGGCCAAGTGACAGTGAAAGGTGACACAGCCAGCAAGTCTGGGAGTGGGGCAGAGCTTCCATCCCTCTGGCCCTGGGTCACACTCTTAACCCACTTCAGCCCTCGGGAGAGAGAGGACCTGCGAGCAGGTGAGAAAAGAAGGAACTGTCAGTCCTTAGAATCCAGGAGTTTTACAACAAAACCTAGCTGTCCAGGTCCCTGAAACTGAGAGATCTGGCCTCACAGGGCCCACGTGACAACGGTGAGCCCAGTGGCAGTGGTCCCTTTAGGCAGGACGTCCGTCCGCCATTCTCTGCAGCTCCCCGCTCCGAAACAGAGGATACTGAGTTTGCCACCCTGAACCGTGCTCTGCTGGCCTCTGGAAGGCCCGGAGCAGTGGGGTGCATCCCCTCTGCTCCTCAGGCACACCAAGAGGAGGGGGCACGTGGCACCCAGCCCCACCCCTAGCCAAGCGTCTTCACACGCACACATGCAGGCATGCACGCGACACCTTTTAAAAAGCACAGAATGTGTCCTCGGCCTTGATCTCCTCCTCAGCACGTGTACCATACAGGAGCCCAAGGCTGGCAGGAGCACAGTCTCCGAGACTCGGCGCGCCAGAGCTCTTTCTCTTCGCGTGGGACCCCAGGTGCCAAGCTGCCTGCCAACTTCTCTCCGGGTGATGACACCTGGAGACAAGGCCACGCGGGCCCTCTGGCTTGGGCGCCCCCCCACCGCCCCGTGTCCTCCTCTCCAACACTTCCTTATGTTTTAACAATTGACCAAACCATGCACGTTTAAAAACCCTGAGACGAGGTGGGGCTGGTACGTGGAGGTGGTACCTGGGCACACCTGAGCTGGCCGCTCTGGGGTTACTGGGGCTCAAGTGCATCTCACCTTGTCCCGAAGTTAAGCAGCTCCCGCCATCCCGCCCCGCCAGCCTCCTCTCCCAGGCAGCCTCACACACAGCTCCATCTCCCTTCCTCTCTTTCAAAGGGAGAGTGCATACATTTGCACAACTTATAGGGGAGAAAGTATGTGTATGTGCACTTTTTTCCTTTGTGTCTGTCTCACACGCCCAGAAGAAGCTGTAACCATTCCCAACCTCGAGAGAAGCTGGCCGGAAAGGTAGAAAGGGGTAGCAGCTGAGTGTGTGAGCCCATACGTGTGCGTGTGTGTTGGCATGGGTGTGTGTGCACACGCGTGTGTGTGCCTGTGTATGCGTGTGTGCACAAAAGCCATTAGTTATTCTGTGGCTTGACAAACACTAAGCTCACCCCTGCCCGCAGGACGTGCTGGGCGGGGTCGCTGGCTTAACCCAGACTTCCTGGGAAGCTGTGGCCAACGGCCTGACCTGAGATCCAGTCAAAACTCAGCCTCCTATGGCGCCTCAACCTAAAACCCGGACAGTCAGAAAACATATGGGTTAGAAGTCCCAGGTGAGGGGGTCCACAGGGGTAAGAGCTGGTGCCGGCTGGACGCCCACAGTTTAACCGGAAACCTGAACTATCAGCTTTCAAGGGTGCCCGAGTCTTTCCTCCTAATAAAGGCAAATCCAAGGCGAAAACCGGAAATCTCATCAAGAAGGAGCCCCAATCCTCCCTGCGCGGCACACGAGAGGCGCTCAATAAAGGCTACGTGGACGAGTGGCAGGTGTCACCTTGGGCGTTCACAGGGGCTGATTTTGGAAAGGAACTGAGGATCGTCTTCTCTCCACTGAGATCTGCCCTCCCGGCCCCTCCAGCCCCCTTGGAAAAACCAGTAAGTGATTAAAACGGTGGTTCTCAACCAGGGACAATGCGCCCCTCAGAGGGCATCTGGCAAAGGCTGGAGACATTTTTGGTTGTTGCCACTTGCTGGGGGGAGTACAACCCTATTCCTGACACCTAGAGGGTGGAGGCGGGGACGCTGCTGAACAGCCAGCACACAAGACAACCTTCCCTCCCAACAGGGACTTATCTGGCCCGGGCGTCCTAGTGCCAAGGGTGACATACCCTGGATTCCAGCGTTGCACATGCACAGCCCATGTGCCACACAAGCCACCAGAAAGTGGGGTTCCTGTGAGTTTCGGAGTCTCTAGTGCGTGGGGATATCTGTTTGGAATCGGAGGAGAGGTCGGGGAAGAGGAATCCGAGGCTCAATGGCTCTGGTTGTGCTAAAAAACCAAGCCACCACCATAGACCCTGTCTGCAGAGGTGCAGGGCGCAGCCAGGGCAGGGGCACCTCCCAGGACCCTCCAGAAATGCTGCCACGAGAGCCAACAGCTGTCTGGCCCTACAACTCGCTCTGTCCAGAAGGCACAGTTAGCATCTGTCTGCCCCCAACGGCCTCAAGCAGAAGCTGGAGGAGAAAGACAGGGGGTAATTGCTAAGAGATGCAGCAGAACTGTAAAGAGGTCAAAGAATGCCAAGAAAAATGCAAATGCGTGTGCCAAGAGGAATCCTTTCCTCAAAAGTTGCCACATCGAACTCCCTGGCTGTCATCTCCGGTGGGCTGTCACTTGAGCTGGTTGTTTTCCATTCCAAGAACCCTGGCTCTTTTCCGAAATGGTGTATTTTTCCGTGGGGTGAGTTCTGAGAACAGCAAAGTCCCATCGGACAGCAGCCCACAGCCCTCGACCCTCAGGAAAGATGGGGGCCCCTGGAGAGTCTTGGCAGTGTCTTGTCAAAGCGAAGACCATCCCAGGTATCTGGCTCCCTCAGGGCCGACCCAGTTCCCATTCTTCCAGGTGCAAAGGAGATGTTGCTGATTTCCTCCAGCCCCCAAGTTCAAGGTGGACCTACTCTGGGGCCCCTGTTCCATTTTCAAGATGGTGTGTGCGTTCCATGAGAAATAACCCTGGGTCTGAGTCTAGCATTGCTTGGGGACCTGGGACAAAGCTTTCCACCGCCACTTCCCCTCATCTATAAATCGAGGGTATGAACCCCGAGTTTGCCCGGGGTCCGCCCGGGTCTGATATTTGGGGCCGCTGAAGACCCACACCAAGGACCCAGCGCCATTCGAGGGGCAGGAAGCCATTTCCCGCACTGGTGCCTCCAGCCAGACTTTGGAGAGCAGAGGTCTCGTCTTGAAAGACGGTAGAGTTTTTTATTTCAACCATCATGGTCTCGTTTTTCAGATGAGGAAACTGAGGCCCAGGGGGCTTAACGGACCTACCAAGGGCAACCTCTTCTCTTCTAAAAGAGGAGCCACCCGGGCACTGCTCTGCAGACCAACTCCAAATCCACCTTCAACGTTCCAGTTGAACCCCCAGCTCAGATCATGAGAAAGGCACAGCGACCACTGCCCGTTTCTTTTCTCCCTTCAATTTTCCCTTCCCTCCTTCCTTCCTTATTTTTGTATAAAGAAACTCCAGGCCTTTAAAGCAGTCCTCATCAGACTGTTTCCGGGAAATCTGATTAGCACTCGCAACAAACTGTTATATTATACCTGCGCTCTAAAGACCGCTTCCCTCCCTGCCCTGGGCTTTCTTCCAGGAAGTAGAGGGCCGTGTGTAAAAAATACACTGAGCATGATGACTAATGGGCCACCTCAGGGCCAGCTGGAGCGGGCCAGGGTTCCAAGCACTAATAACCTCAAGGGTCCCATTCAGACGCTGAAGCACAGCGGTCAAAACAGGCATCGGACTTAACGGCCTCTCGGTGTCGCGGCCAAAATATTGTCAGGGCTGATCAGCCCAAGAAGGCACAGAAATAAAAATGAATTTTTTAAAAAGTCCCGAACACAAAGAAAGAAGAGCAGAATGTCCGGCCATGCTCAGCCCTCATCACGGATAAGTTCAACCTGACAGTGTGGACCGGGGTGCGGGGAGTTCCCCAAGGCAGTTTTACGGGAGGGGGAAAATGAGGCACGAGGAGTACTTGAGCACCAATCCACTTAGCACCAGAGAGACTCTCCAAACATGTGCGAACATATTTTAATAATATCCTCCTGCATTTCATTAGCCTCCCGAGTTCACAAAGGGCCTTTGGGAAGCAATCTGGTTTAATGCAACTCAATTCCGCAAACGCTGGCTCTGGGCAGGTTCTCCTGGCATCTCGCTGGCCTGGCAAGAGGCAGCTGCGGGGGGGGGGGGGGGGGAGGGGGTGGTGGTGAGGGAGAGCAAGGCTTTCAATTCCAGGACTGGAGGGAGTGGGGACCGGCAGATGGAAGGACCCACCACCAACGCCAGCCAGCCTGCCCCAGCAGGGCCGGTCATGGGTTATTTTTACCCCTTGCGCCTCACTGTACAGGCTCAGGGGTCGAAAACTGTGGCAGCCGCCTGCGGAAACTGGCTTATGAGTCACCCAGTGACTGCCCTCGCTCAGTGGCGGCTGCCTCTGGACTCCTGGTCCCAGATGGAAGAAGGCTGGCCCCAGCAGGGAAGGGCTGTGTGCCACCCTCGCCTGGGGAGATTAGGGGAGACCAAGGGGACACCGAAGCTCAGAGACAAGAGGTCTCCAAAGGGTAGGTTAGAAGGCAGTCTCCTGGGGGTGCCAGTCAAATGCCCATCCACCCCAGTGTTCACCTGGGTGGGCTATGTGTGACGGACGTCCAGGCTTATTTGTCTCAACTTCTCCGAGCACAGGGCGAGTCAGCGCCAAGCTTCCAACACTCCCCTCCCCACCCTTGGTCCACCTCCCCCTTCCAGAGCAAGGCAGTCCCAAATACAGACAGCCCCAAACTTTGACTCATTTGTAACCACCGTCCCAGCCAGACTGAGCCAAGCTGTCCAGACAGAAGCTATTTATAGGTGCGTCGGGGACACAGACAATCACACAATGACACACACTCAGGATCCACGTTCGCCAGACCCGCCAGCGCTGAGCCCTGGATTCAGACACCTGGACGCAAATGGTCCCCAGACCCCCAGAGAGATGCACACACTCAAGAGAGGCACCCAGACCCGGACACAGAGAGACCCTGAGACCCACTCGGGCACACACACTCCTGGGGCAGCCCGCGAGCCAGACACACAGACACGACAGAGAGAGGGACGCCGAGACCTAGACCGAGACACCCAGACACGCACACTCCACAGACGTACGGAAACCCACTCACACAGACCGAGACCCACAGAGCCACGCACGCTCCAGACACACACCCGGAGCCCCAGGCACCGCGCAGGCCAGACAGTGTCTCACACGCCTGACACCCCCCTGCCCCCAATCCAAAGTTGATAAAGAGCCGGCCTAATTGCTCCATCGCGACTGCCCTTTAGGGAAATAAAATGGAAACTTCACGGATCCACCCGCCCCAGCCCTCCCGCGCCGGGCGCCCCGCCGCCCTCTGCGCAGCTCGGCCCCGGGTCCGAGTCCTGGCGGGCGGGGCGCGGGCAGCGGGGGCCGTGCCAGGCTCGCAGCGCCGCGGGACAAAGCCGGGACGGCCGCCAGCTGCCGCGAGCCGGGAGGGCGCGCCCCGGGCGCGGCGGGCGCAGCCGGGGCGCGGGGCGCACGGCCCGAGGGGGCGCGCACGGCCCAGGCCCCCGCCCGCATTTGCGCCTCGACTCGGGGTCCGAGCCTGACGGGGCCTCCGGGGAGGGGGGCGCGGGGTCACTCACTGATCTCCATGCTCTGGAACAAAGAGCGTTTGCAGTTGCACGTGCAGGAGACATTGGGCTGCCCGGCGGCGGCGGCGGCGGCGGTGCTGTTGACCCCCATCAAGCGGTGCATGGACGGCGCGGCGGCGCGGCGCGGGGCGCAGAGGGCTCGGGGGCGGCCGGGGGGGGCTCCGGCCGGCGCCCGGCGCTCGGGCCCCGCATGCAGGAGGCGCGCGGCGGGGAAGGCGCGCCCCGGCTCGCCGGGCTCGGGGCGCCGCCAAGTTCCCGGGGCGCCGCGGGACTCAGTGCTCGGGGCCGCGCTCCCCTGCGCCCCCCGGCTGCCCCTCCGCAGCCCCGGGGGCGTCGGCAGTGCCCGCGGGTGGCGTCCGGGAAATGGGCTGGCAGCCGGGGCGCGCGCTGCCGCCGGGGCTGAGCCTCCGCTGCTGGCTTCCCCCAGCCGAGCGCCTCCGCCGCCGCCGCCGCCGCCTCCTCCTCATTCAAGTCCAAGGAGATCGGGTTTCGCTCCGAGACCGCGGTCGGAGGCAGGCAGACGGTCTGACGTCAGCGCTAGACGGGGCTGCCGGTTCCCACCGCGCGGGGGCCGGGGAGGGGGCGCGCGCTGCGCCAATCCCCGCCGAGGTTCCCCCGCACCCCTTCCCCGGGCCGCGGGGCGGGGTGACGGGGAAGGGGGCGGGCTCTTAAAGGGCCAGAGCAAGGCGACCCGCGTAGACCCAGGACCCGCGCGGCGGAGGAAGGGCGCAGCGTCCCCTCCCCTACGGGGGTCCGTTAGGAAGCTCTGCCTGGCACAGACCAGGCCCGGGGCAGCGGGATTGTGTCCCAGCCATCGCGGGTGCGTTCCTCCCAACCCGGTCCCCGGGGTCCTTGACCGAGGCTCTCGGGGGGAAGCTTGTCCCCCACCCCCCCAGAGAAGCACGATGTCCCTGGGACTCGGGGCAGGGGAAATTAAGGGAAGGGGGGAGCCCTCCAGGTTACCCATTACCTGATTTCGCAGTAAGCTCCCCGACTCCAGATCTGCAGCCCCAGGAGGCCCCAAGCCCACTGCGCCCCCCGCGCACTTTAACCCGACCGAGAGGAGGTAGACTGGGGAAAACTGGAACTCGCGTAGGCACGCCCCGGACAGCTCCGAGAAACGCCCGGGAGCCCTTGTCATGTAAATACGTGTCCGGGACTCGTAACTTCCCAGCCGGCGGGGCCCGGAGCAAATCCACACCCAACGTCTGCTGCCCGAGGGGCCACCGGCTTGGGGCGGGGTGGCGGGCAAGGGGCACAGCTCGGGAGTTCTAAAGACGGGGGAGGAAGTGCGGGGGTGTACTTTTATTTCAAGTTTTAATTACAGAAGTGCTGCAAGAACACATTCTCCTGGAATTAAAAAGATATTAAAATATTACGTAAGAGGCCCCCCTCCCTGGCCCATCTCCACATCCTCTCAGCGATTCGGTGCGTCCTCTCCTAGACCCTGCCCGAAATCTCCATTTAGTTAACAAGTACTCATTTACCATGCGCCAGAAACTTATCAACATGAACGCAATCTGACGCCTACTCTGAGGGGCAGGAATATTATTATCCCCACTTTACAGACACGGAAAATGGCCAGGGGGTCACTTGCTTAGGGTCACACAATGGAGGAGTCTAAGCTGAACCCAGGTCAGCTCCCCACCCTGGCCCCCGCCCAAATATTTTTAGTTCTTTAAATACCCACAGATCCCTGTAATGCCTGGAGTTTTCCTAATGAGCGGAGAATACTCTTGCATTTGGGAGGGGTAGGTGTTAAAAGTTACTGGCATTTCCTTTTAATAGACGGGAACCAGAGCTGTATCTTGTAAAACTCACTGAATGGCAGCCCCAAAAGTGGTGAGGTCTCTTCCCCAAGGGGGCACAGTGATGCCTCTTGCTTTCTTAGGAGGGCAGACCCAGAAACTTTTTCTAGAGGGTTCAAGCTCAGGAGTGATTGACTGGTGAGGGAGCCAAGCCCAGGGGCCAGGGAGGGGGGAAGCGCTCAGGGCCTACGGTGGAGGGCGCCCCTGCCATGGGCTGGACAGTCTCAGCCCCTACCTTAAGGAGGGGTCGATCTCACCAGCAGGTCCAAGGAAGGAACAGGGGAGGTCTGGCTGCAATTTGACCTCAGCAGTTTGGAGAAAAAGCTGGAGAGTCAGGAACACGCCTTGGGGAGTCCCTGAAATTGTTATCAGGGCCTGGGGATGACCTTGAATCCCACTCATTCCCCAAAGGAGACCACCAGCCTTGCCCCTCATTTCAGCCATTCCTTCGTTCATTCAATCAACAGACTTGCACTGAGCTCTAGCTAGCCCTGAGTGCCAGGGATTCAGTGAGGCCAGGGGCAGCCCCTGCGCTCCTGGATTCTCTTGCAGCCGATCTGGCCTGTCTGGCAGCAAGAATAACACACCGCTGACTGTCTTGGAAATGAGGCAACATTTTACACAATTCAGGCTAAACTGCCCCCAGGCAAAAGGAACCAGTTAATTCAGCGGATTAAAAACAAACCCACTACACTGGCCTCTGGTTCATCTGTCTGGAGCAACGGCACTGGTCACATTTAATGAGCACCTATAATGTGACCCCACTGTTTTGATGGTGACACCTGGGACTAGTTAGTGGTCTCCGTCCTGGCTCCAAAGCTAGTTCTGCCTGGAGGCCTAATGCAGGGTCTCAGTATGGCGGTGGCAACGGCACCTCCAAGGACGAGTGGGACACAATCATGTGACCTTGCTGAGTATCTTCACTTCTCTGACCTCAGTTTCGTCCTCTTCAAAGTGGGGATGCTAAAGGTGGCTTTGCCTGGGGTGATTGTGAGGGGGTGAGGGGGGCAGTGCCTTGGAAGGGCATAAGAAGAGGGCTGAATATATATTAGCAGTTTTGCTATTTAATCCTCATGGAACCCCGGCCGGGGAGGCTCTGGCCTTATGTTGTTTTCACTTTTGCAGACGAGAATATTGACAGTTGGAAAGCCTTCCCACAATGACAGGGCCCCTGGCTGAGTGGGTAGCAGGAAAGGACAAAGATGCTTTGGAAGAAGCATCCACTTGACTACCCACACTCATGGGAGGCTTCACGTGTGCCTAGGGCTGCCAGATGAATGTGAATGTCAGATAAACCATGAACAATTTTTAGCATAAGTGTATCTTGTGCAGGATTTGAGACATACTTATACTGGAAATTTATGTGCTGCTTACCTGAAATTTAATTTTAACTTGATGTCTTGTGTTTTTATTTGCTAAATCTGGCAACCCTTTGTGTGCCAGGCATGACCCTATGTGGTGCCGGGAGCTCAGTGATCGGGGGACAGAGTGCGCTCTCAGGCTGGGCACGGGAAGAGGTGATGTGGACTGAGATGGGAGAGCTCACTCTGTTGGCAGTGTGGGTACTGGGAGGTGGCCCACCTCTGCTGGGCCAGCCTGAGTCCGTGGGAAGGAGACCGAAAGTCAGGGAAAGACATTTCCTTCCTTCGCTCAGTAAATGTTGTGCCTCTATTCAGTGCCAGGCTCTCTGCTGGGTACTAGACACAGGGCAGCCACCAAAACAAACTCCCTACCCTCCTGTGACACCGTGGGAGTCAGGAGAGACTAGAGACAGGCCCGAAAACCCGTAGCTAAACTCGGTTACTTCAGACACGGTAATGATGGGCTAGAGGTTGGGCTGCCGATCGGGGCAGCCCACTCCGAGGAGGTGGTGTTTCATTCAACTCATGTGTACCGAGCACCTTCCTACGGCCCTCCTGGGGCTCGGATTCTTGCGGGTGAGACAGACAGCAGATGCGTAAACATGTAAGTCCAAGCGATGGTTTCAGAGGGACAAGAGTTGGAAAGAAACAAAGGAACACAGCCTGGATGCAGCTGGAGCCCAAGGGGTCAGGTGGCCCCTCTGGGGAGGTGGGACAGCAGGGAGGGAGCCCCAGGCTGGGGGCAGCACATGGCCAGGCCAGAGCCCTTGGTGGAAGAGGAACTAAAGGAAATCTGGGACTTGGAATACATTTCCCAACCCGGTTACAGGTCGTGGGATTGTGAAATGGGTGTGTGTCCCCAGACGACCGTTGGCACACGCCTTTCTGGGCCTCCAGACAGCACATGCGGCTGTCTGCCCCTAGCAGGGGTTGGATCTCCTACAGGGGGATCTTTAGATAGAAACGTTGAGGTCCAGCCCCGTAAGGAGGCCTCGCCCCTGCCAGTACCTGCCGTCTGGGCTGCACTGTTGGCCGGCTTCACGGGTGTGCAGCCCAGGCAGATGCCAAGGCCCCGGGCTCCGAAGGGCCCCTTGCTTGGTTTGAGGTTCTATTGTCACCACCTTGAAGTTCTTCATAATTAATAGTTTTTGAACAATGGGCCCTGCGAGTCCTGCAGACGGTCCCACTCAGGTGCCAGGCCCTCGTCGGCGGCCCTGCAGGGACCAGGGAAACAAGCGTGGGTTTGGGTCGTGGTCGAGGGTGGCCGGCCGTGTCCTGACTGTGCTCGCTGGGGCCTGCTTTGACAGCGGCCAGTGGGGACAAAGCAGACCCCGGCCTGTGAGGTCCAGCCCTGCCCCCTCACCTCATGCCATCCCCAGGCCTGCGGGACAGAGCTGCCTTTTCAGAAACAGTCTCTGGTGGCCTGAAGTGGTTTAACCACTTCTTCTCCCGCCTCGCCACTTTTGGAAACCCCTTCCGCTGAGTCACTTTTTCCCTCAGCTCCTCCAGCCCCCAGTGCTACTGGTGCTTTCATGGGCCTATCGATCTTCCCAAGTCAGCATCTTTGGACTTTGTGTTTTTATTATTATTCTTGTCTTGTTTTGCTTTTAAGCACTAGTAAGAGCTAATGTTTATCGGACACTGCCTGTGTGCCAGGCCCTGTTCTAGCCTCTTCGTATTTGTACATTTCATCATTCAACAACTGTGCATCGGGATCCTATAGGGAGCCAGGGCTCAGCTCACTGGATCCCCACGTCAGCCCTGTGAAGCATTTCCATTGGACGGATGGGGCCGCTGAGGGTCTGGAGCCCATGAACGAGGTGGAGCAGGCTGTGAAGGCAGAGCCCCAGAGCCCGTGGGCTGACCTCAGCAAACGGTGTTTCTGCTCCCCTGCGCCATCCTCGCTGTCTCTGCCTAGGTCCGCCTTGCCTTTCCCGCTGGTCCTGCGCTCCACAGAGGCTTCCCCAGCTCCACCATTTGCCCCACTGCTTGGTGATTTCTGTCTGTAAAACCTCGCCTTCGAAGACCAAGAGCAGCTGACCTCTGCAGGGGCACCTCCGGGCGCCCCGTAGATGACCCCGGCAGGCTGCCTCACCTCGTGGAAGCCACATCTCCTCTACTCCTCAGCGGGGCAGGAACAGGATTTCATGGGGTGGGGAGGGGAGAGCGTTTCAAGGCCTCAATACAGTGACCAGCAGCAGCAGACACGTGTCTGCGTGTTCACCGTCTGTCTCCACTTGAGTGGTAACCCCACGGGGGCAGGACAGTCTGGCTTGTCCCTCATGCACCCCTGGCGAGTGCACTGAGCAGGGCCTGGCATGCAGCGGGCACTTGGCAAACCTCCATGGAGTAAATGAGTGGCACTCGCACACGTACACAGATAAGCCACACTTGGGGCCACCTTCCTGCCTGGCCGACAGTCCTGTCTTCCTGGCTGGCTCACTCGCTCCGCTTCCGGTCTCTATGTGCTCTCCTAATGACCAGCTTCTAAGTGTCCAGAAGCCAGAGACCTGGGCAGTGCCTACCAAGAACAAGCGCTTGCCTCGTACCAGAACCAGATCCAGAAGTCGTAACCATAAAGATGCGAGGAGTGTGTGTGTGTGTGTGTGTGTGTGTGTGCGCATATATGTGTTGCACGTGTGTGGGCTGTATCCTGAGACACACTCGTGCTGTGGGGAGGGGTGTGTGTGTGTGTTTTGCTGGTTGTGTTGTGCGTGTTTAGGTGCTGATGCAGGAGCTTAGCTCCTGGACGGATGTCACATGGTTGAGCTCTCCAGCGACCAGCAAAGGAGCCCTGCTAAACTGGTCACAGATGCCACCGGGGAGTCACCTCCTTCTCTCCTGTGTAGTTTCTCATTTCCATCAGGGAACTGGTTTCTACAGAGAAGACAGGGCTTTGAGACCAAGGCAGGGAGATGAGGGGTGGACCGAAGGAAAGGACGGAAGGAAACATTTCAGCTAAATCCTGTCTTCTGACAGATGGGTAAACTGAGGCCCAGGCAGGGACATGACTTGGCCAAGGTCAAGCTGCTGGAGAAGGGCCAAGCTGAGCCAGCACCCTGCTCCTGACTCCCGGCGCAGGCCCTGCGGGGTCTTTGGTTACCTTATGTAGCTTAGGATACAGACTTTCCTGCCACAGGCTGAGCCTGAGAGGGGTTTGGAAGATTCCAGATGTTCAGCTCATGTCTAAAACATGCCCAGAAAGAACTGTTTGTCATTGAAGCTGATTTCATGGACCAGAAATACTGGGGCAGAAATGTTCTGTGTCTCTGTTCTCATGAACGATACATTTTACTGTTGTCAGAAGTGAGTAATAATGTAAACCTGTGATACTTGGTGGCATAAAAGGCACTTGTGCCAGGCTGGGCAGTGGCACTCTGCTGCTGGGATTAGGGGGGCTGGTGAAGAAGGAGGTGGGTATGAGGGTACAGGCCAGGCTAGTCGCAGAGGGTGCAGGGAGGGCTGCGTCCGCCTGGCTGGGTTGGGCCAGCAACGGGCACCATACCTGGCACACAGAGACTGTTCCACACTGCAGCCGTGGCAAGCCAGGCTCTGCCTTTGTAGAGTTTACTCTCTGGGGGCTCAGTCATTCAGTGATTCATTTCCCAAACGCTGAATTCTGCATGCCAAAACCTGGGGTCACACAAGTATAGGCCACCACTTCTAACTGCATGGCCTTGATTGGGAAAGTTACTTAATGACTCCAGGCCTCAGTTTCATCATCTTTAAAATGGAGATCATCAAGGAACTTAGAGTGCTATTGGGAGGATTAAATAAGAAAACTCCTGTAAGGCAGGTAGCATAGGGCCTGGCTAGGAAGAAGCTCTTGAAAAAATTTCATTATTGTTATTACTGCATGCTCTGTGCTGCAGGAGCTCCCTGTTCCATAGAAAACACAAATGAACCCTAGAAATCCCCTCCTTCCCTTTGGAGAAGTTAGCCCAAATTGTAATTTTCAAATAAATTTGTGAGTTGCTTCGTTCAGTGTCTCTTGCTGGACTGTGCCCTGCGTGTCCCGTGTTTGGTCCCAGGAACAGATGCTCAGATGTCCCCAGGGCCTCCAGAATGCCAGACAGGAACTGTTGGAGTCCAGAGGAATGGGGCATCATGGTACCCCAACAGTCCCCCTCCCCCCAGGGGTGTGGCACCCAGCATATGCTCTATGCCTTCTGTCTGCAGTCCCTGTGCCAGAGCTGGAGGTACAACCTCTTCCTCTCTGCACAGAGAGCCCTGGGCTCAGATAAGGGGTTTGGGAACACAGAGCTGGCTTCAGAGGTGATGAAACTGGCGCAGCATTTTTGAAAGAGCCGTGGGCTACACATGTCTCGTTCTTTGCTGTATCCACAGCTCCGAGCAGCGACTGGCAGGTATAATTGCTCAGTATGTACCTGCTGAATGAATGAATGCAAGACAATTTTGCAATGTGCCTTAAAGGACGAGTGTCCTCACCCTCTGGTTCCATTTCTACAACATATTTTAAGGAAATAATCAGAGAACTGATTTTTAAGGACAAGGATATTTATTTTCATTTGGAAAAGCAAAATTCAATGAAATTAAGAAAAATATAGGGGATTGCTTGAATAAAGATCAAAGATAATGCAACTGTTTAAAAACATGTTTTCAAAGATTATTTGACGATACAGAGAGAAGTCCTTCATGAAGTAAATTTTAAAATAGGCTTCAGAACCGATCCGAATTTTGTACAAATAAAATTATATTATTAGAAAAAAAAAATGAAATGATAACTGCCAAAATGTTAACAGTGGTTAGTTTTGTGTAATGGATTAAATGAAACTTATATTTCTCTTACACTGTTTGTTGTAGCTTTTACAATGAACGTTAATAAAAAAAAAAAAATTAAAGGCTACTTAAAGGTGTCTCTGAAGCAACTCGCGCGTCTTCTCCCCTGCGGCTCCTTTAACTCCAGTCAAGACGCGGAAGAGGCGGGGGTGCCAGACACCACTGACGTCAGAAGCAGCCCAAAATGACACAGCGGACGAGCCAATCCCAAGTTTGCATTCTGGGAGCAGCCATTCGATTGGACACAAGTGCGGGCGTCTTCGCCCAATGGCAGAAGAGGGGCAGGAGCCCGGCGGCAGCGTGGGTTTTAAATCCACATGGTGGCGGAAGGGCGGGGCGGCAGTGGCGGCGGCGCCTTTGGGGAGAGAGTCCTCTGCCCTGGAGGGTGTGCGTGGGTGCCATCCTCCACGCCTCCTGCGTCCTGGGCCAGGTGATCAGCCTCACCGCACCTGTTTGTATCAGCAGGTACCGTATAGGGTCTTGTGAGTATCCAGTGGCATTCGTTCATCGGACAGATGTTTGCTAGCCTCTACTGTGTGCCAAGCAGGGCCTGGTGGGATAAGGTAGAACCCAGGAGAGATACCCTGAGAATCCACGCTCCTGTGTAACGACCAGCAAGTGTCTTACCGTTACCTCCACCCTGCTGTGCTCTCTAGCGCTAACTCAGTACCTCTCCCAAGATGTGAGCTTCCCAGGGGAGTAAGTGACGGGGATACCGTGTGCCTTGTGAAGGGTCTGCCCCATAGTTCATGTTCAACATGTACTTGTGGAATAATTATTTCAAAGACCGATTTTTAGCGCAGGGCTTGCCAGGTAGTAGATTTGATAAATGGTAGCTGTGCAATAAAGAACAATAGCTAGTATTGATTAAACGCCTATCGTGTGCAAGGCGCTCTGGGCACTTGCCATGTATTACCTCATTTAATAGTCACAAGATTCAAGTTTTCCCTAATTTAAGAGTTACAACAAGCAGGTTAAGTACCATTATTATTCCCATTTCACAGATGTGGAAACCGAGGCAGAGGGAGGCCAGGTAACTTTTCCAAGATCCTGTAGCTAGGAGGCGGCGGTGGGGTTAGATTCAAGAGGCCTTGGTCATAACCACTGCCTTATCCCAATATTTATCCAGTACTTGTTTTTCTTTTCTAAGAAAATTCTCGTAAATCAGCCCTGTGCTCCTGGGAATTCAGAGAAAAGGGAGGAATCAGGTGGGTGTGGCACAGCCAGGTGAGCTGGAGTCCTGCCACCCACCACATTGCCCAGCTCTGCTGGGTAGCAGAGGTCAAAGAGGGGTGAACAGAGAGGCTGCCACTGGGGCGCGCCAGGCCCTGTGCTGGGCTG
The DNA here is from genome assembly GCF_963455315.2 of Globicephala melas. NCBI lineage: Eukaryota > Metazoa > Chordata > Mammalia > Artiodactyla > Delphinidae > Globicephala > Globicephala melas. The sequence continues at coordinate 81,529,475 of NC_083328.1, forward strand.
GGCCAGCGGTACATTGATGGGCATGACAGATCCATCCCTGCCCTCATGGGGCTGGCAGTCTAAACCAGCAACCACTAACTGGTGACCTGTGGGCAGCCTGCGGAAGTGTTTTAGGTTCTGCCTGCCTAATGTTTGCAATTTTTCTAAGCTTTTTAGCATAAGTCGCCACAGTCCCCACCCCTCCCTGTTGTATCACACATGCCTACCTTTACTCAAGGGTCCCTGCCAGCGCCTGAGTGTCTCTGTCCCCTGGTTTAACCATGAAGGAAGCCCCCAGGTGGGGCCAGGCACCTGAAGACCAGCCTCCTCAGGGGTGGCACTCAGGTGAGGCTCTGGCATTCTTTACCTTGCCCCCTGTCTGCATTTAAAATCCCAGAATCTCCACCTTGAGCCCTGGAGTCCTGCACCTCCCAAAGCTGAAAGCCCCTCCACTGGCCCCTGATGTGACGTGCAGCCCTCACTGGAATATCTGAAAACTCTGGTGGTGGATGCCAACTCTGACTCATTTAAACCTGGGTTCAAATCCCAGCTTTACTGCTAAGCAGCTGAGTGACGCTCGACCATAAAAACTTGCTTCCATTTCCTCCTCTGCAGAATGGGGATAACAATCGTCCCTCCTCTCAGGGTTATTGTGAAGCGTTAGATGATGCAGGGAAGATGCTTGTCACACAGCAGGCACTCATCAAACGGGCTGCTGATCTTTCTTTGGGAGGCACTGTCACCGGCAGGAAGTTCTTCCTTACATCAAGCTGAGGTCCAGTTGCTCTATAACTTCCATAACTTCCATAACTTCATGCTCTTGCCACCAAAAATGTGCTTCTGTTTCCATAGAATAGCCCTTCAGAAATTGAGGACCCAGCTACACATCACGGCTTCCCATTCAAGACCGGCTGCATAATTTGTGGAGCCCAGTGCAAGCTAAAAATGTAGGGCTCCTGGTTCAAAAATTAGTAAGAATGTCGAGGTGGTGACAGCAGAGTTCAGAGCCCCTTCTGAGGGCAGAGTCCCATGTGACTGCCCATGTCACACCCCATGGATGGGCCCTGCTCCCATGGGTGGTCTTTGGCCCTGTAATGTCCTCCAGATCCGCATGTTGCTGGAAGAGGTCTGCCTGGACCAGGACGGAATGAGGAGGGTTTCCAGCTGGGCCCAGGGAAAGGCACCGGCTGGCATGGTCTACACCTCCTCGGGAGTCCTGGTTCACAGATCCTACCCTGCCACCTGCCCTACAGCCGCTGGCGCTCTCCGCACTCGACTTTTTGTCTGTCTTTGTGAACATATATCTAGAGTAAAGTGCACAGATCCAAAATCTATAGCTGGATGACGTTTTATGTTGTATACACCTATGTAACCACCACCCACCAGTCTAGAAAGTTCCCTCCAGTCCCTTCCCGGTTACTACCCACCACACCCAGTTGCAGGTAGCCATCATTCTACCTTGTTTCACCGCGGATTCGCTTCTCCTGTTCTTGAACGTTATATAAACAGGATCCTACAGTACGTGCTGTTTGTGTCTGGCCTCTTCACTCACTGTTAACTCTGGGAGCCTCATCCTCGTCGCTCTACCCGTGGCTTGCTCCTTTGCGTTGCTCTGCAGCAGTCCTGGCGCACCGTGATTCTCCTGTGGGTCCTCCGGTTCATTTTGGTTGTTTGCAGCTGTTGGCCATCGCAGGCAGGGCTGCCGCGGGCATTCTGGAACCATCTCGGCGTGCTCGCCGTGCATGTGCACTCGTTATCCTGGGGTCACTGCCAGGGGTGGGGCTTTGGGGCAGAGGTCGGCCTGTGTTTGGCTTTAGCGGATATTTCCAGAGTCTCCAGAGGCGGTGGTACCAGCGTGCACTGCTGCCAGCAGTCACGTGAGCCTTGCTGGTGTTCCACAGCCTCGCCGACACTCACCATCGCCACTGTTTTCATTGCAGCTATGCTGGTGATGTCACTCTTGACCCTTGGAACTGACCTAAGGAAGCCGAGTGCCGCGACTCACACTTGCTGTTCCTTCCTGACCGCTGGCGAACCCTGGACTTTCACACACCAGCCCTGGAGCTCCCCCTCCCCCTTGGGGTCACTTGCAAATTTCACAAGCATGGACTTCATCTAAGTGAGTGATGAAACTCTGAACAGGACAGACCGCAGAGCAGGGAGAGCCGCAGCTTCCTCCTGGACACTTCTCTCCCCAGCTGGGTCTCGAGTCTTTGATCTCTCCCGACGTGATCATCGTGCACTTCGTTTCCACACCTTGAGCAGGAAGGTATCCGATCTTCTTAAAGTCACACAATCTATTTAAGAACATCTTTGGAAGAGAGAAGAGGGGGCAGAACAGATGTTAAATGTACACAGTGATTGTAGGTTGCAGCCAAATGTATGAATGATTAAAATATGCAAAAGGATGCATCTCAGAAACACAACAATAATAATAACGCCCAGTCCTTATAGCACATTCACCATGGGAGGCCCTGTGCTGGGGGCCTGGAGCATCTCAATGTGAACTTCCCAGGGAGGTTGATTTTATTTTTTTTAATTTTTATATTTTAAATTAAAAAAATTTTTATTGGAGTGTAGTTGATTTACAATGTTGTGTTAGTTTCTGCTGTACAGCAAAGTGAATCAGTTATACATATACATATATCAACTCTATTTTTAGACTCTTTCCCCATATAGGCCATTACAGAGTACTGAGTAGAGTTTCCTGTGCTATATAGTAGTTCCTTATTAGTTATCTATTTTATATATAGTAGTGTGTACATGTCAGTCCCCATTCCGGGCAGGTTGATTTTATCACCCCATTTTACGGATAGGAAAACTGAGGCTCGGAAGTTGTAGCTTGCCTGTGGTTCCACAGCTGGTGAAGGATGGATTTGGACCCGAGTCCATCTGTCCCCAGAGCCTCAGCTGTGGACACTCCTCCCATACTGCTCCAGAGAAGACCTTCCTAAACGCTGGCTGGGTTCTGATAGACCCCAGTCAACAGCAGGCATTGGGAACTGGCCACCCACTGGATGTGTCTTGCTTGATCTACAGAGCACTTTAAATTTTTTAAATTAGTTGCTTACTTAATGAGGAAATTTCACCTTCACAAATCTGAATTTCTGGCTGTTCCTGATGAACCAAACGATCAGACCACACGGGGTGAGAGCTGAGCAGGTGCTGTGTCCTGGGGGTGAGGACCTCAGGCCTAGCTTGCCTCATTTTCCCCACTCCCCGCTTGTGCAGCCTGGCCTGAGAGCATCACCACAGCCTGCCTGTCGGGTCTACTGATGGAAAATGGAAGTGACCTTTATTCCGAGGGGACCTTTGCCAGACCCTGCGCATCACTTCGTTTTCTGGGCCTTTGAGGCAGGGCCTCTCACAGATCTGTTCTAGAATGTGACTGGGGGGGATTCCAGGACGGTCATTTGATTAGGAGAGCCAGCCATGCACCTTGTTGAAAATCATGTCACTTGACCATCCACTCTTTGCAGACGTGATGAAATTAAGGATCTTGAGATGGGGCCGTTAGCCGGGGTTATTCAGGTGGGCCCAAGGCAATCACAGGTATCACAAGAGGCAGAGGGAGAGTTGATACACACAGAGAAGGTATGTGACCTCAGAGGCAGAGATCGGAGTGATTCGGACACAAGCCATGGCACAGAGACAGCCACCAGACGCTGGAAGAGGCAGGAATGCATTCGCCGGGAGGCTCTGGAGGGAGCGTGGCCCTGAGACACTTTGATTTCGGCCCCGTGATACTGATTGCAGACTTCTGGCCTCCAGAACTGTGAGAGTAAGAATTTCTGTTGTTTGAAGCTACCAAGTTTGTGATAATTGGTTTGGGCAGCCCCAGGAACTGAATGTGGAAGGTCTGGAATGCTGTTTTTCCAATGTCTGGACCACATGGCTCCCCAGTCATCAGCCGCTGTGGGCCACGGTAAGGGGAGCTGCAAAAGGGTCCTTGTCTTTTCGGGGCTGCAAACAACCGAAATTTATTTTCTCACGGTTTTGGAGGCCAGGAGTCCGAAATCAGGGTGTCGGTAGTGTTGGATCCTTGTAGGGGCTCTGAGGGGCCTCTCTTCCAGCTGCTGGTGGCTGCCGGCAACCCTTGGCATCCTTGGTTTATAGATGCCACGCCAATCTCTTCTGTCCTTCTTATAAGGACACCAGTCGTTGGATTTAGGGCCCACCCTAGTCTAGTAGGACCTCATCTTAGCTCATGAGATCTGAAACAGCCTTATTGCCAAATATGGTCACATTCTGAGACTCCAGGTGAACACGAATTTTGGGGCTGCCATTCAACCCGGTATCACCCTGTTCTCCAGGAGGTCCAGTCCTCGGTTTCTGAAACGGAACATAAGTTGCAGTGGATAGGCATGTATCATTCAGGGCTCCCTTTCCTGGAAAAGGTGTTCTCGAATCCACGGCGCGTTGATGGCTCCCTAGGAAAACCTCTGTAAGTTTGCTTCGAAGATCTCAGGTACAGCCAAAACACCTACCAGAATTTCCCTGTTCCTTCATCTCATGTGCTCATCCACGTTCAGGCCCCTGCTGATTTGGTTTGGAGCAGAACAGACGCAGTCTCTGACCTCATGCAGCCTGTGGTCCAGCGATCAGAAAGGACACCTGAGTCCCCTGACTCTGCTCGTGCCTCTGGGAGCAGATGTTGCCAGGGAAACAGGCAAAACCACAAATGCCCATCCTGGACCAGATCTCAACTCTTACCCCTTTTCTCCTCACCCAAAGGCTGACAAAGCAATCCGATTCCAAACGTGTTCCCTGGATGAGAAGATCACATTTCTCCCACCTCAGGCTGAATCTCTGAGACAGATGAGGCCTCCTGCCAGCCAGGGCCTTAGGAGCGCTGGCTGAGGAGAGCCACCTGGCAGGGGCAGCTGCAATCTTTGGACGCTTCCTCTTGTATTTTCACATCCCTGCCTGTGGCACTCAAGCTGCCCGTGACCTGCCCCGTCACCTGCCCTGCCTGGTTTCCTCCCACTGCTTCTTGCTCCTTATCCAAAGCTGCATGACCTTGGACATGACACCTCCCGACCCACCCCAGCCCAGGGCCTTTGCTCTTGCTGTGCCCTCTGCTGAGAATGGTCTTCTCACGGCCAGTTCCATCTTGTCGTTCAGGGCTCAGCTCAAGTGTCACCTCCTCTTGGAAGCCTCCCCCTGGCCTCCTGCTGTGTCCTACCCCATCGCCCTGTTTCTTTCCCTTGGGCCCCTAGCAAGAACCCTTGAGTACGAATGTGTGTGTTTGTTTGCTGTTCATGTCTTTGCCTCACCAACTATAAGCGCTGCGAAGACAGGGGCCCGTCTGTCTTGTTTGCTGCACGACCCCAGCTTCCTGCCCGGCACAGAGAAAGCCCAGCAGAGCTGCTGAATGAACATGTGTCAGATGAACTCGGGCCTTCTCCCCAGGAGGCAAACTGGCTTCGGAGATGTCCGAGCCTGCTGCGTTCTCCTGTGGGGTGGGTCATCAGGTGCCCCGTTTAGGGGGCCGTGTGCTTTGACTGCTTTTGTGAGGTATCAGGGTTCAAAGTGACCGAGGCAGCCTGACTGGGGGGATGGGAAACACCTATCCGAAGTCAGCAGGGCCGCGTGGGCCCCTCCGGCAGGACCAGCCTCACCTGTTAGTTCAGGAGCCATCCAACAGCCAAACTGCTTTCTTGGTTTGACATTTGGGGGACTTTTTTGGGTTCTGCAAGGACAGGTGGCCCAGGCTTCCTTTTCCTGGAGGGTCTGGTTCCTTCTGGGGCAGGTCTCAGTTGGTCAGTGTAGAAGCCACACTGCGTCTACCTGCAGGGCCCCTCAGTGCTCCTGCGTTCACGGCCAAGGACAGCCTGGCACTCTGGCCTGTGGGTCCCGACATCTTTAGTCAAATGGACTCGGGAGGGAGGGAGAGAGAAGGGCAGATGGCGTCGTGGAAAGAGCATGGGGTCCGCAGTTGGGCGGGCTGGCTTACAGCCACAGCAATAATGACAGTGAATTCAGTCTGAGTTCCTGCCACGTGCTAAGCACCGTTCTCAGGTCTCTACCTGCATTATTTCACAAGATCCTTACAAGGATCCTGCGACGTGGGCCTCCGTAGGGTCCCCATTTTACAGACACGGGATCTGATTAATGGAAGGACTCAGATTTGGAATCAGAAGATAGGACGGGGCTCGGGGGGAGGATATGAAGGCAGCAACAACAACTCCAGCAGTAATAGTGACACCCACGACGCTGCAGCCCCAGCCAGGGTAGCGGCCACTGACGAGCCTGGCTCTGAGCCGAGCCCTGTGTGAAGAGCTGCCTGCAGCTCCTTTCTACAGCCTTCCAGCCGTTTCCCGCGGGCAGCACAGCGCAAGGTGCAGGGCGCTGTTAGGGATGAGTCTGCCAGCTTGCAGAACAGCCCTGGGCGGCGGTTATTTTTATCTCCATTTTGCAGATGACAGAACTGAGGCTCAGAGAAATGAATGTGTCCAGTGACTGTCCCTCTCAGGGCTAGGGACTGCTTCTGGTCTGGGATGACCTTTCCATCAGGCCACTGTGAAATGAGACCAACAGGGAGATGTGTGAACTTTCTGCAGAGATAGTCTGCTTTCCATTTTGTTGATATTAAAGAGTTCTTCCTCTGATGAGACGACGTTGACCGCAGAAAGTAACTTGCAAAACGTTCTTTGTTGGCAAGTTAAAAATTACTAACCAGGGACTTCCCTGGCGCCATTGGTTAAGACTCTGCACTACCATTGCAGGGGTATGGGTTTGATCCCTGGTCGGGGAACTAAGATCCTGCACCCCAATAAATAAATAAACAATAAAATTTACTGACCTATGGTGGTCTCCTCAATGCCCTTTAAAAAAGTATACTAGCCCATGAGTCCTGCCCATGGGGGAGCCCACCTCTCCAGGTCACCCCACCCAAGTACCCAGGTCTGGGTGGATCCACGAGGCTCTGCCACCCATTAGCCCAGAAACACCTTTCCCACCTTTCTTGGCCTCATCAGGAGCACGGGATATTGCAAGGACCCACCCTGGCAAGTTATGGAGAAGCTGGGATGAGGTGAGCTTGGAAAAATCCCATTTCCTGGCTTCACGCTAGTGCAATTTCAGGATCCAAGTGCCTGAGGGTAGGTTTAGAGATGCTGAAATTGACCCATCGAAGAGGAACTCAGAGGGAGGGGAGAAGTAAGTATGTTTGCCCTAAAGGAGGCCTGCGGGGTGGAGACTGGGGGGATAAATGTGGAAGGAGGGAGCTTACATTTTCAGTTTAAAAAAAAAAACAAAAACCCTTAAGAAAATATCGACATACGTGCACAACTGGGTGAAATGTCCGCATGCTGGAAATAAATAAGAATATTTATTCTTATTCAGAACCCCATGGTGGGCTGGGGGAAGCCATGAGGGGGACGTTGAAGTGGTCAGTCCAGCCCTAGGGTGGGGGCAGCTTGCTGGGTGCCTGGGTCTCATCACAGCTTCACTTGTCTGAAACTGGATCACCTCAACCCCCTCCCTGGGGCTGGTTTCCTGAGAGCTGGACCCGCCCAGCTAAGGTCCTGGGGCAAATTGCTTCACCTCTCCGGGCTCAGTTAGCTCATCTGTAAAATGGGTGGGAAAATAAAAATGATTCCCTGGGATATAGAGGTGTGAGGCTGAGATTCAGTGCTGGTTCCCCTCCCCTGGAGGGAAGGAGTGGACCGCATTCCTGTGTGGCCCTTCCTGGCACCCTGCACGGGGGTCAGGGGGCACACAGGGGTCAGGGGGCACACGGGCCCCTCGCTGAGGAGGAGGGGGTCAGCTTCCGGTGTCAATTCACAGAATCCGAGTTCTGGTCTAGACTCAGGCTTCTATTGGCAGCTGCGGGGCCTCCCCTCCTGGGGGTGTTAAGAGGTGAAAATGTGGTCCCCTCTGTGCCCCTGATTTGTAAATAAGAGACTTTGTTGTGTTTCTCGCTGTATCCCAGAGTCTGGCTGTGTACGCCAGTGCCTGGCGCATCGTAGATGCTCAATAAAACAACGCGAGTTAAAAATTCACTGTGGTTCCTCTAGACCAGGGGTGCAAACTACACAGCCCGTGGCCACATCCAGCCTGCCGCCTGCATCTGAGCTGCGCGTGGTATTTACATTTTTAAAAGGTTAGAAGACAAAAAGAGAAATATCCTATGACACATGAAAACTCTATGAAATTCAAGCGTCTGTGTCCATCGATAAAGTTTTATTGGAACACAGACATGCCCATCGTTTTACGAGTCATCTGTGGCAGTTTTCCTGCTACAAGGACAGGGGTAAGTAGTTGCGACAAACCTCAGGGCCTGCACGACCGAATACGTTTACTCTCTGGCCCTTTAAGAGAAAAGTTTGCCGACCCCTGGTCTAGACATTGGGTCTCAACTTCCACTGAACACTGGGGGAACTTTAATAACACTGGGGCCCAGGGCCCAGCCTCAGATCCCGACTGGTCCAGGGAGTAACCTGGGCATAGGGATGTTTCTTGTTTGTTTGTTTGTTTTGCGGTACGAGGGCCTCTCACTGTTGCGGCCTCTCCCGTTGCGGAGCACAGGCTCCGGACGCGCAGGCTCAGCAGCCATGGCTCACGGGCCCAGCCGCTCCGCGGCATGTGGGATCTTCCCGGACCGGGGCTCGAACCCGCGTCCCCTGCATCGGCAGGCGGACTCTCAATCACTGCGCCCCCAGGGAAGCCCTGGGGATGTTTAAGAGTTCGCAGAAGGTTCTGATGGGCAGCCAGGGCCGAGAGTGCTGCTTTAGGTGCTGCCCGTTAATTACCACTCCTCTTTTTTGCTACAGCGCAGAGCATGCATAGAGAACCAGAACGCAGCGGCAAGACCAGGACCAGCTCCCCAGGGAGAGACTGAGCCGTGGGGCAGGGGGCGGGGCAGGCCTGTCTGAGGGCCATCTCCCTGGGCTCCAGCCAGGGTGGGCACGGGGGGATGCCGGCTCAGGGATGCGCCTCATCTAATGGTGCCCCCTCTCCGCGTGCCGCACGCTGGCTGCCTGTGCCAGCTATTCTGGAAGTGATGAAAGTGGCTTCTAGATTTAGGGCCTCACTCTGTGCCAACACCCCGGACCGCCTTATGAGGTGGGAACATCTTCCCTTTTGCTGAACAAAGAAGGCAACTTCTCAGAGGCTGGGGGAGGTCAAATGATACGTTTACAAGCTGTCCTAGAGTCAGGATTTGAATTCAGACCAGTCTGGCTCCAGGGTCCACCTCGTCAGGCACTGCACTGTCCTGCCGTCAGGATGAAGAGAGAGTGAGGCACTCGTCTGTCCCAGGAGCCTGGGGTGTCTGGTTTTTAAAATGACGAGCGATCCTGACAGCAGCGGTGGCAGCGACAATGTCCCGTGGCTTCTTTCTTGCAATTCTTTTATTTTTGGCCTGAGACAGCTAATGCGTGGCCAACGTATCCAGGGAAACCAGGATGCTTGGAGCGAGCTGTACCAAATCTCCATGCTAAAACCATCAGACGGCTAATTCGGGCCTCTCCAGTTATTTATTTATTTTTAGACCCCTGTGTATCATTTTACACATCCTCCTGACAAACTCGACCGTCAGACACACGCGTTCAGGGCATGTGACAATGTGCCTGTTCTTTTTGGGGTGGGGGGGGCTGGTGCTCTCTGTTCCTCGTTTGTGAGCTTCCCAAGGGAGGCGTGAGCTGGCCTAGGTCTCCCTCTGCTGCATCTTCTCACCCCACAGCGGCAGATCCAGAATTTCAACCCCTGGAGGTCTACCTCTAGGCTGGGATTTAACAGTGTTGTCGCTATTGACATTTGGGGCCAGAAAACTCTCTGTCCTGGGGGACGCACCACCTCTCCCCCATTCCTTGATCCATGAGTCTGGGATCCCTCCGACACCTCCCTTCTGTCCCTTGCCCCCCACGTGCCATCTATTGGCACATCCTGGGGTTTTACCTCTATTTTAAACAATAACTTTATTGAGGCATTGTTGACAAACAATGAACTACACGTATTTGAAATGTGCGAGTTGACCAGTCTTGACCTAGGGACACGCCCACGACACCATCCTCGCAATCACGATACGGAACATCTCTGTCACTACCCAGAAGTTTCCCTGTGCCCCCGGCCATCTCTCTCGCCCCCTCCCACAAAGCAGCCACTGATCTGCTTCTATCACCATAGATTACTTTGCATTTTCTAGAGTTTTATATAAATGGAATCATACAGTATGTGCTTTTTTGGGTCTAGCTTTTTTCACTCAACATAATTAGCCTGAGATTTGGGCATGTCGCAGCGTGTAGCAATAGTTCATTGCTTTTTATCTTTGCGTAGTATTCCGTCGTGTGGCTAGACCCCAGCTCCATTCACCTGCCTATCAACCTACCTCTTTTTTACAATGAGATTATTTACTGACGTATAATATACATACAGCAAAGTGCACAACTGCTGTGTGACCAGATGGGTGAATTTTCATGGTGGACACGCCCTTGCAACTAACATCCAGATAGAGATGCAGGACGAGAGCAGCAGCTCGGAAACCACGTGCCCGTTCGCGTCCCTGCCTCCCATCCAAGGGGGCCCCCAGCCTGTTTCTAACACATCGATTAAGCTGATGGTTCTGGAGCTTCATGTGCACGGATCATACAAGATGTTCTTTTCTGTGTATCTGGCGTCTTCACTCCACATGATGATTGAAACGTCGCCCTTGTCTTGTGTCGACGGTTTGTTCTTCTGTTGCTGAGTAGCCCTCGGATGTGTGTTTATCCCTTCTCCTGTGAGGCACGCGGGAGCTGTTTCCAGTATTTGGCCATAATGAATAATGCATCTATCGACAGTTTTGCACGTATGAATCTCTTTCCTCCCTCCCTCCCTCCCTCCTTCCTTTCTTCCTCCCTCGCCCCTTTTTTTCTCTCTTTCTCTCTGGCTCTTAGGCCGTGACCCACTTGAGGGATGAGACTATATCTTACTTACCTTTGTAGCTTGGTGCCAAGAGTCGCAGGCCCTGGGCTATGCTATGCGGAGGGTGGGCTGTCTCCACTGGACGGGAGAGCATCACGTGTGAAGGGACCAGCCCTCGCTGTTGGGGCCAGGAGTCCTGGAGGTGGGTCCTGGGTGTGTTCTGACCCAGGAGAGCTGAAAAGCAGGGCAGGGCGCTTCAATTTAGGACCAGAGATATGGTGCTGAACATCTGGGGTTACGAAAGAGGAACTTGGGGTGAGGCCCTTGTCTTCACCTATCTGGTCTTGTAGGGTTGTTCGCAGGGTGTCCCTGGGTTTGCTGTGCAGGCCTTTCCAGCAGAAGATACGGGTATATGCCCAGCTCTCTACCGATGACGTCCGCGGTAGGGGCACCAGATAAAAGAAAGGACATCCAGTCAATTCACATTTCCGTTCAACAATAAATAATTTATTAGTATAAATATGCTCCACATATTACAGAGGACATACTTATACTACAAAATTCTTCATTGTTCCACTGAAATCCAAACATGACTGGGCATCGTGTATTTTATTTCCTAAATCAGACACCCCTACCTAGCAAAGCTGAGTTGGGTGAATGAATTACCGAGGATGTTTTAGTTCTCTATTACTGCATAAACGTCACAGTGTAAAACAATCCACGTTCACTCTGTAATGTATAAAATAGATAACTAACAAGGATATATTGTAGAGTACAGGGAATGACAACCATTAGCTTGTAATAACTTTTAATGGAGTATAATCTGTAAAAATACTGAATCACAATGCTGTACACCTGAAACTTAATATAATATTGTAAATCAACTATACTTAAAAAAACAATCCACATTCATCATCTCACAGTTGCTGTGGGTCAGGACACCAGGCATGGCTTAGCTGGCCTCTGCTTCAGGGTCTCACCTGGCTGAGATCAAGGTACTAACTGGGGTGGTGGTCTCACCTGAAATCAGGGTGTGAGGCTGGAAAGGAATCAGCTTCCGCACTCCCTCAGGCTATTGGTGGAATTGATTCCCTTGTGGCTGTAGGACTCATGGCCATTTGCTTCTTCAAAGGCAGTGAGGAAGCCAAGTGTCCAGAGGGAGGCTGGCAGCAAGACGGTCCTTACAGCATAATGTAAGCGTGGGAGTGACACGCCATCAGCTTTGCCGTGTGCCGTGAGGTGATCACAGGGGTGACACCCCCTACCCTTGACTGTCACTGGGGGAATGGTTGAATAAGTGTGATCCCTCCATACTCTAGAACAAGGGCAGCGATCACAGAGAAGGCTTTGATTCCTATCTGTAGGTCTAGAGAGGTGCCCACGATTCATCTTGAAGTACAGAAAGCAAGTTGTACATTTTTCCAAATGAAAAGAGCTAAATCGGTTTTTGCATCTCCACCCGCCCCCAATTATAAAAGCAATACATGCTCATGGCAAAAAATAGAGAAAACAGAAAATTATAAGGAGAAAGAAAGTGGAAAGAATCCAGAATCTTACTGCCCAGAAACAAACACTACTTCTAACATTCTGATGCATTTTCTTCCAATCTCATTTCTACGCGTATTTGCACACATGGGGATATATATGTATTTAATATATATATTTAAGTACGTATTGAAGCAAAAATAGACTTGCACTACGAGTGCTGTTGAGTGGCTTGCTTTTTTCTACTTCGCTGTCACAGCTTTCCATGCTAATGAACATAGATTTCTCATCATCTTTCATGGCGGCAGAGCATCGAGGTTTGGGTGTAGTATTTGTGATGTGAGCAATCCCCGGTCGATGGACATTTAGGTTGTTTCTGGTTTTTCACTACAGTGTACGTGATGCTGCAGAGAGCACCCCTGGACATCATCCTCTGTGTAACTGTCTGATTTTTGCCTTGGGATGAATTCCCATCGGTGGAATTGATGCCTGAAAGAGTGTTCCGAAGAGGCGGTGCCTCGTGTGCATACGATTATAACAGTGGGTCCTGGCATCAAGGGCGTGAGGGCGAATCTGGGCTCTTCCCTTCACCAACCGTTTTATCTGGGACACGTTCCTTAACCTCTCGGTGCCTCTGTCTCCTCATTTCTAGAGTGGGAATTAGAACTGAATGCACCTCCTGGAGCTGCTGGGAGGGGTCCATGAGTTGGAAATGGAGCTGCTGGGAGGGGTCCGTGAGTTGGAAAGTGCTTAGGACTGCTGTTGGCTGGCCCCTCGGGGAAGCCAGGACAGCTTGGATTTGCTATTGGGAAGGGATTCTGGGGACCTGTGTACCTGCTGAGAAGTGGAGAATCATGATGACATAGTAATGGCTCACACTGCGTATACCCCACACGGGGCACTGTTCTAACCCTTACAGACTCATCTAATGCCCGGATGAGCCCAGGAGCTGGGCGCTGGTTCCCATTTCCAGCTGAGGAAGATGAACGACAGAGAGGGGGACTCAGACTCTGCAGTGGTGTGGTTCTGGAGCCCCGATGTCCACCATGGAGGATCTCTTATCACGATGCGGGAGGGGGGCGCGAGGGTTAGAGGGAAGAACCCCGGTGGTCAGAGGAGCCTGGGTTCGAATTCCGACTCTGCCTTTTTACGGGGGCTGAGGGCTGAGTGGCTGAATGAGCGTTCATCGAGGGGGTGATGGAGGTGGGAGGAGACAGACAGCAAAGGAGCAAACAAGCAAATGATACCAAGTGATGGCAGATCCTGGCACTCCTGGGGAGATAAGGGAACAGGAGGAGAGGAGGGACCTGCTTTGGATTTGCAGGTCTGGGAGGACTTCCCTGGGGTTGAGTCCTCTGTGCTGAGGCCAGAAAGACCAGACGTGAAGGAGCTCTTTTTGGAAAGAGGCTGGGGTGCGAGGAACAGTCTGGCCCGTTAAGGACAAGACCTTGGTGAGTTTGAGAAACTAGAGAGGCACGTTCTGGAGCAAGAGGAAGGAGGGAACACGTGCTCTTCGCGTCACTGTTTTAACTCAGAGGAAACCAAAGCACGAGGAGATGCGTGGCTTGTCCAAGTTCACAGGGCTGGGCTTCCAGCACAGATGGTCCTCTGCCCGAGTCTGCGCCCTTAACGAGTCCTGTCTGAATACTCGAGAGAAGCCCAAATCCTGATTTTTATGGGAAATGTCCTGATATGTACATTTTAGCAACCAGGTTAAAAAAAATTAAAATAAGTTATACAGAGATCCGAATACATTTGGGGGCAAGACCAAGTATATTCTGCCATCCCCTCTCTGAACCTCTGCCCCCTAAGCTAACAGTGCAGACGACACTGGTCCCTACCTTGTAGGATTGTTACAGGTCGGTCATGGTTATCTGAGTGAGAGCTCCAGGAGGGGGCTGTGTCCTGCAGCCCAGGCTGAGCTTCCACTCATGAAATATGGTCCCTATGGCCTTACTCCCCACCACCTTGTCAGTGACCTTGAAGAGGTCAAGTTCATAGAATAGCCCTGCTTTTGTTCAGAAAGCAAGAGTGGAAACAGTTGATCCCTCAATGTGCTTTCAGCCTGCACTTGCCCAGGGGTGTGCTTTATGCATTTAAAATACTCCTTCGTAACGTTCAAGGGGCCCCTCCTGCATCACCCAGCAATCCCAGCGGGAGGCATGCAGCCTCCTGCCACAGACGCCCAGGGACCTGGGTGTGAGACCTGGAAGCATCGTTTGAAAAGTCAAACTTGGAAATGACCTAAATGCCCTACAAAAGGGAACTGAGTACGCAACAGTACAACTGCATGGGGATACTGGGGAGCTATCCACAAGGGCAGGGCTGGAGTCGGGCTCTGCAAACCGCAGCCTGAGGGCTAGGGATGGTGCTCTGCTTGTTTTTGTAAATAAAGTTTTATTGGAACACACCAGTTATTTACATATTTTCTACGGCTACTTTCAAGCTATAATGGCAGAGTCGAGTAGCTGCCATGGAGACCAGATGGCCTGCAAAGCCTACAGTATTTACTCTTTGACCATTTTCAGAAAAACTGCTACGTCAATAAACATCGGGGTGGAAAGCTCTCCAGGACTTACTGTCACATGAGAAAAATACCTAAATGGGGGTGGAGATGTACCACAGCATAAATGGGATGATTTCAGTTCTGTAAAGAACAGTGAAAGAACAATGAAACGAAAAAATTCTAGAAATATGCATGCAGATGTATTTTATAGGTGCACTAAAGTCTGAAAGGATACACCCCAATCTGCGGACAATGTTACCTCTGGAATTTAAGAGGTCGTGTACTTTACTGAGCGTTAACTAGGTACTAAGCACTGTGCTGAAGGTACAGAGTCTCTCACTTAATTTTACAACATGACCAGGAGGTAGGTGCTATCCTGATGCCCTTTTTACAGATGAGCAAATGAAGGCACAGAGAGGTGAAGTCACTTGGCCAAGGTCACACAGCTCTCGAGTAGCAGAGCTGGGATTCGAGTGCGGAGGAGAAGGGCAAACACTTTTTACTTTACAAAAGGGTATATCGTTGGGCAAGCATGAGAAAAATAAAAATGTGAGGTGTTTACACAATTCCAATCAGGTACCCTTTTGATCTCAGGCCCTCTGCTACCTCCCAGGGTGTTCTTCTGAGTGGGGCTCATGGGTGACTTTTTTCGGAAGGTCTCCTGGAAGGATCCCAGGCCTGCTCTAGTGAAGGGGGAATGACTGGGAAGCAGCTGGGTAGGGGACAGATTCTGAGACCCCAGGTAGCAGCCCCCCTCCCTTTTAGTTTGGGACCTGCCAAGCTGAGGACACATGTTTGCAGGGAAGCTGAACACTCAACTGTTCTGCTCGGATTTTCCAAGGCATTGCGTTTCATGAGTGCTATCAAATGGTGACATTTCGGAGTACAAGTGGTGGGGTTGTTGTTAATACTGAGTTAATGGTGCTAAAATGATTAAGCATGGCAGGCTTTTAAACAATGAGGTTCATAAAAGGTGTTAATAACCTCTTAAGTGCCTGGATAATATTCCCGCCTATCATAAACTGCTCCCAATTAGGTCTCTTTGCTTCTGTTTACCCAGGGAATGAGTGAGGAGTTGGCTGGAGGGCTAGATGGAGCCTCCTGGGGCAGAGAGGAGGTGTGCCCGTCTGGGAAATGTAAGTAGCAAGGGCCGGGAGGTATGCATCGCACATTCATACCTGACATGGGAGAGATTTTCAGGGAGAGGAATCTGGTCAAGGAACCACCAAGGATATGGTTAAGGGGGCGGGGGTGTGGGCTCTGGGGTCCGAGAGGCCACATCCTCGCGGATAGATGCACAATGGAGCTGCAGCCATTGGGCTGCGCTCAGCCGCCAAACCCAGACGGCGGCACTGGGGTGCTGAGAGTTAGCACCTGGGCCGCGGCATTAGAAGCTGACTCTGCTGCACACTCGCGTTGCGGTCAGTGTGGGCAGCTGGCCTTCCTCTGTGTGTGCACGAGTGCAAAATGCAAACACCCAACCCCTCGTTCCTGGGTTCTTAAGAATTTCAAGATGGCAATAACCTCTCCCAGCCGGGGGCCCGTGTGACTGGACGGATTTCTTTCCCTTGACTCTGCTCCCCGCTCTGTGTCCTTAGTCTCCCCACCTATAAAACAGCCTGAGACAAATATGTAATTTAAAATTTAGTAATCACATTAGAAAAGTAAAAAGAAACAGGTGACATTAATTTTAACGACATACTTAAAATTATGTATAACCTGATATATCCAAAATCTTATCATTCTGACATGTAAGCAAATAAAAGAATTATCACTGAGATATTTTATACTTCGTTTTCATATCAACCAGTGGAAACCCAGCAAGTATTTGACACTGACGGTTCGTCTCATTTTGGACCAGCCACGTTTCAAATCTCACAGGGCTTGTAGCATCAGACCACGCAGATCCAGGCAAAGGGGCCCCCGTGGCGCCTGGAACAAGGCAAGTGCTCATCGACTTCAGACCAGGGTCCATTTCTTCCTGTGCCTCGGTATCTTCGGTCACCGTGTGGTCACCGCAACAGGAGTCTGGTGGGGCTGTTGGCGATGCAGAGCGCACGGCCCGGTGGCCGGGGGTCCGCTGCCATCGATGGAACCTCTGCCTGGCCACGTGGCAGCCGGGGGACCTCGGGCCAGCCTCATTCCCACCCCTCAGCTCAGTGTGAGGAGGGCACCTGCTGACCGCACACTTCCCGGGGCCGCGTGGGGAGGACCGGCCCCGGCGCAGGCTCAGTGGACGTCAGCCACGGCTGCTGCTTGTACCTCTTTGTTTCCTTGTCTGCAGCCCTGGCACCTTGTGTGTGGGCCCCAGAGGCCCCATCTGAGAATGGATGTGATGAAAGTGTTCTCCTGACTTGGCGGTGTTAAGACTCCTGGGAAGAGTCATTATCCCTCTTGTATTTTCGGCTTCTAGAACACGCCCCCCCGCCCTGTGGACGGTAGGCGCTTAATAAGTGTTAGTTAAATAACTAAATGAACTAATGCATGAATACATGAATGTCCATGAGAAGGGGGGCATTGTGTAGTTGTTTGGGGTTTGAAGCTACAGTTGAAGCCCTGCTGGGGGGAGGGGCCCGAGGGGGGAAACGTGCGGATCTGGGACTCTGGGTGGGGACTCTGAGGCCCCTCCTGCCTTTGTCTGTTGGGCTCATGGTCTCTGCTCTGTGAGGTCCCTTTGGGCCAACTCCCAGGGCCCAGAGCCGCTCCGCTCAGGGTCTGGCTCGGCTCCACCGAGGGTCTGCAGCCTCCGTGGGGCGGGGCTCTGGGTAGACCAGATGGCCTGTCTCCCCCAGGCTCCGAGTGCCTAGGTCCTCTGGGTGGAGCCTGCAGCGTGGCCTGCGGATGCCCTCAGCACAGAGCCCTTCAACACTCCCCCTCCACGAGCCAGGCCTGTTTGCTCCTAATGCATTTGGATTTCCAGATGGGATCATTTTAGCAATATTGCACTTTTATATCGTTGAAAGGGAAAGATAAAAAGGCAGTGCTTTCCTTCCTGCCCTTTCTCCCAAGCTCTGCAAGGATGACATCAGACCACTGGCCTCATCAGGGGCCCACGTCCTGCAGCCAGAGGAAGAAAGTCCTGGGGAGGGGGAGGAGTACACCCCCCTCCCCATTTCCTGGGAAGGAAAATAAACTTGTAAATGTTGAAAATAAGTCGCGTGCCAGTGTTCTGCACGCCTTGCTCCTTTGCTCTTCCCGGCCATGGTTTTTGTCATCTCTGGGTACCGCTTACACTGTTACTTCACCTTTTTCTTTAAAACAACTTACTGAAAAGTTTTTTTAATAGAATTTTTTATATAGAATGAGAAAAACATTTGTATCTATGGAAAATTTTAAATACATACAAAAGTAGCTTAAATAAAATAATACAAGGTACCCACAAGATGTAATACATAAAATATAAACTATATTGCAATATAATATATTATGTGTAATTAATATAGGGTCTAGTTATATAATTACTTATTACATAATTGATAATATTTTAATATATTATATATAATTTATAATATACTATATTCGATGGTATATTAAAATTTTAAATAAATTTTATATAAAATTATATATAAACATCTTTTGAATTATACTTATGACAATATACGACCCATTAGCTAGCTTCAAAAAACTTCAGCTCGTGGCCCATCTTGTTTCTTCTATACCTTGACTCAGAGTCTGCCCCCACTCCAGATTATTTTGAAGCAAATCCTAGACATCATGTCATTTCATCCATAAATATTTCAGTACCTGTCTCTAAAACATTCGACTTTTTAAACTGAGTTTATCTTAAAAGCGAACTCTTGTATCGCAACCTTAAAAGGAAAATTTGGGTCACTCTCCATAAAGATGGAAAGATAAACACAAAGAGAACAGATCAGTGTCATAAACTTCTAGGTGGTGCCAGCCTGCTCTCTTGGCCCCAGAGGGAGCCTAGTAAGGGCTAGGGGGTGTTAAGGACAGGCCACGAGCTAGTACCCCACAGAGACTTTCTCTGTGACAGATCTCACTGGAAGAGATGAAAGAGAAGGGAAAGGCAAGAGCCCTTTCTGTGTAGTTTGTTAATTGATGCTGGGTCTGAGGACCCCTAAGAGCCTCCTGAGGGAGGCAGGCCATGCTTAGGCGGCACTGCCGTAGGCCGTGGGTGACCAGAGGCAGGCGGGCTTTCAGGGAGATGCTGCCGCTGAGACGTGAAGGGCCTGGGCCGTACAAGAGGCCCACCTGGGTTCCCATCCTAGGGTATCCCTTCCTGAGCATGGGACAAACTTGGGCATGGGACAAACCCTCAGGCCTCAGTTTCTTCATCAGTAGAATGGGGGCAAGAATAACTCATACCCCACATGGTTGTCGTGAGGCTCAAATGAGATGTTTCAGGCAAAGTGTTTGGAGCGGCGATGGGCAGAGTGAAATCTCAATAGATAGAAGCTGTTATTATTATTCTTGTTGCTGTTATTGATTTTGTTATAAGTTGCAGGTAAGTATGCCACCCCTATCAATTCCTAAGTGGGGCCCGGTGGGGGTAAGGGTATCCCTGAAGGTGGAATCTCGTCCCTTGCCCCTCAGGCATTTGGCTTCTGAATGCCTGAAACCTCCTGCGACTGACATCTGGGGCACTCATGAACCCCCCGAGCCCAGCCTGCAAGCCCGTGAGTCACTTCTGTCTACTGGGGAAAACCAACGAGCCCAGGAAACATCAGACACCCATGGGCGTCCCCAGCTGCCTGCTCCTGGCATGAGCCACGCCACCCCCCCCACC
Organism: Globicephala melas; assembly: GCF_963455315.2. Classification (NCBI taxonomy): domain Eukaryota; kingdom Metazoa; phylum Chordata; class Mammalia; order Artiodactyla; family Delphinidae; genus Globicephala; species Globicephala melas. Next base: position 81,549,043 of record NC_083328.1, read on the forward strand.
GTCCCTGCCAGACAGTTGGGCAGACTGCCAGGTCCGCGATTCACACCCGGGATGGCAGCAGACAGCCCCCACTGGGCTGGGCTGCATGCGTGTGTGTTGCTTTCTCGCCCCTCTCCTCGGCTGGGTTGTTTTGCTCTGGGCTGCAAATTCATTTTTAGATCCCAGCCTCCTCCCTCCCCCATCTCCCACTTCTATTCTTGGAAAGCAAACTGGGATGTGCTTGGGCTTTGCAGTGAAGTCAGACAGAAGTTTGCCCACGTGCTCCGGCCCCCTGAGATTTGGAGTTAATTAAAAAGGCGGCTTTGAGTGGCAGGTTCAGTGGCCAGAAACGCAGCTGGCTGGCGCTGACTCTGCGGAACGGATGGCTGCTCTGGGCGTCCCCGGCCTCCCAAGGCCTGGCAGGGTGATGCTCCTGGGATGGGGCTGCCCTGCCCGGACAGGTTGAGTTGACCATGTATGTTGGTTAAATATGAACTCTTCCAGCACGTTGGGCTGCTGAGAGATTTTTAATTAGATAAATACACTTTAAAGAGTTTGGGAGGAGGGTCGCCTTCAGGAACCCAAGCTGGCTGAAAGGCGCTGTGTCTGTGGAAGGAAGCTGACCTTCCTCAAGGCCAACCTGGCAGCAGATGTGAGGGAGGAAAGGTGGGAAGAGACGAGAGGAGAGAGGGAGAAACGAACGGGAGGAAGAGGGATTTGGGGACCACTGGGGGACAGAGTGAGTACCCGGAAGGCCAGGCAGCCCCGTGAGAGGGTAAGGGTCTGGATTGAGGAGCCAGACATCAAGGGTTCAAAATCCCAGCTCTGCCACTTTCCAGCTGTGTGACCTTGGCAAGTCACTTAACCTCTCTGTGCCTCCATTTTCCTATCTGTAAAATTGGAACACTGATCATAATAGTACTCCTCTTTAAGTTAAGATAAATAAAGTGTTTCAGCAACAACTGGCACAAAGTGGTGATTATTAATTAATCTGAGTTTATTATTATTATAAAGAGCAGGGAAAAGAGGGAAAAGAGAAGCAGGGGCTCCCATGTCTATAAGCATTCAGTCTTGGCCCAGCAAATCCCAATGGCATTGGATGGAGGAAGGAGAGGCAGGTCCTACTGGGACTTAGTCCTCTTGGATGAGAAGCCGGTGAGACCAAGCAGAGGGGCTCCCTCTAGGGCAGTTCCTCCACTGACTCAGGGAGAGACAACAGCCTCTGAGAACTCAGATGCCTCCTTTTCCAGGAAGCCTTCCCTGACTGCCAGCTCCATTTAGCCGCCCTCCTCTATCCTTCTGCTGCCCCAGGCTCCCCTTTTAGCACACATCATGCCGTATGGTGATGTCTCTCTCTCTCTCTCTTTTTGATATTTATTTATTTATTTACTTATTTGGTTGTGCATTTACTTATTTTAGTTGCAACATGTGGGCTCCTTAGCTATGGCTCGTGGGCTCCTTAGTTGCAGCATGAGAACTCTTAGTTGTGGCATGCATGTGGGATCTAGTTCCCTGACCAGGGACTGAACCCAGGCCCCCTGCATTGGGAGCGCGCAGTCTTAACCACTGCGCTACCAGGGAAATCCCTGAATGGTGATGTCTCTTGTTTAAAGCTGTAAACTTTCCCTAAAACATCTTCATAAGTATTTTGCAAACATTCTTATTATGAAAGATTAAAAAAAAATCCAGAAGCATCAGGAGTAAAATGAGGCCGTCTCACCCCCACCCAATCCTATACCTCTCCTTACGGTTTGGTGCGTGTCTTTCCTGACCTTCAGGAGGGCGATCGTGAGTGTGTGTATATGTACCATTTTGTTTGTCTATAAAAGTGGTTGTACTAATGCATATTAAGGAAAACAAGTAAATTTGAAAACGTCTTGGCGTGTTTCCACGGCACTGCTTATCTAACTTATTCCTTTATTTTTAATTTTTATAAATATTTCCCTTGAACCTATGATACAGACACATAGTAAAAAAAAAATTGTGCAAAATGATAGAAAGTGAAAATGATGTGTGTCTCCATTTCCTGACAGTGTCCCCAGCCCCCATTTCCCTTCCCCAGAAGCAAAGCCTATTACAGATTTCCTGTGCATCCTCCTAGACAGTCTGTGCATGTAGAAGCAGTTGCTGTAACTACATCCCTCTTTTCTTGGTACTCTGCTCTACCCCTTGCTTATTTTCACTTAACTCTGCACCTCGAATGATCTCCCTTATCAGTACATCATACGCTGCCTCATTCTTTCCGACAGGCGCATAGTATTCCGTTACATAGACGGGCATAAGTTATCTAACACTCTAGTGATGGGCATGAAGATTTCAACACACATCGCTAAATGCTCTGACATTCCTCCCACTGAGAGGTAAGGTCTATGTTCCCTCCCTTGAAGGTGGGTGGCCTTGTGGCTGCCTCACCCGATAGAGTATGGTGGGAGTGATGCTATCTGACCACATGGTGGGTTAGAAGTGCCCATAGTGCTTCTGCCTGGTTTGCCTGGGCTCTGAAGCTGCCATGCTCTGAGGAAGCCCAGACCATGTGGAGAGGTCCAGTGAAGGTGTGCTCTGGCTCCCCTCTGAGCCCAGGCTACGAATGACTCCAGCCTGGGTGCCCGATATGTGAATAAAGAGGCCTCCGGAAGATGCTCTGACTTTTTGAGTCTTCTCAGCTGAGTCCCAGGACATAGTGGAGCAGAGACAACTAATCCCTGCTGTGTCCTGTCCGAGTTTCTGACCCATAAATTGTTAGCAAAGTAAAATGGTTTTGAGCCGCTGGATTTTGGGTAATTTTTTACTCAAATTATAATAAGACATAATCAGAATAATGTAATAATAATAAATAATCAGAACAATGTGCTTGTATGTGTCCTTGCCTTCCAAAGAGTCGGCCTCCTCTGGGATTCCTCAGAACAGGGATTATCTCATTGATTTTTAAAAACAGAGGCAAAATTCACACAATATAAAATTAACCATTTTCATCCTACCATTCAGCAGTGTTTCATACATTCACAATGTTGTTGTACAACCACAACCTCTAACATGTTCCCAAACATTTTCATCACCCCCCAAAGAAAGCCGTACCTATGAGGCACTCACTGCCCGCTTCTCCCTCCCCCGTCCCCCAGCCCCTGGCGACCCCCAATCTACTTTCTGTCACTATGGATTTGCCAGTTCTGGGCATTTCACATCAGTGGAATCGCACAATATGTGGTCTTTGGTGGCTGGCTTCTTTGACTTGGTTATAATGTGTTTGAGGGTCTTCCACGTTGTAGCCTGGGTCGGTACTTTATAACTTTTTGAGGCTGGATAATAGTCCACCGTATAGATTCACCACGTTTTGCTTATCTATTCGTCTCCCGATGGATATTTAGGTTGTTTCCACCTTTTGGCTATCGTGACTAATGTGGTTTTGGACGTCTGTACACGTTATATTTGAGTCCCTGTTTCAGTTCCTTTGGGTATACCCTTAGGAGTGGAGCTACCGGATCCTGTGGTAATTCTGTGTTTAACCCTTTGAGGAATCGCCAGCCCTGGTTTTCACACCGGTTGGATTATTTTACGTTGCCGCCAGTGTTGCATATGAATTCTGACTTCTCCACACCCTCACCAACATTTGTGCTTGTCCGTTTATCTGATTCTAGCCATCCTCGTGGGAGTAAAGTGGTGTCTCACTGTGGTTTTGGTTTGCATTAACCTAATGACTAACGACGTGAAGCATCTTTTCATGTGCTCACTGGCTGTTTGCGTACCTGCCTTGGAGAAGTGACTGATTTTGCATCCCCGGCACCTCCTACAGACACTGGTATGGACTCAGACTCCATGCCTCTCAGCTGAATGGAAGGATGGCGGCATAAACCAGGGCTCTTCTTGGTCCTCTGTCCACGCTGGGTTCCTTGTATGTATGCATCTTCCTGCGTCTCCATGCGTCCAGTGAAGCAGTTGGATGCCCTCACGTTCCAGGGTGGGTGAGCCTTGTTACAGGGCCACCTGCCCTCGATCCCAGACTCTGCAAGGGCACCTCAGTTAATGCAGAGAGCCCGCTTTGCTTGCCAACCCCCGGGCCACAGCGTGGGGCTCTTCCAACGCTGCTGGATCCCACCAGGGTCGGGGTCAGCTGTGGGTTGGTCTGGGACTGTGAAACAAGAGGAGAAATTCCTCTCGTCCCCCAGGAGGGCAGACTGGAGCCGGAGGCCCAAGGTGGGCTCTACAGAGCTTGTTGGCTTCCTGGGAGAGAATTGCAGCTCGAGATGTGGTCCACCCCCTGCCACGGCACCCGTGTTGGGTGGGAACCCTGCGCTGCTGTGTGTGTGTGTGTGTGTGTGTGTGTGTGTGTGTGTGTGTGTGTGTGTGTGTGTAGGGGGCGCGGCTCCCTGGGAGATGGGAATGAGGAAGGGGGAGAAAAGGAGCTGGAGAGAGGAGTAATGGTAGTGATGCCGGGGTTCTCTGCCAGGGGGAGGGCTTGGGAATGACGAGGGGGCCCTAGGAGACAGATGGCTAGAGTGGTCACATCTATTTTTTAAGTACTTTCTGAGATCTAACAAACCTAGAGTAAACTTAATTACTCTTATTTGTACAGCTTGATGAAATTGTACGTGAGTGTCCATTGTATAAGCCTCTCCCAGAACCCAGAAGCCTCCCTCAAGCCCGTCTGGCAGCGACCCCTCCCTGGATAACCACTGCTCTGATGGAATCACCATTGGTTAGTTTTGCCTGTTCTTGAACTTCGTGTACATGGACCCACACGCTCCCTGGGCACTTTTTTGTGTCTAGTTTCTTTTGCTCAACACAATGTTTTGGAGATGTGTTCCTGTGTTTGCACGTGGGATTGCGCCTCCCATCCTCCCTCCTTCCCTCCCTCCCTCCCTTCCATCCTTCCTTCCTTCCTTCTTCTTCTTGTTCTACAGCAGTGGTTCTCAATTGGGGGTGATTTAGCCCCCAGGGGACATTTGACAATGTGTGGAGACATTTTTGATGGTCACAACTGGGGAGAGCACGCTACTAGCAACTAGTGGGTAGAGGACAATACAAAGAACAGCCCCTGTAGTAAAGAAAGATCGACCTCAAATGTCAGCGGTGCCGAAGCTGGAAGCCTTGCTCTACCGTGTCTCATTGTATGAGTGGATTACAATTTATTTATCCCCGCTGCTGTTGATGGACATTTGGGTCGTTTCCAGCTCTAACAAATGGTGCTGCTATGAGTACCTGGCACACATCTTTGGGGCATTGTGGTGCATTTGTCCCAGGCGTGTTCCTGGGAGTGGAATTGTCGGCAGGTGAAGGCTTAGCTTCAGTGGATCCTGAGAAGCAGTTCTCCGAAGTGGCCATGCCATCGTGCACCCTTACCCCTTGTATGGAGCTCCCGTTACCCCATGTTCTTGTCAACACTTGGTAGTGTCTGTCCTTTTCATTTTAGCCATTTGGTGGCTGGGCCACACGTGCGTTTCAATGTGCAAGCTTTTGTCACAGACACCTGGGCTGCAGGCATGTGTCATGTTTTGGCCACCCGGAGTCTGAACCCCTCTCTTACATTTAGGGACCCCCTTTGTTATACATCTTGGTGGGAGGCCAAGCCCACGCCCCACGTTCAGGCTCTACAGATCACTTTTCCACCCTCTCTTTCGACTAAATTGTGGTTATTTAATCCTCCAAACATCCCTATGGGGTAGATCCTAATATTAGCTTCATCTTACAGATGTTAGGGTCTGGGGCCTTCACAGTCCCACTGTCACCCTTCCCTTTGGGGCTTTCGGGGGCTGTCTACATCTATGCCCCTCACTCCACCACAGTATGGGCTTGTTAGATGAAGAAGGCTGTTTCTGGTCTTAGGTCATCCTCATAGCCATCACTTGTCTCCCACTCTCCATTATATTTGAAGAGGTTGAAGGTCAACTAGGGCCCCATGGACTATAAGTTCTTGAGGTCAGGCCCTAAGTCTGTTTTCTTCAGTGATGAATATCACCATGCCTGCACAGAGTAGTTGCTCAATAAATCTTTGTTAAATGATGGAAAGAAACAGGTGAACAAGGTGCATAAAAATGGAAATTCTGAAAAAGAAGACTTTGAAAAATGAGACTTACTATCTGATGTAATAGGAAGTCCAGAGGGAGGGCTTCAGGCACGTTGTGATCAAGGCTCTGCTTCCATCGTGCTGCAAGTCTCTTGGCTCTGCCGTCCTCCTTGTGTTTGCTTTGTTCTCAGGCTGGCTTCCCTCATGTCACAAGATGCTGCCAGCAGCAGCAGGCTTCCTTGTTCATAACAGCCTATGGCATATAAGCCTCCCTTTCCTTGGGTCTCTTTGGGTTAACCTAAATCCCATGCCCCTTATTTAAACAGGAGTATCTGCCTAGGCATTTCTATGAGCTGACTGGCTAAACTGCACCAACTCCTAGCAAGAGAGATGAGATTACCACGACTGGCTTAGGTCGGTTAATCAGGGACCTGCCAATTACTATATCTAGAAGGGAGTCAGCTTTTCCTCAGTTACAGAGGTGCCTGTGAGAGGTAGATACCTGAACAAAATTAAAATTTGGGGGGGAAAGAAGGAAGGGGCAATGGTTATTTGTAGGCAACCAATAGTATCACTGTATTACTCTGTCCTGTCTCTCATTACCAAGTAAGAATAAAACCAACATTCATCCACTCATGCAAATAATCAAGTGAAAGCCTGTGTTAGTTATCTAGTGCTATGTAACAAATTTCCCCCAAACTTAGTGACTTATGACAATAACCATTTTTTTTAATCTCACAGTTTCCATGGTCACCCTGAGCTGGTGGGTCTGGTTCAGGGTCCTGCCTGAGGTCGCACGCAGGATGCTGGCTGGGGCTGTACCATCTGAAGGCTTGACCAGGGCCGCAGTACTTGCTTCCAGGTTGGCTCACACAACGGAGGTGGGCACAGGCCTCAGTTCTTGCCACCTGGACCTCTTTGTAGGACTATTCCAGTGTCCTCCGGACATGGCAGCATCTTATCCCAGACTGAGTCATCCAAGAAAGAGCGAGGAGGAGGCTGCAGTGCCTTTTATGCCCTGGTAACTTCCTCTATGTTCCAGCTGTTAGAAGCGAGTCCCTAAATCCAGCTGTCGCTCCACGGAGAGGAACGCAGCTCCACCTCTTGAAGGAGGGAGAACCTGTGGACATACTTTAAAGCCACAAGACTCTTCACCTCTCAACTCTCTCCACGCTGAAGTCTACGGAGCAGACCTGCACGTCCTCGGTGTTGGCACGCGTCCAGCCTTCACACAAGCCCAGCACTGCCTCTGGGTCGAGGGGCTTTCTGCCACAGCTCACCTCTGCTGAATTAGACCCTCCATGGGGTCCCCCAGGAGAGTTTCTTACGCACGTTCGCCAAAAGGCCAACTCTCCTCTCCAGTAGGGAACTCTTGCTTGCAGGAAAGCACTGGAGAAATCCTTTAACGAAGTACCTCCCCTTCCCCAGTGGTTTGCACATGGATCCCCACACCTTCCTCGGAGGAGGCATTGGCACTGTTACCAAAGAAAGTGGGATACACAGGTGAGATGGCCCACCCAGGGGCCCCTGGTCTGTGTGACACTAAACCCATGCCCTCCCTCTTACATCAGTTCTTGGTTAGGGGAAAATCTCCTAGAAGATTTGAACTTGTTGATTCAAAGTAGTGTTGTTATATTTCTGACTTCAGGGGGTCGAGAGGGGACAGGCCACTCATGGACCATCTTCCATATTTAAACAATGTTGACAACAACTACTGTTTGTTAAGGGCTTATGTTGTATGACGTCCCGTGAGACCATCTTCCTGCATCATCTCATCTGGTCCTCACGGCAGCGGTCCAGGGAGGTAGGGATTTCTAGAACCACCTCCGCCCCCGCCAGAGAAGGAGAAACTGAGTCTCAAAGGCATCAGGTGATAAGCCCACGGCATTGCAGCTACTGACTCCTCTCCAGGTCGCCTTGGACCCAAGCCCCGTGCTTCTAACTGCAGATCAACGAACGCCGACTCCAGCCCGTGGCCCGTCATCCCCGAGCGGCCTCGTCACCCATCAGCTGGAGCTGTGACTTGTTGCCCATTGACGGTATTAGCAGGATGCAGACGAGCGGGGAGCAGCGGGAAAGCACTTGCGTGTCAGCTTGCGGATGCGTATTCAAGCAGCTCACAGGCAACGAGAAAGAGGTTGCCTTCGTTCACCGCATCTATATTAATGATGTGACTGACAGGCCGAAGGGGGAAATGATACATCTTTCCTCCTGGTTTTCCATGGAGCACCCAGTGATCTGGTTCCTCTTGGCAAGAAGCAGGGGTTCCAAGCTCACAGAGAGAGAGGCAGGCGCGCCGTGGCTGGACTGCGCGTCCAGAATGGCCAGGAACAACCAGCGCTGCGCTGTCTGCATTTGGGAGCTCAGCCTGTCTCTTTGGCTTCATTCTCCATCTACAGACCCGATGACCACCCCTCCCCGCCCCCAGCCCCGACATCTTTCCTAAGCTCTAAACCGACACTGCCCAATGGAACCGTTTGTCAACGAAAACGTTCTTTCTACTCTGATACCGTAGCTACCAGCCAGCGAGGCTACTGAGAGCTTGCAGCTGAGAATCTGAATTTTTAGTTTCATATAGTGTTAAGTCATTTACCTGTAAGTGTAAACAGCCACGCGTGCCTAGTGGCGCCCGTGTTGCAGAGCGGCGCCCCTGACCTTCCTTTTCAACTACCTGGACCTACTGGGGCTCCCCAGCAGCAAGGATACACGTGAACATGATTTATTAGGGAAGCGCTCCCAGGAGGAATTGGGATGAATGGGGGCAGCAGTTCAGGCAGGAGAAGACGCCAAGCAAGGCGGGAAGGTGCAGCCCCAGGGGAGGACCAGCCGCCTGATCCCTGGGAGTCTGGTGTTAATCGTGCCTCTGAGCTTGTCCTGTTTGGAGGCGCAGAGCTGGACTTTTGTCCCCCTGCACCGGCCAGGCATTGGTGACGATTTGTTGCATAGGGAACCCTAACTGCCAGGCACTCTGGCTCCAGTGGCCCAGGGGAGGTGCGCTGTAGAGATGCCACAGGCAACAGAAGCGGCGCAAGGTGTCCCCAGGGGTCAGCAGGGCACTGACAAATCCCTCACTTAACTACAGTTGGTCCCTCACCTGAGGTCCCACGCCCTTGAAACTCAGTGTGTCCAAATGTGAACTCGCCTTCTGTGTTCATTTTCTGTGGCCGACGTAACAACTTGCCACGAACTCAGTGGCTTAAAACAACACGCATTCATTATCTTACAGTGCTGGAGGGCAGAAGTCCCACAAGGGCCTCAGTGGGTTCAAATCAAGGTGTCGGCAGGGCCACACCTCTTTCTGGAGGCTTTTGGAGAGAAGCCATTTCTTGCCTTTTCTGGCTTCTAGAGGCCACTGCCCTACTGGGCCCGTGGTGCTTCCTCCATCTTCAAAGCTGGCAGTGACGGCTGGGGCCCTTCTCAAGCTGCATCTGTTGGCCTCTTCCATCATCTTAACTTTCTGACCCAGCTAAGAGAGGTCCCCTGGTTTTCAGGTCCCTGTGATTGGCCTGGGCCCACCCAGCTAATGCAGGCTGCTCTCTCCAGCTGTGGTCTGTGCCCTTCATCACATCTGTAAGGTGTCTTTTCCCACGTGAGTTGACACAGTCCAGGAGCTGAGGGTTAAGGTGCAGGCATCTTTGAAGGGGCCATTATTTGGCTGGCTACCTTATCTAAGCCCCCACGGTACTGTCTGCTGTGTTCCCTTTCGTGGTGAATGGTCCTCTCCTAATGTCCTCACGGTGTTTGAGCTAGAGACCTGGGTGTCATCGACCTCCTCCAGGCACCCCACATGCTATCCAGCCCCCAAGCCCACTCATCCTCCCTCCTAAAAAGCCCTCAAATCAGTACACTTTTCTTGATCCTCACTCCTTCTGCCCTGGTCTTGCCTGAAAGGCTGTAAGATTCCCCTAACGGGTCCTGCCACCTTTCAATCTTCTCTTCAAATAGATCATCCAGAATGACCTATTTAACATGGATATCAGGGTGTATCTGTCAGAATAGGCTGGGTTATGCTGTGGTAACAAACAATCCCAGAATTGCAGTGATTTAATATGACAAAGGGTTATTCCTCACTTACCTTGGCCATGAACCAAGGAACTCAGGCAGCCTCTAGAAGCTGAAAAGGGGAAGAAAACAGATCTCCCCTCAGAGCCTTCATGAGCACAGCCCCTGCTGACCGAATTGAGACTCCTGACTTAGAGAACTGTGAGATAATAACTGTATGTTTTTTAAGGCACGAAGTTTGTGGGAATTTGTTTTTTGTTTGTTTGTTTTTGGTCATGCCATGAGGCTTACGGGGATCTTAGTTTCCTGACCAGGGTTCGAACCTGCGCCCTTGGCAGTGAAGGTGCTGAGTCCTAACCACTGGACCACCAGGAATTCCCGGGAATTGGTTAAATCATAGCAAATGAATACACCTGGATATAATGAATGTTACATTTTGAAGATTCTAAGATTTTGTTATTTTTATCCAGTGAGTGCTGTTTCTTGTGTTTTAGCAAGCAGTGACGTTGGCCGAATTTGAACTTCAAATTCTGTATCTGGAGCGGCAATTCCGGCCCCGTTCACGGCTTTATCTTACCTGGGTGGCTTTGGGTCTGCTCCAGGAGTGGTCAGGGGTCCGTCAGAGGTGGCGGTAGACAGAATCGGGGGGATTTCCTCTGAATCTTTCCCATCCAGGAGTCCCCTGCTCTCGTCAACAGTCATGGTTTACCAGCTTCCGTTTTCTTGTTTCTTGGTCCAGAGAGACCGAGTCCCCCTGGTGTCCTGTTGCCTTGTGGCTGCACTGTGCCACCTGCACTTAGCCTCAGGCCAAAAGTTGTGGCCTCTCCCATTGCGGAGCACAGGCTCCGGACGCGCAGGCTCAGTGGCCATGGCTCACGGGCCCAGCCACTCCGCGGCATGTGGGATCTTCCCAGACCGGGGCACGAACCCGTGTTCCCTGCCTCGGCAGGCGGACTCTCAATCACTGCACCACCAGGGAAGCCCGGCTCTGGTTTTATTATTGGGTTCTGTGAGGGACTCGTTCAGTCCTTACCAGGAGTGGAAGTCCTCTGGTTGAATTTTGGGGTCCTTTGAGTGAGTGTCCTTTTATCTCCTACCTGGTTCTTAGAAGACAGATGTTTCCAGCACTGGTTTCTAGCTGGTTCTCTTACTTCTTAATCTGTTTCCTTCTCTGTAAGCTCTACGCCACTGGGCCATTGGGTAAATGAGAAAATATGTGTATTTTTACAGTGCTGGGCCCGAGGCTGGTCTCACGGTTATCTTCACAAGCATCTCTCTGTTGCTCGTGGAAGAACACGGAGCTGGTGCTGGCCAGTTTTTCAAGCCCCGTCAGTTCTTCCATATTAACTCTGGAAAAGGCATCTTTCTTTCCTGCCAGGAAAATAAAACTTTAAAAAAAAAAAAAAGATGCATTGCAGTAATTCAGAATTTGTTGTAATTCAGAATTTCCACCTTTATTTCCCCAGACCAGCTCTGCTAAGTAGACACTGCTTCTGAGTCCTTATCCACGCAAACAAGGGGCGCTGGACTGCCCGCTGGTGTGCAGCAAAACTGCGACCCCATGCAGGACACCACGGTGACGGGATCAGGCCTGGGGCCTGCGTGGGCTTTCACTCGACCTTTGTGGCCCTGGTCCATTTGTGTTTTGCACACTTGTTCACTGAGTATCCGGTGTGTCGGTCACTGTGCGGGGTGCCAGGGTCACAGCAACAAACAAGGCAGACACGATCCTGCCTGTACAGATGGACGTCTGGTCAGAGATCTGGACACGAGCCCGAGCATCACATCCGCACGTGTAAACCACAGATGTGCGAAGGGTACGGACAGGGCGGGAGCTGTGTGTGCAGAAGACAGGAACGTGATTTGCTCAGGGAGGCTGGTGGGCTGCCTGGGGAAGTAACATTTCAGCTGAGGTCTGAAGGATGAGTGGAATTAAACAAGGATGAGGCCAAGTGGGAGGAGGCTGAACCAGCCTGGGCACAGGCCCTGTGGTGTGTGGGGCATGGTAAGTTCCAGAACAGACATGGGGAGAGGTGCTGCAAGGGGGATGGGGAGGGCTCGTTGAAAGGTGTGCAATACGGTTGCACGGTTACATTTGAATTTCAGGTAAATGCCAAACACACTTGAAAACATATAAATATATCCCAAGTATTGTATTGGACATACTTATACTAAAACGTATTTGTTATTTATCTGAAATTCTAATTAAACTGGGTGTCCGGTATTTTATCCGGCAACCCTACCTGCAGGGCCTAGCAGACCATGCAAGGAACTTGTTCCCAGACCAGGAGGATAGAAGCCGGGAGCAACACGACCCAGGCTGGGTGATGAGGTCAGCTGGCCGCCGCGGGGGTGCAGATGGAGTGGGCCCGGGTTGGGGGAGGCGAGGGGAGGCCACTGCAGTGTCCAGGCGAGACCCTCCCTGGGTGGCCGAGGCTTGTATCGGGAAGCTTCTCACAGCCAGCTCTGCTCCAGGGACCAGAAATCACTGGAGAAGAAACCTCCCTGTGTCTGCTGTTTTTCTCCACCAGCTGTTTGGGAGGGAAGTGGCGTGATGCCACAGGGCGGTTACTCACCAGTCGTCAGGATGCAGGAGGGAGGACCCGAGCGGCCAGACTGGGACCCTTGTCTCCCGCCTCTAACAGCCATCACTCTGCTCGTCACCCCTCCCCACCCCCCAAAGAGCTGGAGCTGCTAGGCCCAGGCAGACACCTTACACCCAGTTTGCTTTTATAATTAAAAAACGAGTCATCCGCCCCAGGCAAGAGTACGCTGAGGGCCTGTCCCAGGCTGGGTGGGGTGTCTCTCCCTGAGGCTACCCTAGTCAAAGTCAGCCTCCTGTCTGCACCATCCCCCTCGTTCAAATGCAAGAACCTTAAAGGCTTTCGAGCCAGGCAGTCCTATGCTGGGATCCTGACTCCTGACTTCTGATTTTTTCATCATTTTGAGACTCAGTTTCCTCGTTTCTAAGATGAGAATAACGTTAGTGCCTCATTCACGAAGCTGTTTCAGGATTAAATGATACCGTTTATGAAAAGTCCAGTCACTATCCTCCGCCTCTTTCCCTCCCTCATCAGAGGCTGGGAAGGTGCGGGTCTACAGCAGGGGGTCAGCCATCATTTCCTGTGAAAGGCCAGAGGGCGAATACTTAGGCTTCGCGTGCCACTTGGTCTCAGTTGGCCAGTGGCCCTGCTCTGGTGGCTGCACCTGACCACACAGCCACAGAGCCAGGCGGGCAAAGGGCGCAGCGGCTTTCTCCTGCACCTCCCAAGCCTGAGGACTCCCGTTCTGGGATGTACTTTGTAAGATTATAAACGGCCATGTTCCTGTGAGTTTGCTTCAGGCCGAGCTCCTTAGGAGCAGGTCCTGAGACGGGGCTTTGGCCTGCGCGATTCTGCCGTCTGAGGAAAGGGAGAGAGGGTGCAGGATGGGGGGAGGTTGGTGAACAAGGGTGTGGTCTCAGCTGGAGTCCGGCCTCAGCCTGATCCCACGGGGAGCCCTGGCGTGTACTGCACGACAGACTTGGCCTCCCTTGAGGCAAGGGACTGGTCCTTCGTACCCCTTCAGTCAGGTTTTGGTTGCAGGTTGCTGACCCCCTGTGAAAGGCGTCACTTCTGTATCAGGGGTTAACTGGGAACCATTAACAGGCAGCCCCTACCCACAGCAGCTGGGGGATGGATGCCCCTAGCCAGTGACGGGGGTCAGGGCAGAGGAGCAGCCATCATACTGACACTCCCATCATCACCATCATCATCATCACCATCACCATCACCTCCTTCACCATCACCATCATCACCATCACCACCTTCACCTTCACCGTCATCACCATCACCACCTTCACCTTCACCATCATCACCATCATCATCATCATCATCACCATCACCATCACCACCATCATCATCATCGTCATCACCATCACCGCCTTCACCATCGTCGCCATCATCGTCATCACCACTCTCATTATCGTCATCCAGTATTTCATTCGAGGCTCTCAGAGCCCATGATGCAGCTGAATAGCTAGAGTTATTATCCAATTTAACACGGAGCAAGAATGGTCCCGGGAGTTATGATGAGCTGAGGGTCCTGTGGAGGCATTTGGGGGAAGCTGGGACCTCCACCTGGTTTCCCAGCTCCTGGGTGAGAGCTGGGGTCATCTCCCCACTGCACTCAGGAGGTCAGGGAGGCTTGAACATTTGCCTCCTGGCCCCTGGGTCCCAGGCCCCTCTTTACCGAAACCTGTTTCATTCGTGGAGCTAAACCACCAGGACAGGAGGGGGATGGTGAGACACAAAGACAGTAACCGACAGCGACATACAGCCAGGGGCACTCTCTGGAGGGGCACTTATCTACCCGCACACCCTGGACACTTGTCTCTGCCTCCCCGGGCCTCAGTCTCCCCCATCTGTTTGGGTGAGACGCTGTCCAGATCATCTCCCGGGTGGTGGGAGGTGGCCATGGTGGGCTCCCTTCGACGCCTTTTCTATATAGAAATGGAAGAGGGAAGGGAGGAAGATGCTGGCCATGCGCCATGAGTAGGGGGGTGGGTGCTTCAGACAGCAGGTCTTCTCTGTGACCTGGACTCTTGGGGGCCTGCAGAGGTCATGAACCCCCTCAGCAGGACCCCCAATGAGCACAGGCCTGGGGCTGAGTGGGCAGCAGGGACCCCTGTGATTCCCATCACCGGGCAAGTGTGGAAATATTTGGACAAGTGTGGGGAAAGCGGGACCCTCTCCCACTGTGGCTGGAGTGAAACGGGCACCGCCAATGTGGGAAGCAACGCAGAAGATTCTGGGAAAAGTAAAAGGGCCAAATCTGCAGCCCGCAATCACTGCTCTAAGGCTGAAGGCCTCAGAGCCCGGCCCTGCCCCAGGCTGATCTCAGGACCCTGTCGGGGGCGCACAGAGCCCAGGGGGATGGTGGCCTCCTGGGATAGCACAGCTCAGACTTCAACGCTTGGAGGCTCATGTCGTGTCACTGCCAGGCTTGCGACCCTCCAGCGGCTTCCGAGGGCACTTGGGGTCAAATGCGAACTGTTCACTGCAGCCTACAAGGCCCGAGTGATCTGTCCCCTGGCACCTTCCCTCGAATTGCACGTCGCTCTCCCCATTACCCCCCCAGCCCCGCTCACATCCCTGCACCACGGCCCCCTTTCCTTCTCTCAGCATATTCAGCACACTCGCACCCCAGGGCCTTTGCACTTGCCGCCTCCTCTGCCAGGAGTGCTCTCCTCCAGCTCTCTCTCTGTCTGTCACCTTCCTGTAGTCTGGGTCTCAAATCTCCCCTCACTCCAGGGCCTCTTTCTTGGAAGAAACCACTCCGCCCCCTATCAACCATGCCTCTTAATCATCAGATATCCTCTTGCTCAGCCTCTCCTGCCCCAGACTGAGCTGGTGGGAGCAGGGAGCCTGCCCACCGGCCCTCTGTCTCCCAGGTCTCCCCCTTCTGCATGGTGCCAGGTGCTCAGTCAGTGCTGGCTGAGCTAACCTCCCGAGTAGGGGCTGTAGCAGCGGGTCCTGCAGGGCACCGGGCCAGGCTGGACACGGGTCCCTGGGTCCTGCTCTGCTCACGTCGTGTGACTCCGGCCAGACTGGACCTAACCCCTCTGGGCCTGTGGTGACAGGAACCCCAGCTCTCCAGACGTCTGGGGCTGGTAGCAGAAATAATTGGATTAACTGAAAGAAACTGAACCCTGAAGAGAAGACCGGGGTCGCTGGGAGCAGAGGGACATTCACCTAGTCTGTGGCGCCCACTGGAATTATGGCTTCTCCACCCTGGAATGTTGTCCCCCATCCTGGCTTCGCCCTCCGTCCTCTGCGGCATTGTCTGGCCGGCTCACCGAGGCCGCAGGCCTCAGGCATCCCAGCCTGTGGGGGAGATGTCACCCCTCTCCTTCCCTTCCTTTCCCCAAGGGGCTGTTGGTCCAGGGTGGATAAGCGTTTGCAAATACCTTCCAGAATGAAGCCCAATCCGTGCTGACAAGTGGAACGTGGGCGCCAGCTGGGGACCAGGCCCGTGGCAAAAGTCATGACCCCCATGACCCCGGAGGCTCAGAGAGGTGAGGGGACCTGCTCCATGTCACACAGCCTGGGGGACTGGATTTCAACCCAGTCTATGTGACTCCAGACACCTTCCTCTGCTCAGGACTGAGTGTGGGGAGGCAAAGGGGAGCGAGACCCAGGCTGGTCCTTAAGGGGTTCTTGGCCTGAGGGGTGTTTGTGAAACCTCAGATCCTCTGAACGTGAGCTGGCTTTCTTGGCTCAGACTTGCAACGGGGAGGTCAGACCAGGAGTGGAGGGGATGCCAGGAAAGAACAGATTTGCTCTGTCAGGATGTTGCTCCGAAGAAGGGGCTGTTTTTCTGGAAAGTTCCACACTGGCCCCACAAACTCTCTCTGTTGGTCGCCAGTGGCAGAAGAAGACAGAGCCTGTGCTCCTCTCTGCACAGCTGCATGAACTGGGGTGGTTTCTGTGCCCCTCTGGGCCTCAGTTTTCTCATCTGCAAAGTGGGTATCATAACGCATGAACCTTCCAGCTTGAGGACAGCTTGCCGAGTGTAAAACTTCCGGGGTTCAGAGCAGGTGCTCAGGAAGTGTGGGTAGTGTGAGGATGGAGTGGAGATGGAGCCTCGACGCACAATGACTCAGTCCTTGGTCAGTGGAGAGGGAAGGAAGGGACAAGTCAAAGGGGAAACGGAGAGACCTTGGGGGCCCAGGAGCTGGTGGTGGGAGGGAGACCCGGTGTCCAGATGGCAGAGCTGGGAGGTGATGATTCACTTCTGAGGCAGGAGGCTCGGGGGCTGTTTGACTCCAGGCCTAGCTGGTCCAAATATATGATTTCGTGCACAACTCAGCGCCCCGGGGCCTGGGGGTGGACAGAGGAACGATGCTCAGGCACTTGCTGCCGGCAGGTGGGTGGGCTGTGCCGGGTGGGAAGGGGAGTGGGCTTCTCTTCTGTCCCCGAGGCTCCCAGTGGGGTCCTCCCTCAGCCTGGCTGAGGTGGGGAGATTGTGGCCCCCTGACATTCCTCCTCCCCAAAGTCAAGGCTTTCCAGTGAGAGCCCACCCCTCCCAGCCAGGCGAGTCGGTACCCTGGACCAGCCTCGAGCAGCACGTGTAACGATAGCTAACACCATTGTCACGCTCTCTTTAATTTGTTTTATTCTGGTTAGTCAGCGCTCCCAACCCACCCCTCCCACAGTGTTGATGTGTGTCCTTTTGTTGTTCTGTGTGTGTGCGTTTTATTTTATGGAAATGATAGAAGCCTGTGGATCTCACTGCTTCTTCTGTTTTCTCAGCCTCCTGCCGTAAAGCACATCCACGCTGCTACGGGTACATCCGGGCTGCTGCTTCTAACTGCTTCCTGTCTGTCCGTGGATTTCATCCCCCACAAAGGATGCCAGCTGGTTGCCAGGGGCCCTGCACCGAGGCAGTGATGAAAAATTCATTCATTCTCTAGATTTCGGTGAGCATTTCTTTGACATTTACACCCAGAATCCAGAATTGCTGAAACGCCATAAAGTGCGCTGGACACTGTGTGCCCCCGAGTGCACTGGACACTGTATGCCCCGAGTGCACTGGACACTATGCCCCCGAGTGCACTGGACACTATGCCCCCGAGTGCACTGGACACTCTATGCCCCGAGTGCACTGGACACTATGCCCCCGAGTGCACTGGACACTATGCCCCTGGCCATCCTTGTGCACCCCTCCAGCCCTCGGCTGCCTTTTAAATTCTTGTCAGACTTTGCTGTCATCTGCATATAGCTCTCACTGCTGGTGAATGTTAACCTCTCTTCCTGTGCTTATCAGCTTTTGAGTCTCCTTGTCTGCAAATTGCCTGTTCATATCTTTTGTCCATTTTCCCTTTGGGGTTTCTCGCTTTTTTTTGTGGGTTTGCCGGAGCTCCTCGTTTGTTCACCACTGGAGACTGAACACCTGCGGGGCGGGGCTCTGGTCTGCTCTGCTCACGGCTGCGTTCTCGGCACCGCGCAGGCAGCCCTGGCGCACAGTTGGTGCTTTACGAACGCGCGGTGAGATGAGCGAATGACCCCAGAGCCCCACTGTCCCTCACGTGTCATGTCCCTCCTCCTTTCCTGGGCTGCGGTGAGAAGCAGTTGAGGTGACGGGGTGGCAATTTGGAAAGGGCGTGTTGCTGTGAACACTCAGGGCGCCGTCCTTGGGCTCCGAGCCCTTTCTTGGGGGCAGCGCTGCTTCCCACCTGGGGGGACCTGTGGGCCTTACCTGTGGAGCTGTGACTTGTGAGTGTAACACCGCAAAGGGGGGGAACCCCAGCCCCGTCTCCCCAGTGCTTTTGCAGCTGATATAAGCTCTATAAGCTCGAAGAAAGTGACCAAGTGCATGAGATCAGTTGCATAAAATGCAAAACAGAAGTGTCATTTGATCTGTAATGGGAAAGAGAAAAATCTCAACAGTTTTGCGGAGATGGGAACAAAACCTAGCAAGAGCAGTTAGCGCTAACTCAGCTGATAAGGATGCTTCAGTCACCCCTTCAACGAAGGGACCTCCCGCAGCCCAGAGGCAAGTCACTGAGCCCTGCCCGCCCCCAGATTACTTGCTCAGAAACTTTGGTTGCCTGTAGGATGGGAAAGCTGTCTCTGGGTTTCTGGCCTGAGAGAAGTGAGAACCAGTAACCCGGGGACAGCCTCAATGTGCCTAGAAGGGCCTGACGAGGCCCCTCCCTGCTCTGCCCCAGCAGGGAAATCGCGAGGGTGCCTTCTCAGCCCAGCTGTCTGGGGCTCGGCCCAGGCAAGAGAAAGGTTACAGGAGGAGACACTGACCTTAAACCGCAGCAAGGAAACAGTGAAGGTAGAAGTGTGTCCTGGCACGAGTGCAGGGCTGCAGGGTGGCTGGGAGGAAGCGTAAGCAGCTGCCTGGGGCCCAGGAGATGCCTGCTGTGTGACCGTCCCGGCCTCAGGGATGCCTGTCTCCCCCCATGGAAACCAAATCAGGAAAGTCACAGCGCGTCCCCACTCATGTACCCCTCCCTGGATCCACCCATCTGCCCATCCAGCCACACTCTGGGGAGGAGGGGTGAGGATGTTTGTGGTGGGAGAAGAGGACACTGGCACGGCGTCTAGTAGCTGGCGCAAAGCAGGTGAGCCCAGGGGACACTGAGGTCTGGGGAAGGGGCCTACTCTTTCTTTGCCCTGTCACTCCCTTTCTCAAACACTGAGCCTGTCTGTTCATTCATTCAACTTTCATTCATTCATTGGGCACCTGCCACCGCCCCGCCCACCTACAGGCACCGTGCTATGCCTCAGGGGCACCGAGTGAGGCTGACACGCTGCCCTGACCTCAAGTACTTACGTCATAGCAGGCAAGATGAATAAACAGGTCAAGCACCTACAATTATTGCAGGTTGAGGTAAGTGCTTTGCAGCAAACGTGTGTACATGGGGGTGTGGGAAGCCATCGCTAGAGGGGGGACTTGGGAAAGGCTTCCCTGAAGCCATGAGGATGAGCATCTCTGAGGACATCTGGAAATAGAGTGCTCTATCCATGGGAACAGCACGTGCAAAGGCCCTGGGGTGGGAAAGTTGCTTGGGACACGCAAGGAGCTGAGAGAGGGCCTTGCAGGGAGCGCGTGCTCAGCCAGTGTCAGGGTGTAGAACCCACAGTGGTGAATCCAGCCATCGTTTCCCAGGTAGCCCCCCTCCTTCTCTCCCCACCACATGGAGTCATTTTCTCCTTGGGAGTGTGGCTTAAAGGTTTCCCAAAACATCATTAACATTCAACGAAGGGAAACCTTCAGGCTGTCTTGCCGGAAGACCCTGGACAGCTTGCCAGTTTTCAACTGGAGATAATTAAATCGTGCATTTACAATGGACCACCCGCCCCAGGACCAAGCATGCTTTTCTCTTCCCTTCTGGTTTGTAGCCTGCGATATGGAGAGGGAAGTGGGTTTGCCCCCAGGAGAAAGAAGGGAAAGCAAAACATTCCTCAGCAGAGAAAAACAGAAGAATCCTGGGCGAGCAAGGAGTCAGTCTCTGAGCCTTGAATTGACCTTTTTATCAGCAGGAAAATGCTGTCAGTCATCAGGGATGTGGTGTGTCACGTTTCCATTTTGAGAAACTTTGCCCCAGACCCCTCCTCTGAGAACAGCGTGGCTCCCGAGGCCGAGGAGCTCTCGCCTAGCACTGAGTGATCAGCATTTGGTAGACAAGAGCTGAGGGCTTTGTTTATACTCTTTTCATCCCCCCAAAGGCTCCACAAGGGAAGTTCTAGTCCATTTTACAGATGAGGAAGCTGAGGTTCAGAGAGGTAAAGGAACTTCCCCAAACCACAGACTTAAGTGCTAAAGCCAAGGTGCAAACCCTGATTCTGCCAGCTTCAGACCCAGGCTCTGGCCCTTCTCTGTGATTCTCCCATGTGTTCCCAAAGGAAAGTCCTGGGCTCTGGGTTGAGCTTGAGGCCGAGCCCAGCACGTGCCAGCGCCATCAGGGGTTACTTGTCTGTTCCCGCCAGCTTCCTCTGTGAGCCCCTGGGAGCGATTCTTCTGAGGAATAAGACTGGGGAGCCTCCCAGGGCACAACTTGTGTGAGTGGGAGTTCAGGAATGGCTTGATCAGGCCTCCAGGGCCTGCCTCCGCACCCTCATTAGGCTCCTTTTCTAGTCCTACTCTGGTGTCCTGCTTTTTAATTTTCAGTATCACATCAGGAATGTTGATGGTGTGATGGAATTCAAACAGAACTCAAAATCCCGTTGTGTTTGAACCAGACCTGGGTTCAAATCTTGTCTGCTACCTCTTGGCCTTGTGACCTTGGGCAAGTTTCTCCTAGCCTTAGTTTCCTGATCTATAAAATGGGGATGCCATCTATCCCAGAGATGTTGTGAGAATGCAGTGAATGATTTTGTAGGTCTGTTGGCACAGGGCCTGGTAGGCAGTGAGTCCAGTAAATGGAAGTTGTTATGACCTAGCCAGGAGCAGAGGTCGTTATTACTGTGGTCAATCCCCACACAGACAGGAACAGAGGTCTTTCCCACTGTGGCCAAGCCGCCACACCAGGACCAGCTACAGAATTTGCAGAGCCCGGCACAAAATGAAACCTTGGGGCCCTTGTTCAAAATGTATTGAGAACTTCAAGAGAGCAAGAGCTGAACATTAAACCAAGTGTGTGGGTCCCTACCTCGGGGCCCTGTGAGACTGCAAGAAGGGCACCCCAGAAGCCAGCCTTCCCCTACACAGGAGGGAACAGAGGCCGCTTGTACTCCGACCACTCGTGTATCTTCTATGGTGAAGCGTCTATCCAAATACTGGGCCCATTGTTTACAAACTGGTTTTGGCGTTTTCTTATTGGCTTGGTTTCTTTATATGCATTATGGGTAACAGTCCTTTGGTGAAAAGGGTTTGTGTGTTTGCTTTTTAAATTTTTAATAATACAGCCTCAAAAAAGATGAGCAGGGCTTCCCTGGTGACGCAGTGGTTGGGAGTCCACCTGCCGATGCAGGGGACACGGGTTTGTGCCCTGGTCCGGGAAGATCCCACATGCCGCGGAGCGGCTGGGCCCGTGAGCCGTGGCCGCTGAGCCTGCGCGTCTGGAGCCTGTGCTCCGCAACGGGAGAGGCCGCAGCAGCGAGAGGCCTGCGTGCCGCCAAAAAAAAAAAAAAAAAGATGAGCTGAAGGAACAGCAGTGGGAAACTGTGACAACAGGATTTTAGGATTTTTCAAGTCAGGAAAAGTAGCAGCCTGAGGTGTAGAAAATACAGCGTATCCATGCCTTTCTGCTGGTGTCAGAGCAGAGAAACGAGGGGTTGGAGAGACCCCGTTCCGAGCGAGTCTCCCGTCACCGCTTCCCGGCTGTGAACTTCCAGCCCGGACTTCACCCCTCTGGGCCTCGGCTTCCCCCTCTGTTAAATGGGGAACAGAATCTGTGTCCTCAGGAGCTGGTCATGCAGATGAATGGCCGAGGCAGGCCCGGTTTATCTTGTTCTCCCCAGAGGGCAGCTCGCGAGCAGAATTCCAGGAGTGAGGGGACCGGGGGGGGGGGGAGTGAGCACTGATTTGGGGGTTCATGGCTGGCTTGCTGGGTACAGCATGCAGCGTCTCTGGGCTTGTTTCCTGGGGGCTCAAGGGCTCCTGTCACCCCAGCCTCCTTCCTCTTCCAGGCTGGGTGGTAAATGGGAGGGGTCCAGGCAGATGGGGAGGCAAGAGGGGCGCATCCTGAGATCTGTCCTGCAGGCTCCACTCCTTCCCCAGGCAAGGGCAGCAGGGGTCCCCAAGGGGGGGACTTAGTGGGAAGCAAGGTGTGAGGTCTCATGTCTTTAAATGGGCCCACTCCCAGGAGAGCCCTCCCTCGCCTTCACTCACATACGGTAGGTGCAGGAGAAAAGGAAACGCCAAACCAGGGCCTGGAGGAGCTGAACCCGTCACCACATAAGAATGAACCAATTGGTCCCAGAGGACAGGAGGTCCGAGGCCCTTTGTGACATCGCCCTGCTCCCTCCCCTTGTCCCCACCGAGTCCCGACCCTAGAAGGAAGGAAGGAAGCGATGGAAGGAGGAAGTTGGGGAGAGACGGAGGGAGGGAGGGAGGAAGCACATCTTCTGACCTCAGGACCAATATCTGTGTTACACCTGGGCCTTTCAAGATGGGGCCCAAGATGTGAAGAAGGGGCCAGGGGAGTGAGGCAGGGCCTCTGGCTGCACTCTCGCCGTTTCAGCCCAACTTCTACCCCTATTGGAGGTGGGGCCTGAGGCAAGACAACCTGCTGGGTCTCAGTTTGCTTGTCTGTAAATTGGGGATGATGACTGTACCCACCTTGGCCCCAGAGCCCCGGCCCTTGGATTGAGCGTCCACGCTCTTCAACGGCGTGGAGTCTGAGGCTTCCGCTCAAATGCAGATCAAGCCTCCCAGGACCCTCACAGGCGGGGGCCCCTTGCGATCACGCCCTGGATCAGTGCTCTGCTGTCGCTGCCATCTCAACATGTGGAATCATCTGATCTTTGAACTTGTGTTTTGTAAGTGAAGTCCATGGGGCAATGGAGAGTGTGTGTAAGCAGAGGGAACACGCACGGTCCGTGAGCCCTCGTTCCCTGCCGCCCCGTCCACACGTAGCCCTCACGATGACCCCGACACAAGGCTGAATTCTGGTGGCCCAAGATGTGGGCCAACTCAGCAAGCTCAAGGAGAGCATGTTCCGTTCACGGCAAACACCCGAAGGCTCTCCCTCTGAACGAGGACTTGCTTCTGACGCAGACAGAAGGCAACTGTGCTCTGAGAGACACCAGTGACCCATCATATCCTTTTTTTTTTTTTTTTGCCGTTTCCCTGCACCAGCCAGACATGTAGGCTGGAAACCACACCGTAGAGAGAAAGGGAGAGAGAAGGCAACCCCAGCTCCTTTCTCATCAGCCAGACAGAGATGGAGTGTCGGCAGAATGTGTGCGTACCAAGAAGGGAAGTAAGAACAGTCGAGTTAGTTTTGTGCGGTGTTTCTTCCGTTCTGGTTAGAACAAAACACGTGTGCTGTACGAGCTACAAAATACAAATTGTGTCATCTCAGTGATGCTGCCTGTGAGTTAAACACTCATATATTTGTATTTAAAACGGACATTGCATAATATAAAGGTGAATGATAAAATTCATGCTAACGATTTAACAGTTTTTCTTTACTTAGCAT
Organism: Globicephala melas; assembly: GCF_963455315.2. Classification (NCBI taxonomy): domain Eukaryota; kingdom Metazoa; phylum Chordata; class Mammalia; order Artiodactyla; family Delphinidae; genus Globicephala; species Globicephala melas. Next base: position 81,572,661 of record NC_083328.1, read on the forward strand.
GACTTCGAATGGCAAATAGGAAACACCACAACAAGTAGAGAGACTGCAGAAGGAAGGAAAGAGGATGGTAGTGTAGTAATTTTAAAGGCACTTTTCCCCTGCTTTTTGAAGAAGGGCTGCATATTTTTCTTTTCCACTGGCTCCCGCAAATTATGTAGCTGCCCTGCTCCAGGAGATAAGCAGGGCCCTGGTTTTTCGGCGTTTGTGACCAGGCCCCTGACCTGTTTGTTGCTGGAAATGAGGCAACAGGATGTAATGATGAAAAGAGCCGGCGCTGGCCGCTCATCCCGATGCCCTGCTGTTGCTTAGCATGAATCACTTCGTTCAATCCTCCCAACAACCCTAGGTGACGGGCACTGCTGTTACCCCCAATTTACAGATGAAGAAACTGAGGCTCAAGAGGTGGCGTGCTGTGCGCCAGCTGGAACCTGGCCAAGCTGATCCTGGGATGCAGATCTTTCTGTCTTTAACCCCATGATCCCCCTGCCACCCCGTGATCCCCTTTTGCAGATGCGCACACAAAATCGTCTCTCTTGGGCACTTTAACTTCACAAGATCCGTTTCCTCTCAAACGCTGAATCTAAAAGTCCCTGGAATTGTCTCACCAACTGTTTCCTTCCCCTCTCAGAGAAGTTGCCACATAAAAGCTCAGAGAGAGACAGGATAGGGAGAAGAAACTGAAAAAAGGCAGCAGATTTTTAATGTTTTATTGATTGTTCGCCGTTTCATAGCTGCCTCGTTTAAGGCTGGTTGGAATCCCATTTGCCTTGGCTATGCAGATCAGAGCATATAAGCAGACACCTCCCCAAGACCTGGAGTGTCACTTTAGGTGTTAATTATGTTTTCTATCCGCCTATAAACTCCTGTTTGGGAGAGCCCGGGCGTTCTTAAAATAAATGGCAATATAAAATTGAAAACAGCTAGCACTCCCGAATCAATTTTCACATCTTATAACTTTGCGGCATAATTCATTTCTCCCTCCTGCGCCTGCGTGGCCATGGGGACGGCTTCACACTTACCGTATAATTTCACGAGGAGCAAAGCAGTTCATACTCTGCAGTGCCTTCTTGTCTCCCTGCCGCTTGGAGCCCTGAAGCAAAAGCAAGAGGTGCCAAGTCTCCCCACTTGATTAAACCATGTGGGCAAAGACAGTGCAGGGAAGATGTATAATATATTTTGTAAACTGGAGAGATAACTGCAAAGGATTCAACCTATAATTGTGAGGATAATCGCTCCCATTACTTGAACCGTGCTTGTCGGCTGCGTGGGGAGGGATGAGGGCGGCGAGCTTGCACGTGTCAGAAGTGTGACACCAAGCAGAGCCATGGCAGAGAAGCCCGCCTTAGCTGCCGTGTTACTTAGAATAGGGTTTTCTTTAAATATATACATATTTAAACTGGGGTTTAACATACATACAGCACAGTGCTCGGGTCTTACCAAACACGTGGCTCAGTGTTCCTGTACCTCGCATGTAGCCATGTTGAACTTTGCACACATGCGTGCCTGTCTAACCTCCACTGTGACCAAGATAAGAGCATTTTCAACACCCACTTGTGCTTCCTGCCAAGGTAAGGGCTCGTCTGCCTCCCAGCACGGTAGATGACTTTTTCTTGTATTTTCTCTTCTTTGATTAATGGAAGCACACGGGGTATGACCTTTGGCGGCGTCCTTCTCACTCCTCATTATTTGTCTGCATTTTGTCCACATTCTCGTGTGTGGCAGGAGCTCGTGCTTTTTCATGGCTGCATAGTAGTCCAGCGTGTGACTCATCCGTTCTGTTGTGGATGGGTATTTGTGTTGTTCCAAGTTTTGAGGCTATTATGAACCAAATGTGCTGCCGTGAGCATTAGAAGGGGTTTGTCTTGCTTGTATTAAAAACTGGACCCGTGGACCCGTATGTCCTGCACACACGCCTGAGTCCTGACCTGCACATTTTTAGCTATTTTCTCCTTAGTTTTGGCTGAATCAGGAGCCAGGAGGGCAAGCACCCTTGGCGCTGGACTGGGAGCCTGCTTCTTTCAGGAAGCAAATCCGTCATTTCTAAACCACTGGCTCCTTAGTTTGCAGCTCCTCTGAAGTCTGCGAGTTCCCAAGAGACTTCCTTTCCTTTCCTGGTTCCTGCTGCACGTCGTCTTTATTCTGAGTTAACTACTAGACCTAATTAAACAGCACCATCTCCTCAGAGTGGCTGCTTCTCTTCCCGTCTGAATACAAATTAAACTCCCGTGCCTTTAACATTCAGGTCAGTTTATCAGAATCAACCTCTTTCAAAACTCTAAGGCCAAAGTGATTCCAATGTCAGTCACTGGGAGGGGCCGGCATGAGTACTTTCCAGCTGACCCCACTTGGGAGCAGACCGAGGAGAAGGTGTTCGTTCACAGCCGAGGGGGCCAGACTGGGCTTGCTAGGGGGGTCCACGGCCATCAGAGCCCGTGGCGTGACCTAATTTCTTTGCTACTGCATTCATTCCCTACTTAGTGGAGATTCAGAATCCTCGTTATTTCATTTTTCTAGTCACGTGATTGAGCAAATATTGATCCTTGTATGTGCCAGGCCCTGTGCTGGGCCTGGAAGATGTGTGGGTGCACAGGACACATGTGTGGGGAGACGAGGAGTAATGCAGGGTCTGTAACTCTGATGGCGTGGGGTGCTGAGAAACGACAGGGCTGTGAAAAGTACCGGGGTCCCAGTTCAGGCCGAAGTGGGGCATAGCAGGGCCTGACTCTGAGTCCCAGCCTCCACCTGGAGATGGTACAGTGCCTCACGGAATCTTTTAAGACCCAACCGGAGACAACGTCTCCTCTAGACGGTCAGAGGTTGAGAGCCTGCGCTGGACTGTCCAGTTTGTCCAACCTCAGGCCACGATGCCTTTCCTCGTCAGGGAGATGGTGCCTTGGGATGCCCATGTCACCAGAATAGCAAAGGGAGCTCTCTGGGGTGTCTCTGCTATGAAAGAAAGGGGGACGTGGTGCCCGGCACACTGAGAGCAGAGCCACTGTCCTCCAGCCACGCTGTCGACCTTCAGGAAACAGGCCGTTTCCACCTCTTCGCTGTTTGCCTCCAAGTCAGGTGCACAAAAAACAATGTAATTTGGGGGAACCCAGGCTGGACCCCAGTAGATCGGATTGAGATCAGATCCTTGCAAGCGCTGATTGAGAACGGATTAATCAGGGCATGAAACGAGGGCACTGGGGGCCCCCACGGCCCGGGGACACGTGTGCGCCCTGTATGCATTTGCAGGCATGGAAAGCCAGCCCAACCCCTCGCCGCCCTGCCCAGGGGGCCACAGGGGGAGGGGGCCACCGTGTTGTCATCCTTTGGAGCCCAGACCACTCGCCTGGAATACCCAACCCCAAAGCTCGCTGGCTGGGCTTAGGCTGGTGTACAAACGTGCCGGCGGGGGTCAGGATCCCCGCACTCATTTTGCCTTCTTGGCCTCAGTTTCCCCATTGGTAAACGGAAGGGGGCAGAGCCATGGTTGTCTGCTTCCCAGCAGCCATTGCTCCCTTCCTCCTCTTTTACAGAGCCCTGGCTTTATTGAGGGAATCCACCCTCCTCCCAGGGGTCTGTACTTCAGCCCCAGCCCCAGCCCTGGTCCTGAGCAGCGTAACCAATCAAGGTAGTCCCATTTCCCTGGGGCTGGGCTCTGCCCAGTTGGGGCCAATGAGATGTGAAGAGGATCCATCCTGAGAAAAGCTGTCTTTCTTCTTAAAAAGAGATGCACCAGAGGAAGAGTCTCCCTTCTCTCATTATATGTAGTCATGCCTGGATGTGACTCTTGGGGCAATGGCAGCCATATTGGGACCAGGAGGAAACCAGCCAGGACCAAGCCAGCGTGTGGCAGTAGGTGGAGCAGCAGGGAGTTTGGATAAGACCCGAGTCCTTCATAACCATGCCATATTGACCAGCCCTGAGCTTCCTTGCCACAGGGTTTCTTGTTAGGTGAGAGAACCCCAGGTCCTTTTATGTATGCCACTTTTGAGTCAGGGTTCCCTTGTAACTTGCATCCAAAATCATCCTAACTGAGAGGAGGGGTGAGCCAGTAGCTCTGAGACCTTGGGCAAGCTTTTAAGATTATCTTCATGCCATTTTCCTTCCCCAGGACAGTGGGGTAGTGTGGATCAGTGGTGGCAGCATGGAAGAGGGGCCAAACAGCCAGGGGCCAAATTCTGGCTGCGCTGTTCAGCTGCTGTGTGACCTTGGGCAAGTTACTAAAAGTTACTAAAGTTACTGAAGTTACTAAAGCTCTCTGTGCCTAGCTTTCTTAGCTATACATTAAGAAAAATCATAGTTGTTCAGATTAGAAAAGTTAACATCTTTTAAAACACTAGATTAGTGCCTGGCACACACTAGGTACCATATTCATGTTAGTTATTACTGTTTTTTCTTCTTTTTTAATGAGGATTCTAATACTCTTTACTTGTTTGTGGTGAGGATTAGATGAGACAGGTAACCAAACATCTCTCTCTCTCTCTCTCTGACTCCATCTATAATGGTTGAGTGTTGAGGGGAAGCTGCTCTTCACTTTGACGTAGAAAAGTTGTTCTATTTTTTTTTGTTGTTGTTGTTCTCCTATTTTTAAAGTAAGCTGCCATTGTGATTAGTTTCTGGAACACAGCTGTCATGGTTTTGGACTTGATTTTAATTTCTGTCTAGAGAAGATCATTTCCTATTTACTTTGCAGGCCTGTGGCCATCTCGTCTGGCTCGCCCCTCTCCGCCCTGTGCTCTGTGAAATGGTTCTAGCTTTGTCCCTGGGTGTGGGAGCCCTCAGCTGTTTGCTCAAATCCTGAGAATAAATAAATAGACCTGAAATAGAGAGCTGAAGGGGTCAGGAAATAAAGCTGTGAAAATGTGTGTGTGTGTGAGTGTGTGTGTGTGCGTGCGCGTGCATGTGTGTGCTAAGGGCAGGGTTTGATGACCAGATTTGGGTGGGGGGCTTGCTAAAACTGGGAAATAGAGGAGAAACAAAAGCACGTGTGGCTGTTTTTGTCATTTTATTTTAGAATGGAAATGTCTGAGAAGGTTTTAGGTATGAAAATAATGCATGCTCATTGTGAAACAAAGAGGCAGACATTTAAAAAGCCGTAAAGAGGAAAATAAAAATTACTAGGAATCTTATTAACTGGAAACAACCACTAACATCATTTTAGCATATGTCTTTATAGAATTATTTTATGATACATTAAAGAAGAAGAAAAAGTTTTGAATAGGTAATATATTCTTATGGTTCAAAACAAAAACAACACAGAATGCATGTACTATAAAGTTTTATTCCTTGCCTGGTGCCCGCTGGCCCAGTTCCTTATACCCAACGGGTGACATCCTTTATTAGTTCAGTGGTAAGGATCTGTATATAGTTTACAGGCAAATACAAATACGTATTTTAATCCTGTTTTATTCACAGAAAGTGTAGTATTATGCATATTGCTGTCTACTTACTACCAACAATACATCTTAGAGATTTTCCTACATCAGCACTTAGAAGAGTGTCCCCCCTACTTTTTTTTTTTTTTGCGGTACGCGGACCTCTCACCGCTGTGGCCCCTCCCCCTGTGGAGCACAGGCTCCGGATGCGCAGGCTCAGCGGCCATGGCTCACAGGCCCAGCCGCTCCGCGGCATGTGGGATCTTCCCGGACCGGGGCACGAACCCGCGTCCTCTGCATCGGCAGGCGGACTCTCAACCACTGCGCCACCAGGGAAGCCCGAGTTCCCCCATTTTTAAAAATGGCCGCATGATATTCCATCACATGGCTGTCCATGACATATTTAACCAATCTTCCTAATACTTCTTTTCATGCAACAACACAACCCCATACACACTTTAAGCCATAGTCAGGTTAGTTTATGCACATGATTTTGTTAACTCTTTCTTTCTGCATTAATCTACAGTGAACATCTTTTCACGTTAATCCATGTTTGTTCACAGCACCGTTTTTAGTGATTCCACATCATTCCATGGTTTGGATGGATCTTATTTTGTTTTACGTTTCCCCATTGATGGGCATTCAGGTAGTTTCTGCCTTTTGCTCTTACAAATGGGCTCAGGGATGCATGTCCTTGTATCCTTTTATGGGCGTGTCCTTCATCCCTTAAGAGGAATTCCTGGAAACTGAATTCGCTGCATTAAAGGGCGCGCGTGTTCCCAGGGGTTTTGCTGCACGGTGCCAGTTGCCCTCCGGGAAACCTGTGCCAGGCTACAGTCCACCGGGAGTGGATGTGAGGGACCCCTTGTCACCAACCCTGAAGGTGACCAACCTTTTCCAAATCTGCCGATTGAACACATAACCACAGCGCGTTATTGCAAGGAATAGAACCCTACATTTGTCTCCCTACATAGAAACCAAGATCCTAGGAGATGATCAAAGAGGGATGCGTTCCAGGGGGCCTGGCTCTACTGTGGTCCTATGCAGCCTGTCTCCCAGGAGTATTGAATTTGGGTCAATGCACTGGGTGGGTGAGACCAGGGAAAACACTGGTTTCCGGTCCTGGACGATTATTCTGTGCTTTCTGAGTTTATTTGGATTAGGGTCTTGGGGTTAGAGCAAGGGCTACTTAGGTTAATTGCCTTCTAATGACGCTAATATTTACCATTTACTGAGTGCTGTGAGGGGACAAGCCTTAAAATCAAGATTTCTACATGGCTTGTCTCATTGAATACTTCCAAGGGCTTGATGAATGTTTGGCTATCATTGTCCCCATGTGATGCACGAGGAAGTGGAGAGTCACAGTCCTAGACTCACTTTCTCAAGGTCACTCCATAGTAAGAGATGGGGCTGGGTTTCTACTCCAACTTTTTTTTTTTTTTTTTTTTGGCGGTACGCAGGCCTCTTACTGTTGTGGCCTCTCCCGTTGCGGAGCACAGGCTCCGGACGCGCAGGCTCAGCGGCCATGGCTCATGGGCCCAGCCACTCCGCGGCATGTGGGATCTTCCCGGTCCGGGACACGAACCCGTGTCCCCTGCATTGGCAGGCGGACTCTCAACCACTGCGCCACCAGGGAAGCCCTACTCCAACTTTTTATTATGAAAATTGTCAAATACACAGGAGTTGTTTGCCACCTAGATTTAACAAAAGTTAACTTTTGGCCAAGTTCGCTGTATCTTTGTAAGTGTGTGTGTGTGTGCGTGCGTGCGTGCGTGTGCGCACACGCACACGCACATGCATATGTGTGAATTAATTAAAAGTTGCAGGCATCGTGACAGTTCACCCCTAAACACTTCAGCTGCATTTCCTAAGAAAAAGGTCATCCTCCTTTATGTCCACCACCATTTTCTCACCAAGAAAATTAAGAATAAATCCTTAGTACTCTCTATTGGGCAGGCCACAGTCAAATTTCCCCAGCTATCCTCCAAATATCCTTTTAGCTGTTTTGCTTTTGAGCCAGGATCCAACAATGTTCTCACATTGCATTTCGTTTTCTCATCTCTTGAATCTTTTGAAACCTAGAACATTTTCCCTCCACCTTTCTTCCCCATGTCATTGACTTTTGAAGTGAACGAATCTAGCTATCTCGTGGCCTACGCCACATTCTGGATTTCTCTTGTTCTTCTCTCTCCTCTATTTCCCATAAACACATAACGGAAGGTTGTCGTGCTCTCAGCAATGCTAAGTGGGGTCGCCTGGAGGAGATGGTGGCCACTAACGTTTCCACAATGATGAGTTCTCTTTTCCCTTTGAATGGTTCTGAAGGGGATATGTTGGCCTCTCGCAAGGACTCTGCTCTCCCAACAACCTCTCACTTCCTGGTTTTAGTATCTCCACTGATGATCCTTTTCTGAATAAATTATTTTATCGAGGGTTGCAAATGGTGACTTCGCTAATGCTCTCTTTCCTTCTGCACTGGTGAGCTGGCATTCTCATCGGAGAAGAGCATCCCCGCATCCACTGGGACAAGCCAGTCCGTTCTAGAAGGGCTGGGTCAGGGGGACCAAGGTTTGAACACACATTCTTCAACCCCAGGGTCCAGAGCCAACACTCTCTCCCTGGTCTGCATCCCCCTCCCTTCCCACAAACTTTCATCTCTTCCAGGTTCCCCGTTGAATCCCTCCTGGACTAGCTCGCGGCCACTTTACAGGTTTGGGGGCATTCTGCTCCACCTCCCCAGTAAGAAAGCAGTTGGAAATATTCGCTCTGGGGCTGCTTCTAAGAGATGCGTGGCTTGGCCTCTCCGGGGAACAACTTGAGTCTGGCCATCGAGGGCCCTTGCCGGGGGTGAGCCAGTGGGAGGCAGCACTTGGGCCGACACTGGCCCGGGGCAGGGTGTGAGGGAGCGAGCTTTCAATCCCCAGCATGCTAGCTGTGTGGCTTTGAGTAAGTGACTCAACCTCTCTGAGTCTTGGTTTCCCTGCCCTTGTCATGGCGACCAAAATGGTAATGTTTGCCTCAGAGGCTAGGGGGGGATGATCCCGTGTGACAATGTTTAGGGAAGGGACCAGCACATGGTAGGTCCTCATCAAATGGTGGCTCTGTTAATATGAGCGTCAGCTTTGGGAAATGGGTTAATGATAGTATCTATGTTTTGGGAATTTTGGGAGGATTAGTCGTGTTTACTGTCTGATTACAGCGCTTTGCGCACTGTAGTCAAATAGAGCCAAATAAAGTGTTTGATGCTAATAATAGGAGGCAGGAGCGGGGTTAAGCTGGAAAGGGCCTTGGAGAAGCTTGGCCTGGGGTCCCTCCCTCCTCCAGCTGCTCCAGGAATGTCACAGACCTGTCAGGGTGTGTAGTTCAGATGCGGGCACGTGACCTCCGAGGGCTCCACTTTTGTTCTGTGTCCTGGGGGTTCTTCTGTGAAGCAGGAAAGAAATTGGATCGAGAAAGAAAGAAAAGTAAACAATGTTTGTTGAGAGGCACGTGTGCCAGACACCTTCCTATTTATTATGTTTTTGTTTTTTCCTTCACGACAACTGTGCCGGGATGGTTCTGTGGTTCTTGGTAGTATCAGGACTCCTGGTGGCAAGCAACAGAAAACCCATCTCAAACTAGCTTAAGCAAGAAAGGGAAGTTGCAGGGCTTCCCTGGTGTCGCAGTGGTTGAAAGTCTGGTTGATGCAGGGGACACGGGTTCGTGCCCCGGTCCGGGAAGATCCCACATGGCGTGGAGCGGCTGGGCCCGTGAGCCATGGCCTCTGAGCCTGCGCCTCCGGAGCCTGTGCTCCGCAACGGGAGAGGCCACAACAGTGAGAGGCCCGCATACCGCCAAAAAAAAAAAAAAAAAAAAGAAAAGAAAGGGAAGTTGCTCCTGTACAATGGCTCATGTCATTTGATTCTGCTTCAGGAATGGCTGGATCAAGGGCCTCAAGCAATGTGACTGTAGCCCAGCCTCTCTCACTATCTCTGCTTTTCTCTATGTTGGCCTCAGTTAAAGTCCAGCTTTCCCTTCCTGGTGACAAGAAGGCTGCCAGAAGCTTTAGAATTTCCTCTCATTCACATAGTGGTTTAAGTGAAAAGAGAGTGCCTCTATCCTTCCAGTTCTGGCAGAAGTCCCAGAGAAGTCTCTCATTGGCCCCTTTTGGGGGCCAATGGGCACATTGGGTGCCTTCTGGGTGATGGGCACATCCCTGAACCAGTCACTGTGGCTGGAGGGATCCATTGTTGTGATTGGCCAGATCTGGGTCAGGCACCACCCTACACTCACGTGTGGTGTCAGCTCTATTCCCCAGAGGAAAAATGGGGCGATGTTCCCAGAGGAGAAGGGACAGATGCTAGACAGACAAAACGACACGTGTCCACCTCCCGTTGAGTCTGTGGATGGACTGAGTGACGATGGTTGTGTGGGGCACCCACATGCCCGCCGGCAGGAAACAGAAGAACAGAACCACCCCAGGACGTTCAGGCGAAGACCACCGACTCACAGTGAACGCCCAGCTCAAAACATGATTTATATTTAGCACGAGGAAAGCTGTCAAGCTCTTAAATATGTATGGGGTTGGAAGAGCCGGGAGGGAGAGAAAGTGCAGATTCTGCATGTGCCAGTGAGGAATTAATTAGAAATAAACCTCATACGAGAAGCTGTCTGAATTCTGTTCTGCTTTAGATCCGGCTGCAACGGATGACTTGGGGAATTCTCCGTCAAGCAGTGAGCACCTGGGCCTCTGGGGCAGCCCCTCTGGAACAGCCCTGATAGGTGGGGAAGACTGGGGGTGGCCTTCCTCTCCCTCGCCCCACTGTCACCTCTTGGCTTGGGGGTGACTCCTTGCTGTGGGGCGCCTGGATCGAGATGCCACGATTGTGCCTGTGCCTGGGGGGTGGGATTGTTTATGGAGCCGGGGGGCAGACAGGGCCTGGGTGCTCACGGGGGGACCACGGGCTGGTGTCACCTGCAGGAGGCCAAGGTGCCACCCTCTGCCGGGACCTGTGGTGGGGGCCCTGGACCCTCAGTCTCCCCTTTGCACTGACCAACCAGATGCCAGATGGGACAGAGGCTGGGCCTCTCCTGGGTCTGATCACACCTAGTCCTGGCCGGACACTTTACAAACACCAGTTAGCATATAGCTTCTGGGCTGGAAGGAATGTGAAGCCACAATGATCTTTTAAAAACGTAAAAACTCATCATGTCACCTTTGGGGACTCCTCATGTCACCAGGGACAAAGGCCCCTGACCCACCTGTGCTACGCAGGCCCCTCAGCTCTGTCCGGGACAAGCCCGCACCATCTTCCTCATATGCCCTGTCCTTCTGCAGCCTGCTGTTTGCTGACCTCAGACGGGCTGGCTTATTCCCACCTCACAGCCCAAGCTCTGCAGTTTCCTCTTTCTGGAACCTTCTGGCCCTGAACCTCATGGGTTGGATTCTCCCTGTGATTTAGATCTCATGTCAAGCCACCCAGTCTATGTTATCTTGTTGTGGCAGCCCACTGACTAACACACTGCTTAATGTATATTTTTTGAATAAAAGTTTGATTGAACCTTTGGAATAAATTAATGAATGCATTAAAAGCATTCAAAGGTCATCAGGTTCAGGGGTTTTCATTAAAAAAAAATTGTTTGTGGGCTTCCCTGGTGGCGCAGTGGTTGAGAGTCCGCCTGCCGATGCAGGGGACGCAGGTTCGTGCCCCGGTCCGGGAAGATCCCACATGCCGCGGAGCGGCTGGGCCCGTGAGCCATGGCCACTGAGCCTGCGCGTCCGGAGCCTGTGCTCCACAACGGGAGAGGCCACAACAGTGAGAGGCCCGCGTACCGCAAAAAAAAAAAAAAAAAAAAAAAAAAAAAAAAAACAGAAAAAAACAAAAATAGAAAAAAAAAAGTTTGTTATCTTACTGAGGTCATTATAGATTCAAATGCAACTGTAAGAAATAACCCAGAGAGATCATTTGTGCATTTTGCTTGGTTTCTGCTCAATGGTAACATTTTGCAGAACGACAGGACAATGTCACAACCAAGATGAACCCGTCGTGCTTCCCGATTTCCACACTCTCCTTGCCCTCCTGTGTCGGTGTCGTCCTGCCCCCTGTGCATTTCTTGGATCCACCAACGTAGTCCGGACCCCAAGGCACTCCAACACCCCAAAGAAGCCCGAGCTGTCCTGTTACTCCCTCCCTCGTACTATTTTTTAAAGCAATTTTTTCCAACTGACTTAATGCAAAACTCCAAGTGGGTCAGTAACAGGTGGACTCATGGAGCCACTGCAGGTATTCCTCCGCTTCCTGATCAGAGCCACTGACGGGCTGGGGATCAGGAACTAGTGACACAAAGCAGCTGGGATCTGGGGAATCCACCGTGGAGGTGCCTGGACAGATCCAAGGGACTCAGTGTCCCGGGCTGGAGGCCCGGCCCTGGCCCAGGACTTGCCTCTGAGCGTGAGCTGGGGTGCGGGGGGAAGGTCCCTGGACCTGGGTTAGAGGCAGAGCAGGAGCCAGGGTCCCAGGGCCCAGCCCTGACAGGCCAGGGTGGGAGTCTGAGGTCTGGGTGCCCCCTGGCCACCCAGGAGGTGAGTGGGGCTCTGCGTGGGGCGGTCCTGGGTCCAGCCCTAATAGCTCAGATGCGAGCAGAAGTCCCGGCCCAGCGCTGGCAGCCACCGCGGGTCCTCAGCACGCGGCAAGCACTGGCCTCACTCGGAAGGCTCCCCCCATCCTCCCACGCTTGGATCACGATTTGCCTTTTGGAGCCCAAGTCTCCTTCCATCCGGGTAGTTCTGTGAGCCCCCGGCTCCTGTTGACAAGCTGCTTCTCCGTGAGATCAGCTCCAGTGTCTGTCGCTGCCGCTCAGAGCCCCCATTTCCCCGAAATGGGACCCCCCAACTCCGTGTGGATCTCAGAGGGCCCTGGCCTTGTGAGAGGGCTCCTGGGCTCAGACTGGAAGCCGAGGTCAGGGCCAGATGCTGCTCGTAGGCAGGACTGCATCCCAGATCTCCTTCCCTGGAGCGCGCGGAGGGGACGGCACACGCTTGCCATCTCTGGGCCAGGGACCTGTTCCCACATTGTGCCCGTGAGCTCACAGCACTCCAGCTGGGGAAACTGAGGCACAAGGGACAAAGTTTTACGGCAGCTCACGGTAGCCGGGCCGGAACCGAACCCATGGTCCCTGCAGCCCCGTCTCTCTTCCTCACAGCCCTCCGGGATGGAAGCCGGGCAGTGTCCTCTCTAGCACGATCTCCACTGACAAGTTCTCTTAGGTCCTTCTCGGGGGCCTGCCCACGCCTCCACGCTCCCCGCAGAGTGGGGTTGGTTGAATTCAGCCCCAGTCACATGGGTCCACCCTTGCACAAGTTTCAAGAAACCTATTCAAGATTCTGATTTCATCCGTTTTAATTTTTTTCCCCTGAAAGTGAAGACTGGAATTCAGGGCTATTTATCTCACCAGGCGTGTGAAAGCTTAAATAAAATAAGCTTTATCTGTTGGAAGCTGTCAACTGATAAAAAAGAAAAGAATTAAGCGTATTCCTACTTAATGAACTCTCCAGACAGAGGCAGATTTCTGCCTCTTGGTTTAGTTCTTCTCTGCAGAAACAGCCATGTGCCCAGTCTGAGAACTGCCTTGGGACTCCACTCCCCGACCCCCCCAAACTGTCTAGACATCCTGTAAACAGAGCGACTGCCAGGCGGCAGCAGCAGGGAGGTGGGGATGTTTGTCACTTTGGTGACGGCTGAATGAAGATTCATGGCCACAGAATGTTCTCCTCGGGACAAAGGAATACCAGCTTCCCACCTTTCTCGGAGCGTTTTCCTGGGTCAGGAGCCCCACTCGGGAGAGCGTCATCTTCTCTGGGGAAACTATTCTCTTTCCACGACAGCCTCCCGAGGGTGCCAGGCCTCGGGCACTGATGCTGAGGGAGGCTGCTGAGCCGGGGCCTCCTGGGAAATGCGGGTTCCCCAAGATCGCCCCCCACTGCAAAGACCCTCTCCACCCAGTCAGGAAATCCAGTCGGCTCTATGTCCCACACCTACAGAGATTTAGCCACACCTGCCACTTCCACTGCCATCCCCCGGGCCAGGCCAGCAGGCTCTGCAGCCTGGACCATGGCCATGGCCCCCTCCCCGGTCTCCCTGCTTCTGTCCTCACCCCACTATGCTCCAAATGATAGGTCAGAGCGTGACAAGCCACTGTTCAAAACCCTGCAATGTTCCCATTTTATTCACAGTAAACCCCAAAGCTCTTAAAATGGTCTCAGGGCCCTACCTGATCTATGTCCACAAAACCTGCCACTTGTCCAAACTCACCTCCTTCTACACCCCCCTTGCTCACTACGTCCAGCCCCACTGGCTTCCTTGCAGGCACACTGTGGCCTCAGGGCCTTTGCACTGGCTGTTCCCTTTGCCTGGAATGCTTTTCCCGCAGATGCCGGCACGGCTCACCACACACCTCCTTTAGGTCTTTGCTCAAACGTCCCCTCCTCAAGCAGCTCTTCCCTGACCATCCTATTTTGTAGTATAGGGTCCACTCTTGGTGTTGTACATTCTATGGGTTTGGGCAAACGTTTGATGTCACGAACGACCATTATCGTATCATACAGACTACTTCCACTGCCCTAAAAATCCCCTGTGCTCTGCCTATCCTTTCCTCCCCCTGCCCCCACCTCTGGCAACCACTGATCTTTTTTTTACTGTCCCCACAATCTTTCCTTTTCCAGAATGTCATATAGTTGCAATCATATAACATGTAGCCTTTCCAGATTGGCTTCTTTCACTTAGTAATATGCATTTAAGCTTCTTCCATGTCTTTTCATGGCTTGCTAGCTCATTTCTTTTTAGTGCTGAGTAACATTCCACTGTCTGGATGCGTCACCGTTTATTTATTTATTTATCCACCTACTGAAGGACATCTTGGTTGTTTCCAAGTTTTGGTCGTTATGACTAAAGCTGCCATAAACATCCATGTGCAGGTATTTGTGTGGACATGTTTTCAGCTCTTTTGGATAAATACCAAGGAGTTTGATCACCAGATCCCATGAGAAGAGTTTCGTTTCATGAGAAACAGTCAAACTGTCTTCCAAAGTGGCAGCACCTTCTGCATTTCCCACCAGCACTGAACGAGCGTTCCTGTGGCTCCACAACCTCACCAGCATTTGGTGTTGTCAGTGTCCTGGACTTTGGCCTTTCTAATAGGTATGTCGTGGTATCTCATTGTTGTTTTAATTTGCCTTGCCCTGATGATGTATAATGTGGAGCAACTTTTCATATGCTTATGTGCTCTCTGTATATCTTCTTTGGTGAGGTGTCTGTGAAGGTTTCTGGCCCATTTTTAAATTGGGTTGTGTGTTTTCTTATTGTTGAGTTTTGAGAGTTCTTTGTATATTTTGGGTAACAGTCCATTATCCGATGTGTCTCTTGCAAATGTCTTCTCCCAGTCTATGGCTTGTCTTCTCATTTTCTTAACAGTGTCTTTCACAGAGCAGAAGTTTTTCATGCTAATGAAGTCCAGCTTATAGATTATTTCATTCATACGGATCCCATTTTTTGGTACCTAATAACTCATTGCCCAACCAAGGGTCACCTAGAATTCTTTCCTGTTTCCTTCTCAAAGTTTCTTAGCTTTGCATTTTACACTTAGGTCTATGATCCAGTTTGAGTTAATTTTTGTGAAAGGTGTAAGGTCTGTGTTCGGGTTGATGTTTGGGCATAGGATGAAGACAGTGATGAAGAAGATGATGATGATATAGCAGTGATGATGCTGTGACGCCGCTGCTGTGGCTGATGACGGTGATGTCAGCAGCTCTAGCAGATGCTGTCAATGGCCCACCCTATCTCCATGGTCCACCCTGGAGCTCGGCTGCTGACGGCTTCCTGCACTTCTGAAGCCTCAGGGTTTCTCTGGCCACAGGTGGAGTATTCTGAGCCCAAGCATAGAGACAGAGCAGAAGTGCTGGGGAGTTAAGACGTCCTCCTTTACCCTCCCCAGGGGCAGCCTCAGTCAATGACAGACAGGAGTTGGGAGGTCAAGACCCCTTGGCCCTTTGTGGGGCAATGTTGAGGCATGTCCTACACAGTCTAAGCAGGTCCCTGCCACAGGGGGGCCACTCTATCACACCTTGTATTCATTTACCTTCTTCACTGCCTTGCTCTCCACTCCCTCCCCTCCTGGACCACCTCCCCTAAACTACTTGCACCAAAACCCTTGCCTCAGGCTCTGCGTTTGGGATGCCCTAAACTAGGAGAGACCAGATGCTTGTCCAGTGCCGGGGGCTGCAGACCTGTGAGGAGGTTATTACTACGCTCATTTACAGTTGAGGAGACTGGGGCTCAGGGGGGTTGAATGGTTCAGCTGGAGTCACACAGCTGGTGGGCGCTGGCCCGGGATCCAACGCAGCCCGCTCACCTCTGCAGTCTGGGCTCGTGCTAAGTCATGAACGCACGCTCGAGTGAGAAGTGGGCACATGGTCCACCCCTCTGACTAACAGAGAAACAGGCCTTGATGGGGGGCCAGGGTGGCCAAGGTCACAAAGCAAATCAGAGCACCACTAGGACAACAGAATCCTTTTCTTTTCAGCGGCCAGCCTGGTCCTGCTGGGACAGAGATCCAGGAGTGTGAAATCAAGAATGTGCAACGGGTGGTGAGTGTGTCATTCATCCATCCCTTCATTCACAGGGTGTGTGCTAGTGTGTATAAGTGTGTGTGCATGTGTGTTTAAGTGTGTGTCTCTGTGGGAGTTTGAGCTTGTGTGAGAATGTGGGCCTGTATAAGCGTGTGCCTGTGCGAGTGCGTACATCTGCGAGCGTGGGTGCCTCTTCCATAGTGCAGCATAAAGGCACACACCTCGGCCCTTGCCCTCGTGGGGTCTGTGCTATGAGGAGTCAGACAAGTGTCCAGGCAGGGCCAACACAGGGCTCAGTGATGTGCTGGGAGAAGTTCGGGACAGTGGGGCTGGGACAAGGGGCCTGCTGCCTGCCTGAATGGTCAGGAGGGGTCTGGAAGAAGGGGGAGCCCAGCCAGGTCCTGAAACGTGAGTAGTCTGGGTGACCTGTTGGGTGGGGCTGCCGTGCCCCTCTGGGCTGGCCGGTGGAGGGTAGAGGGAAGATGAGTTTCTCTCTTCTCTTCTTGGCTGTGCTTTGACTTGCTTTGTGACCTTGGCCATGTCCTTCCCCCACTGTGGTCTCAACATCCCCAGTAATAAGGCGTGAGCCGGACCAGAGGTGCCCTCTGACACTGACCCTGGCAGGGAAGAAGCAGTTCCTGGCACAGGAACGGCCTTCTCCGCACCTGCTCTGGCCCGGCCACACTGAGCATCTTTCCCGGGGGGAGCCTTGCAAACAGGGTGGACCCCAGGTTGGGGCCAAGCTGTGGGCAGATGAGCTGGCATCTGGCCTGGTCCCCCCAGACTCACAGTGATGGGCTCACAGCTGGCAACAACCTTTCAAGGGGACACTGTGATGCCTTGTCAGGCGGCTGGTGAGCCCTTTCTGAATCCTGGTCCAACAAGGCGATGATAAAATATGCCTTCTCAGGGCAGGGAGGCCCCAACAGCCCATTATGGGAGACATTACCTTGTTTGAATTTAGAAATGAGGTCGTGGGGTGACATGTCAATGCAGTCTCTGTTTGCTGCTGGGGCCAGCGGCCTCCTCGTTCACGTGGAGACACAGAATGCAAAGTTTACATTTGCTCTTAGGATGTTTGAGACCCTCAGCTGATGTCTGGAAAGACGCAGGAGCTGAGGGCTTCCTGCAGCACCGGGTTTGCCTGAAGCCAGGCTGAGATACTTGTCTGAAATCTGAGAAATGATAAAAAGGAAACATACTGTATCCCAAGCACCCCCCCCTTTTTTTTTTAAAAACAAGAATTGTTTTTATTGTTTCTTTCAAATCTACATGGGATAAATAAATGGCTGACATTGTTGACAAAGAGACGCAAAACAAACTTTAAAGAAGTACGACATAAAAGAGTTTCTCCACAGCAGATAAAAGCAAACGAATAGAAGAAAAGGATGCTGTAATCCAAAGATTGATGCTACGGCAAGATTTTAACATGATGTAAAATTGTTATATAATGTGAAATTTTAAAAAATATTGCCAGCATTGGATAAAAGAAAACATTCCAGTATAATTTCTTCATAAGCTAAAGGAATGTGTTTATTAGATCTTAGCAAGAAATGGCTGAGAAATAATTAAATTGATTGACATTTTAATTTACTAAAAGAAGTTAAGAATAAGATTATATGTAAAAAGTACTTAGCGTTTTTTGTCAACTATATATATATATATATATTTTTTTACATCTTTATTGGAGTATAATTGCTTTACAATGGTGTGTTAGTTTCTGCTCTATAACAAAGTGAATCAGTTATACATATACATATGTTCCCACATCTCTTCCCTCTTGCGTCTCCCTCCCTCCCACCCTCCCTATCCCACCCCTCTAGGTGGTGAGAAAGCACAGAGCTGATCTCCCTGTGCTATGCGGCTGCCAAACCCCTTATTTTTAATCCTCACAGTAACTCCAGTGGGTGAGGGGTGGGGTGGAGAATGTCCACTTGCAAAGGGCTGGCTCACTGGGTGGGGCTGATTATCTGGGTGAAATTAGAGTAGGTCAGAGACATCAACCCTGGCTGAGACCCCTGATTGCACCAACTTGCTTAGCTGGGCCCATCTCGCATCTTAACCGAGTTCTTACATCAGACCAGAATGCCACCGAATTTGCTTATAATAAGAAATACCTACTGTTGGGTCAGTGATCAGCCCTATTCTCCTCCTAAGCAGACCTTGCCGTGGAAGACAAGCCAGCGGGTGGCTTGTGGAGCGCAGAGTCACAACAAGGGAAATTTCTTAGTTGATGCAGATGCTTGCTGGCATCAGCCCGAGGAAATACCCATAATGCTCCCATTCAGCAAGTTGTGTCTTAAAAGGTTTACGTTTTATCACATTTAATCATTTCAGCCATAGGGCCTTTTGCACGTGTCAAGGTCAGACCCTCCTATCACAATCATACTTTTACATTTATGCCTTTGACAACGTGATTAATGTCTCACTCCTCCCCAGACTGTGCCTTTATGAGGCTGAGATCTCTGTGGTCTTGTTCACGGCTGTATCCTCAGGCCCAGCATACAGTCCGGCATAGGGCAGAGGCCCCGCTGCTCTCTTGTTGGACGCGCTCGGGAACGTCCACGTGCCCTCGGCTGCCGAGGCTTTATGGAGCCCAACGCCTTCTCCTCAGGTTCTGAGGAGTTTTCTCTCCACCCTCCATCCCCTCTTCTGTAAAGAGCTTTGTTAAATTGCAAAGAGGCAATTTAATCTTTGTCCTGAGAAAGGCTTGTTCAGAAATCATATTCTTTTCTTTGTTAAGCCTGATGGGTTTATTTCACTTATAATGTGAAGTATCAAAGTTGTCATTCTGGAAAGTTTCAAGGCAGGGAGCAGGTGGGGGAATGAAATGGCTTTTCAAGGATATCAGGAGAGGCTGAGGGAGAAGGTGATGCATTGTAGCGGATTGGAGTTGGGCTCCAGAGCGAGACGGCCCGGGTTCACATCCAAGCTTTGCTACTTACTAGTTGTGTGACTTTGGACAAGTGGCTCAACCTCTCTGTGCTTCAGTCTCATCCATGAAATAGAAATAATAATCGTATCTGTTTCTTGGGGTTGTTATGAAGACTAAACAGGTTAAGGCACATAAAGTGCTTAAGTGCAGAAGAAACATTATGTGTTAGCTGTTATTTTGGTATCATTAGAGTATCCCCCTTCTCCCTCTCATGATCACCCATGGCAGCATTATTAGGGCTCATAACAGGAGTGAGGAACATGGCCATTGCATGACCTGTCAGTTAGGAGCATTTGGTTGCTGCTAACAAACATCTAAAATAATAGTGGCTTAAGATGAGAATTTATTTACCTCTCTGGTTTGAAAGTAGGTTGTGATGGCAGCTCTGTGGTGTTAGTTAAGACCCAGGTATTATTCTTGTTATTTTGGTTTTTGTTTTTGTGGTTTTGCTTCTCCATCTTTAGCGTGTGGTTTCCATACCTAGGTTTGCCTCATGGTCAAATATGGCTGCTGAAACTCTGGACATCAACTCTGTGTTCCAGGGAGGAAGAAAGGGACTGGGAGTATAAGAAGAACTGCTGATGACTCTCACTGTTCTTATATAGGCCAAGGTTGCCCTACTGTAAGCCCCCATGACTCTGCCAGGAGATTCACTCTCAGCTCAGGAACAGGGGCTGAAAACAGGAAGTGCCCTTAAGCAGTCCTCAGAGATAAACAAGAGCTGGTGGATAAATACCTCAGCTTCTTCGCCTCCTGGTGGGATAAGTCTGAGAGGTGTGTTCTGCACCATTTCCCCGAAGGTCCCAGCAGCACTGAGTCGTCGCCCACAGCAGTGACTGCCCATCCGTGTGCTGTGCACCGTTCCTCCCTTTCTCCGACTCACCTCCCCATGGCGCTACTCTGAAAAAATCCATTACGCTTGAATCCTTGACTCAGAGTCAGCTTGTGAGGGAACCCAGTCAATGACAGGGGACAGGGCAAAAGGGGCACCCCCGGCTGGCTGTCCACCTCTTAAGGAGCCCCTCCTCCCACAGCTCCGGTCAGCATCCACGCTCATTTCATTGTGCTCGAGCTGCAAGGGCAGCAGGGACCCGTAGGCCATTAGCTGGGATCTGCTGCTCAGGAAGGAGGTGGGGAGCGTGGCCATGGGGCGGCAGCCGGCACTCTCTGCCGCTGTGAAAGAAGGAAGAATTATGGAAAGTTTCCGCCTTCCTTTGGGACCAGATCTGACAAGGACCCGTCAAGTCTCTTGGACGCTTCCTGAGAAATGAATTCATTTATTTCATTCCACGAATGTTGGCTGAAACCTACTGAGTGCTCGGCTCTGGAATGCCATCGAGAAGAAGACACGGTTCTCACTGGTGTGAGGTGATACCTCCACTTAGAATGGGCATCGTCAGAAAATCTACAAACAACAAATACCGGAGAGGGTGTGGAGAAAAGCGAACCCTCTTGCACTGTTGGTGGGAATGTAAATTGATACAGCCACTATGGAGAACAGTATGGAGGTTCCTTAAAAACCTAAAAATAGAACTACCATATGACCCAGCAATCCCACTACTGGGCATATACCCAGAGAAAACCATAATTCAAAAGACACATGCAGCCCAATATTCATTGCAGCACTATTTACAATAGCCAGGACATGGAAGCACCCTAAATGCCCAACGACAGACGAATGGATAAAGAAGATGTGGTATATTGGAATATTACTCAGCCATAAGAAGGAAGGAAATTGGGTCATTTGTAGAGATGTGGATGGACCTAGAGACTGTCATACAGAGTGAAGTAGGTCAGAAAGAGAAAAACAAATATCGTATATTAACGCATATATGTGGAACCTAGAAAAATGGTACAGATGAACCGGTTAGCAGGGCAGAAATAGAGACACCGATGTAGAGAACAAACGTATGGACACCAAGGGGGGAAGGTGGCGGAAGTGGGGTGGTGTGATGAATGGGGAGATTGAGATTGACATGTATACATTAATGTGTAAAATGGATAACTAATAAGAACCTGCTGTATAAAAAAATAAATAAAATTAAATTTTAAAAAAAGATGACACGGTTCTCAATCTCACGGGGTCTGCTGGCGCCATGGGGACAGCTGTGGCCAGAAGCAGAGAACGGGGCCAGTGGTGGGAGACAAGGCCGGCAGGGGCCTGGCCCAGCTGCCCAAACCCCTAACCCCTGGGTGGGAGTGACACGGAGCACGTGTCGAGGGAGGCTGGATTATTCTTCAACAAGGGTAAAGACGAAGAGCCCAGATGTCGGTCTTTGGTATTGTGGACAGTCCCACAGTGGATGTCCTTGCCTGTCTCTTTAGTGCACGCATCTCAGAAAAATGGAGGTGCTGGGTGCTGGCTTGTGTATTTAAATTTCCACAAATACTGAAAAATCATCCACCAGGTGATTATCAGTATACACTCCCATCGGTAGCATATAGCAATTCCCCACATATTTGCCAAAAAGCGATATAATACAGTTTGAATTTATTTTTAATCTCATTGGATATCCCCCCCTTTTTTTTTTTTTGCGGTACGCGGGCCTCTCACTGCTGTCGCCTCTCCCGTCGCGGAGCACAGGCTCCGGACGCGCAGGCTCAGCGGCCATGGCTCATGGGCCCAGCCGCTCCGCAGCATGTGGGATCTTCCCGGACCGGGACACGAACCCGTGTTCCCTGCATCGGCAGACGGACTCTCAACCACTGCGCCACCAGGGAAGCCCTGGATATCCCCTTTTAATGTTTTAAATTAAAATTTAAAAAGTTACTTTTAAAAAATGTAAACAGCGGAGAAGTACGCATGGAGCAGAAATCAGAAGTCCCTTCTTTGTTTTTCTTATTTCTCACTTCATGCCCCATTCCAGAGGAACCACTGTTAAAAGTTTGTTGGGTATCTTTCTAGATTTTTCTTTCTGCATTTACATAATACACATTCATGAACATATATTGCCTTTTAAATGCATAACTGTTGTTATCACTGTATCATCTAGTGTCCTGGACTTTGCTTCACCACTTCTCTGTGCACCCCCCTTAATTTTTAGCATCTTTTAGTGCCCTGTTTCTCTGTCTTCTCACGCATCTACAGGCGGGAGGAGGGGGAAAGGGAGGGGAAGTTGATTATGGGGCTGTCTGGTTTTTCCCTTTCCTTCCCAGAGTTGCCTGGGGTGGGGTGACCAGTGTCCAGACATGTCTCCGGGGTGAAGACAGGAAGAAGAGAAGACGGGCTGTGGCTGCAGAGTCCCCGAAGAGGAGAAGAGAGGCAGGAGGCTGGCTGAGGCAGGGGATGCAGCACAGACTGGAATCCTTCCAAACTCCCGCGGGGAGGAAATCTCCTGAGGCGAAATTCAGCAAAATGCGATTAAGGATAAAGTTTTTATTCTTCTGTCCTGCAGGCAGCTTGGGAAAATGCCGTAGTCTCGGCATAAATGAACTCCCCCGTCTTATTTTAGTTTTAAATGACACTTGGAGCACCGGTTCCGACTCTGGGATAATGGCGGAGTCCCTGCGGCAGCCACGGCCACCGAGGGTGGCAACTGCACAGCCAGGGCGCTGGGAGCAGCGGCGCGAGGCCGGCCCGCGCGCCACACCCTCGCCCCGAAGGGAGCTGCCATCTATCCAACGCTGGCCGAAGAAGAATCAAATACATCAGATACAGACCGGAAACCACCCGCACCCTTTTCATGAAGAATACCTAGATTCGTTCACTTGTTCACAAACTCTTAGGTGGTGCTTTTGTACGCAGGGCACTGATCCTAGCGCTTTAGAAATAGTAATTGATTTGTTTCCTACAAGCTGGTGTGGGACGATTACCAGGCCTGTCGTGGAGATGGTGGGGTGGGTAGCCGTGCAGGTGGTGCGGAGTGAGGGCGCCAGCCCAGCTTATGTTTCACTCCGGGCTCCACACGGTCCCACCTGTTCCTGGGGCCTCGGCTGCTTTCCCCAGCAAAGCAGCATTCTGTCCCCAGGGTTGCAAACCACCAGCTGCCTCCCTTGTTGTCACATCCCTGCACCTCTGCACGCCCCACCCCTGGACCTCCCAGCCCCTGGCGAGGGTCTGGCTTCAGCGAAGCCCCTGTTTTGCCCTTGGACTTGGGGGCCCAGGTTCACACAAAGAGGACCCTCAGATGCTTTGGCTTCTCCAGTGGCTGTCCCAAGCAGCACAGTCTAAGAGTATGGGGAGCAGTCGACACCCACCAGGGTAGAACACGGACCAGGGTGGGACAGGAGATGAGTCAGCCTCGCCTCCTTCTGCAGGCAGACTGGTCTGGGAGGAAGGGGTCTCACGGCCTCTCCCGGGACATCCTGCCCGAGCGAGTAGGCAGCGGTGGCTGGCTTGGTGATGCCAGCCTCTCCCTCTTCTCACTCTTGCTTCCTGGGACTGCACTCCACAGTCAAGTGTCAGGGCCGAGCTCGGCCCCCAGCTCTGTTTTCCAGGGAATTCCAGCTGAGCCAGAGAGACGTGTGCCGAGTAACTTCAGCTGCCATTTCTGTGGTGTTCTCCATCACCAGGGACCTGCTAAGATCGCCACGGTGTCCGTTTCTTTCATCCTCACAGCAGCGCACGCTTTACATAGATGAAGGTTTGGCTCCATACGTGCCCAAGGTCACCAGCCCAGACGTGGAGGAAGCGGGCAGTTTGGGTCCGGAATCTGTGCTCTCAAGTGTCCTGCTAGCTGGAGCCGCAGGTGGCGTGAGGGCTGGCGGTCACCGAGCAGTCGCCACCGGCCGTACCTGACTCCGAGGGCTTCACATACAGCGTCTCAGGACCCCCGAAAACCCTGGGGAGGGGGGACTGGGATTATCATTTTACAGCCGAAGAGCATTTGGCTCGGAAACGTTTGAACAACGTCATTTATTCATTCAACACGTATCCGCTGGCTTCCTCTTCCGTGCTTGGCAGTGTTCTCGATGCTGGGGGTGTGACAGCAGGAGCTCCCGGTCTGCTGGGGGGCTGGGGGAGGGGCAGACAGCGAACAGTCACAAACACAAAGTAATGACAGGCCATGGCCGTGCCACCAAGGCATGAAGGGCGGAAGCGCCACCTCTGGTGTCTGGAGGAGATGCCAGCTTTGTTGACACCTGAGGGCCCCAGCCTGCAAGGGGTCGGGTGCGGAAGAGCCTTCCAGGCGGAGGGAACGGCACGTGCACAGACCTTGAGGTGGGAAACATCTCAGAATGTTTGGGGAAAAGGAAGACGGCCCACGTGGTGGGAGAGTAGTGAGGCCTAGAGGGAGGACACGGGAGCAGGGCCGGGGCTGACCACACGGGCCTGGTTGGCCTTGGGAGGGCGATGGGAAGGGACGGGGCCTGTCTGGCTGTTGAGAAGATCCCGGGGGCGGGGGGGGGGGGCGGTCTGTGGAGAATGGACTTGCGGGGCAGGATGGGAAGGAGGATGCCAGCGAGGAGGGTGGTAGCCCTCGTCCTGGGTGAACTCGGCACCCCTCAATCCCTCACCTCCGAGCCCTTCAGAGAAGCCAGGGGTCCAGCTCCTGGCAAACTGTAACAGCTGGAAAAACCAGGGAGCCCCAGGGTCTGGATGCCTGGTTATTTGAGGGGGGAATGGGGAGGGGGAGAGGGAGGGGAAGGCTTGGGGGCAAGTCGTGGGAGGGCTCTCTGTCTTCCAGCCTTCCGCAGTGTGCCTCTGGGATAAAATCTAGACCATTCCAAACTCCTCAGCATGCCCTGTGCAGCTCCCGCTGACTCCTTCAACGCCTCCCACCCGTCTCGTGCCTCTCTGCCTCTAGCACAGGTCTGCAGCTCAGGCGTGGGAGAGCTCCAGGCCCCCCAGAGGCCCCCTCCCACCCCTGGACCTTAGCACATGCTGTTCGCTCTGCCTACAAGCACGCCTCTGCCTCCCCCTGCCCCCCAAGATAACTGCCCTAACCTCCCAAGTCTTATCTCAAGACTGTTCCTTCTGGCAAGACTGCTGCTCCCAAGATCAGGTGAGGCCCCCTCCTTGGGGCTCCCACAGGCCTCCCCTGGGCTTATAACTACCTGCTTGTTTGCATATTTGCTCCATTCAGCTCTGAGCTCTGAGTGCGGGGACTGGGTCGGTGCCGTTCACAGTTGTACCCCCGGCACTGAGAACAGAGCTTGGCCCATTGTAGGTTTTCAGTAAATACTGCTGAGTGAACGAGAGATGGACGAATGAGTGAAGGTCCGAGGGGGAGAAGGAGCTGGTGCATCTCTTGTGCTTCCAAAAGGCAGAACCAGTTTTAGGGGCTGAAAAGGACATAAAAGCTGCTTTAATAACTGATTTCTTTGGGGATGACGGGGAATCTCCATCCCATCGTGGAAGCTTTTAAATGGGTGCTGGGAACAACCTGACAGGGTCCTGGGGCTGAGAGGTCCCCGTCTGTCTCCTCACGGCACAGCAAACCCCGGGGTTGGGGCAGGGGCTCAGTAGGTACCCATTGGGTGGATGCATGTAGTGGTCCTCCAAACCCAGAACGTTCTAGATTTGTCCAGTAGGGCATCTTAAAATGTGGCTGGTCTGAACTGAGCTGTGCACCAAGTATAACATACGTGGTGGATTTCACAGTCTTGGTATTTTCAAGTGAAAATGTCAACAATTGGCTTGCACGTTGAAAGGATAAGATTTTGGATATTTTGTGTTAAGTTCATATATTATTAAAATTAATGTTGGGAATTCCCTGGCGGTCCAGTGGTTAGGACTCGGTGCTTTCATTGCTGGGGCCTGGGTTTGATCCCTGGTCGGGGAACGAATATCCCTCAAGCCACATGGCGTGGCCAAAAAAAAATGATGTCACCTCTTTTTTTTTTTAGAAGGGATTACTAGAAACTTTTAAATGTGGCTTGCATTACATTTCAATCATGCAGAGCTGGCCTAGAATAGCAGTTCCCAACATTTCTGGATTCACTCCATTCTTTTGCATACGTACAAATAAGGAGTTTTCAGCAGTGTGTTTGAAAGGATCAAAGGACTCCAAACAGCAATCAGCTGTGACCACTCAGCATCGTCCTCAGGACATTTGCTGGGCTGGTGCAGTCCGGTCCCGCCCCCCTCCCCCGCCCCAGCGGCCTGGTGGCGTGTGGGTGACAACGTGGGACCCATCACTGTGCAGGTCCTGCTGTCTTCTCTTCTCCTCTGCAGTTCACACGCCACCCATCTTTGCAAAGGAAGTGCCTTCCTGCTTGTGGACACAACTCATGGCGTGTATTGTGCACTAAGGCCCTCAGCTCACTCAACCCCGAGGCCCCTTGCATAGAGGTCAATGTAAGAGTTTTGTATCATTTGCAGAAAAAGAAATGCTGGTGATTTATATTAAAAGAAGAGTGCACATCCCTAACCGAACAATCCCGTCTGTACAAATGGATCTTAGAGAAATAAAAGCCTGGGGACTTCACCGTCCCAGGAGCTCTTCTCAGAGCTGGCCTCCTCTGACCGCCCACTCCAGACGCTGGAGGCCACCTCCTTCCGACAGGATGGTGCCCGCGCAATTACAATTGTTCAGTCTCTTGGCTTTCCCACCTGCATACACAGATGTCAATGGCAGGGTGGTTTGTAGTTAACAAAACAAAACCAGGAACAGCCTAAATGTCATGCGCAGGGTAAAGTGAGGAATATTTGCTGCTATGGAAAGTCACAAGTTAGGGCCACGTGAATAGATCTGGGAAGATGCCAGCACAGGTTTCTGTAAAACAGTTCTGAGTGGTGTTTATTGCACGATTACACTTTGTGGGGTCTTCGAGGGGTGTTTGGGGGGGAACAGAGAAGAGGTGTGGATGGCAGAGTGGGGGATTGGGAGTGGGGGAGGGGAGGGACGGGAGAAGTCAACTTCCTCTTCATGCATCTTGGTCACCTGGCTTGTTCCGACAAGTGTGTGATGCGTTTATAATTGTAAAACAGTAGGAAAGCTGGGTGCCTCGCATTGATCCGAGCTGGGGGCCCTTGTGAGGACTGAGTGTCCAGCAAAGAGACTCCACTGCCTGCCTCAGAAAAATCAAGCACCACTGCAGCGGCTGCCGCCTCTTCCAACCCCAGGAATCTATTCCGTTTCTCATGCAGATTCTTCCGTGCGTGCAGTCTGCAGGGTGGAAGATGGGTTCTCTGCCTGCGCTGACACTAGCTTCCCTCATTCTTGCCTGGTCTGGGATCCCACCTAGACATGGGGTCAGAACCAGGAAAAGCAACAAGGAGAACACGGCTGAACGCCAGCTGGGGCGAGATTCAGGGGCGGTTTCGTTTAAGGGTGAGGGTCCTCCCGGCTCTGCTTCCCATTTGGGCCTGTGGAGACACTCGTGATTCTTGTTCCATTGTTTAACACCCAAAGAATTCCAGAAGCGAGAACGCCTTCCCTGGCTGGGAGCCGCCCCCGGCTCCGTGTGTCGGAAACAGTAAGGCAAGTTTCCTCTTGCTCCCCTCGTGAAGGTTTATCAGTCAGGCTCGGCGATGGGTGTCTGATGCTGTACCCTGGACCGCAGTCAGGTGAGGAATTCCTCGAGAAGATAAATCAGTGCGGAGACGGTGGAGACCAAAGCTGGGCAGGGCTCCTGGGTCCAACAGGCCATACGCATTGCCAGGGTCGGCGAGCCCAGACAAGAAGAGTCAGACCCAGGAGGCCCCTGGAGTGGATGCTCTGTTGCTGGAAAAGCCCGCGGGTGCCCGGGGACTGAGTGATGTTAATTCTGGGGACTCACCTTCATTAGGGAGACTAGGGCTCAAGGGACAAGCCCACGCACAAGACAGGCAGCGTGGGTTGGCTGCCCCAGAAAACTCAACTCCAACTGACTTTAATAATGAAGGGAAGGTTTGGGGACCTGCTAAACCTAGAAAGTCAGAAGCTGCTGTGGCTTCAGCAGCTCCAGCAATACGGCTGGGCCAGAGTCCCCCACCTGCCCCTCTGTGTCCGCTGTGTTGACATCATCCTCAGACCAGCCTGCACTTGGCCAAAGGTGACAGTCAGTGTCTCTTGTCACTGTTTTCTTCCAGGTTTAAAATAGTAGGAAAGAGAAAGTTCACTTCTGCAAGAGCCCAAGCAGTTCACTTCCGTCTGGGGCCAGGGACCCATCTTGGAAGCAGGGCCTGTGGCTGGACCGGGACCCAGGGCTGCTTGGCTAACCTGGCCAGGGCTTGTCCCCGAACAGAGCATGGGCCATGCTCAGCAGGGGGCCAGGTAAACTTGAATTCCTGATAAACAATGAAGAATTTTGAGTACAAGATGTTTAGAATGTCCAACATATAAATTAACAAATATATATATATATTAAGCCGTACGTGTAATGTATTATAATTTATATTTACACTTATATATTATAAGTATACATAGATATGGATATATATCTAAACGTATTAATGTTATTCACTGTTTATCTGAAATTCAAATTTAACTGGATATGCTGTATTTTGTCTGGCAATCCTGTGCACACAGGAACTTCAAGGCCCTGAGAGGGCAGTGGAACAGGGGAATGGATGCTGTCTGGGCAACCAGGAGTGTCCACTGCGGACCACGGAGAGGGCTCAGCCCGAGCCTGGATTTGCCAAGATTGATAGCATAAGGCCGGCAAGGCGATGCGTTCCATGCAGAGCTCGGACGCCGGATGGAGCCCTGGCCTTGGGACCACGTTGCGTGGAAAATGACATCTTTAAGCTGCAGCGTCATCCTTCACCCGCGGGGTGCTCAGCTCTGAGCAGAGGAACTGAGGAGATGGCAGCTCAGCCTCCGGCTCAGATCTGTGGGCCGCGTGCTGGAGGGCTCGGCCCCTCCTGATGGGCATTTCCCTCCACCCCTATTCCTGGGGAAGCTGAATGCTTATACTCAACTCCCCCCGTAAGTCTGCTGTGTGTGTGAGATGCAACCCGGTGTTCATTTAGTGTCATTCTGCTCTGCTAGACTGTGCATCCCTGGGAACGGTAGCCAGCTCCTTGCTGCTCATCAGGCAGCCCCCGAGCCTGGCCCGGGGCTGGCCCCAGGAGAGGTGCCCAGCACCCACCTGTTGGCCGATGGCCCAGCCGGTAGGGAGCAGAGCGAGGGTCTGCCTGTGGCTCCCTCACTCCCAAGCCGGGCTCTTGGTAACTTGCCATGTCCTTGAGATCAGGCAGCCTGCCAAGGGGGTCACAGGGGCTGGGTGTCCCTCTCTGCCCAGGCTCAGACCTGCTGGCCAAGCGGGCCCTCCCCCTTCCTGGGCCTCAGCGTCTCCATTCTGATGATGTTCCGGATCTTTTCCATCCTGGTGTCTCAGAACCGGACTCTGTCTTGCCCTCGTGCGTTTGCAGGAGGCTGCAGGTGCTCTACCGTGTCTGCTGGGAGTTGGCTGACGTGTACTGCAATACAGCAGCAGCAGAGCTGGGAAGTGGGAATTCAAAGGACATCGACCCACATCATCACTGAGCTCCCTGCACTCTTCTTGGCCGTGTGTGTGTGCCTTGCACGGAAGTGTGCATATGCTTGTTGGGATGTGTGTGTGTGTGTGTGTGTGTGTGTGTGTGTGTGTGTGTGTGTGGAGGGGAGCAGTGGGGCAGTTCAAGACCAAGCAGGGCCACGCAGCAGGGTGAGTTCATCCATGGGGTGCTGCCCCCAGGTGGGCTTTAAGCTCATGAGAGGTGAGGCCACCGTGGGCCGGGGCAGTCTGGGAACCCCTCCTGAGGACACAGGTCTTGTTTGAGCTCCACAAACATTTAATTGAACAGACATGGCCTTAGCAGGGGTGGGAGTGGACCCAAGTTGGAAGGCTGGGTCCTACTGGTCCCAGCGTGTGACCTGACATTGTTCACATCCTCTACGGAGGCCCAGAGTCGTTATCTGTAAAATGTGTACCAGTTTCCTCCGGGCCGCTGTGACAAAGTGCCACAAACTTGGCTTCAAACAACAGAAATGTATTCTCTCAGCGTTCTGAAGGCCAGAAGTCCCAAACCAAGGCGTGTGGGCAGGGCCGTGCTCCCTCCCGCAACGGTAGGGTCTCCTTCCTTCCTTGCCTCTTCCTGGCTTCTGGTGGCTGCCAGCCATCCTTGGTGTTCCTTGACTTGTAGCTGCGCCGGTCCAGTCTCTGCTTCCATCATCCCGTGCCCCTCTCCCTGTGTGTCCGTGTCTTCACATGGCTGCCTTCTTACAAGGACACTGGTCATATTGGATTATGGGGCCCACCCGGCTCCCGTTCCCGGCTTGCGTGGCTGCCCTGACCAGCTGGCTCCTCTGCAGGTGGACTGGTGGCCGCATGCCTTGGGCCTTCTGTGGATACCTGCTCAGGTGTCTGCCCTTGTCTGTCCCCTCCTGTCTGGTGCCACCACTCACTGTGACCTTAGACGCCCCTGCAGGTGCAAACCCCAGGCTTCCCCATTCAGGGCTGGGAGCCTCTGAGGAGGTCCTGGGCCCCACCTGTGGAGGGAGGACCCAGGGAGCCCCCAGCCCTGCCTATGGAGAAAGATGGGGCCTGGAAGGAAGAGTGTCCCCCTGGGGGAGCAAGCTTTCCAAACTGCACACATGCTCCTTCTATGAGCCCTTCTGCGGCTCGTCACAGCCTTCAGGACAGCCCCGGCACCCAGCCCCATCTGCCGGGGTCCTGCCTCTCTGCTCTTTTCTCCTACCGCCTGATCTCTTCACGCCCAGGCTACGGGTGCACCGGACCTCTCAGTTCCTCATGTGGACCCACCATCTCCCACCCACAGGCCCTTGCTCGTGCTGCTGCTTCCTCGGACAAGAGTTCCCCATCACTGCCACCTCCCAGCCCTGCTTCAGCTGCCCAACCTCCCCAGCTCTCAGTGCGGCAGTCACCACCGACAGGAAGCCCCTCCTCTGCCCCCAGTCCAGACTCCTCAGGGTGCCCCATTGCAGCACGGAGCTCCGGAGGGCAGGCCCTGGTGTGTCAGGTTCACTGACGGCTTGCGGGGCTTAGAACAGAGCCTGGCACAAAGTAGGTGCCCCGTTAATATCTGTTGAGGGATCCAGCAGGATGCCCCTCGGACTTAGGTGTTAGGCTTCTGTGAAACATCGTCTCCCAGAAGCACTGAATTGCATTCCAGGAGTAAGATGAGCTCTGGCCTGGGGAACGCAGACACAGGCACCGCAATTGTGGCAGGGCAGGAGGGACTGAGGGCGGGGAGTATCTTCCCATTCCTGCCCAGGATTCTCTCCTGAACTGTGGGTGAGGCCAAGCAGGAGGGGTAGAGGAACTCCCTGAGTATGAGGTTGGGCAAGTCACTTGAGTGCCTGGGAGCTTGGTTTCCCCATCTGCAAAATGGGCTAATAGTCATCTCTATATTTCAAAGCATGGTTGTGAGGATGGGTGCCTGCGTGTGCCAAGTATTCCACAAATCATTATTGTATTTGTTTCCTGGGGAAGTTGTAACAACGTAACCACAAATAGAGTGATGTAACAACAGACTCTTATTCTTCCATAGTTCTGAAGATAGAAGTCTGAAATCAAGGTGTTGGCAGGACCAGGCTTTCTCTGAGGAGAGAATCCTTCCATGCCTCTTCCTGGGTCCTGGTGTTTGCTGACATATCTTGTCATTTCGGGCTTGTAGGCACATCACTCCAATCTCTGCCCCTGTCATCACATGGATTCTCTCTGTGTATTTCTCCTCTCTGTTTGTTATGGATTAATTGTGTCCCCCACCCCAATTGTCTATTGAAGTCTTAACCCCCAATGTGATGTTATTAGGAGGTGGAGTCTTTGGGAGGTAATTAGGGTTAGATGAGGTCATGAGGGTGGGGCCCCATGACGGGATTAGTGCCGTTATAAGAAAAGACACCACAGAACTTGCATGCTGGCACCCTGATCTTGGACTTGTGACCTCCAGAACTGTGAGAAATATATGTCTGTTGTTTAAGCACCCCCTGTCCACCCCATCTGTGGTCTTTTGCTATGGCAGCCTGAACTGACTAGTTAACTCTCTCAGTGTCTGCTATCTCTGTTTCTCTCGCCTCTCCTTCTGAGGACAGCTGTCATATTGGACGAGGTCCAGCCCTGCTCCAGGATGCCTCATTTAACTCGATACACCTGAAGGGACTCTAGTTCCAAACAAGATCACATCCTGAGGTTCCAGGTGGATGTGGATTTCAGGAGGACATTTCAACCCGGCACAGGGGTTATCTTGTTTAATGTTTCATCCAGCCCAACAATTACCCAGTGAGATCAGAATTATCACCACCATTTCTCAGATGAGGAAACTGAGGGCGCAAACAACTGCCGAGTGACAGATGTAGGACTTGTACCAGACATGAAACCAGGACACGAATGAGAAGGTGGGGAGTACCTGGGTCCTGAAATTCACGGTGCCTCTCCAGCTCTGCAACATACACAACTGGCTATAAAGAGGAAACCTGAAGGAAAAGAAAGAAAACTCAAATTGTCTCTGTATGTTTACAACCAAAGGGCCTCTCTGGGAGTAGCATATGAAATTTTAATATTTTAGGCAGGCAGGCAGTACTTCTTGTCTAGACATGGAGAAATGTTGAGATGCAGAATTATTTCCAACGCTCCAGCCAATGCAGCATGGTTCCTGCCTGTCCCCCCAGATTATGGGGTGTCATTTACTGTGCATCTGTGGACATACATCACAGAGGCCCCAACTGCCCGCGGGTGGCCTCAGCCGCTGCATGTCACCGTGATGCAGTGGGACTGAGAGATGCCGGCTGGTGGGTTGTCTTTTCCCAGACAATTGAGCTGCTTACAAATCAATAAAAACAAGGTTGATTGGGATGAGGGCTTTACCAGAGGCTCGCACCACTGTTAGAACGACAGTGACTGTGTAAGAGGGATCATTAAACCTGTAATTAAGCTCTCAGAAACATTGGGCAGGGAAGGGAAAGAGAGTAAGGGATGGGGTCGGGTTGGCGTTTCCCATTGTTTGGCCATATTTCTCTCTTATTTGCTACCTGGAAAGGTAAGCAGAGCAGTCTCCTGCTGGCCACTCCGCTGGGATGCTGAAGCTGGGGCTGGGGCACCTGACCCGCCCTCCTCTAAGCTGTGTGATCTTCAGCCAGTTCCTTCCCCTCTCTGTGCCTCCAAGTCCTCGTTTATAAAGCGGGCTCATGAATGGGCAGAATTAGTCTCTTCAACCCCAACAGTCCCCATGGGACCCAGACTGGAGATCCACGGAGGCCGAGGCTGGGAGGCAGCTGAGGATGAGGGCAGTCCTTGCCGCTCTTGGTGCCTCCTGCAGCGGCCATTTAAAGAGGGCACACTGTGTGCTCAGCAGCAAGGGGTTCTCTCACCTGCAGATGGGGAAACTGAGGCTCAGAGCCGGGCAGCGGCAGAACCAATGCTCGGACCCCAGCTTCAGTTCCCTCCCTGCTGCATCTTCATTCACCAAACGTTTCCTTACATTGACTGTGTCCCGGGCCACGTGCTGCCAGACAACGGCGGAGCCCCATATAGCCACCAGGACAGTGGAGGCTGGCAGAGCAGCTGGGACCCCACCTCACTAAACCTCTCTGCATCCCGTCGTTACTCAGATGCAGACTGTCAATCAAGCAGCCACATGTGCCCAGTGCCCCGTGTGCTCCAGCCACCAAGGGCTGCGCTTCTAATCTGGGACGAGTGGACAGAGGGATGGCGAGTGGGGTGAGGTGTCAGTAACCCCCAGTGTCCTTGTTACAGAGCTGCCACCACCCTCCTGGGTGGCTCTGGCGTTTTTCCTTCTCTCTTGGGCCCTCCCATGGGGTGGTGTCTGGTAAAAACATACCCTCTCCGCCTTGTCCAAATGGCAGTCACAGAGGTAACCCCGGGACGTGCGGCATTGCACCCTTGAGTCCTTATTCTATTCGACATTGCTTGTCACCCAAACCATGTGCTGCCTTTCTTCCAACATAACTATGAAGCTCCTCAGAAATGCTCGTGAGTAAGTCCACAGATTCTGAGGCTGGTGGGTGACCTGTTCACTTGTTGAGCACCTACTGTGTGCCAGGCTCTATGCTGAGAGCTCTCCTTTCTGCCTCAGCATGATCCTTTGAGGGACAAATGCTACTGTCCAATTTTACAGACAATGGCAGTGAGGTGAGTGTGGTGGGCAGAATAGTGGCCTCCCAGCTGTCCACAGCCGAATCCCCATAGCCTGTGAACATGTTACGTTTCGTGGCAAAGGAAGATTAGGTGGAATTAAAGTTGCTAATCAGCTGACCTTGAGATGGAAAGACGATCCTGGGTTATCAGGTGCCCCAGCGGAATCACAGGGTATTCATAAGTCAAAGAGGGAGGCAGGTGGGCAGCGTCAGAGTCATGTGATGTGAGGAAGACTCGGTGGACATTGTTGGCTTTGAAGGTGGGGGAGGGGGCCACAGTGAAGGCGGGGGGCCGGCTCTGGAAGGCAGCAACGGCAAAGAAAGGGGTTCTCCCCTAGAGCCCCCAGAAGGAATCAGCCCTGCCAACACCTTGATTTTAGCCCAGTGATGCCCATTTTGGCGTCCAGAACTCAGGGATAATAATTTTGTGTTGCTTCCAGCTACTAAGTGTGTGGTAATTTGTCATCACAGCCGTGGGAAACCGACTGCAGCTAAGTTCCTCATCCTAGGTCACATATAGTAAATGGTGGGGCTGGATTTAAACCCAGACCTCAGGGACTGGTTCAGGGATGGACATGCGAACAAGGCTGGCAAATCCAAAGCGATCCTTGGAGTTTCCTTGGAACAAACAGGAAAGGAAATCTCTTTCCATCAGGGCTGCTGAAGACCTAGGTGCTATAGCCTGGAGGGGTGGATTAGCTACCGCTAGGTAAATGTCGTTCTGAATTACAGAACTGGGGTGAGAGGAAAAACAACGTGCTGACATTATTTGAGCCCCTGGATACCACCGTTCCTGAAAGCAACACATCTTTACATTCCGGGGACAAATAAACATGCCTTTTTGCTCAAGCTGCTTTGAGCTGGGCTTTCTGTCTCTTACAACGGACAGATTCCTGGCAATCTCAGGATTTGGGCATGGCTTTTGAAAACCTAAAGGATTAGAACTTGATTTTGATTTCCTCTGTGCAAACAACACCCCCCACCCCTTCCCCCCCCCCCCCCCACTGCCCTTTAGGTTTTCAGAGAGAGAGCAAAAAACTCAGATGCCAAGGAGCCTTTGAATCGTATAATCCTACAACGGCACAGCCTCTAGGAGCCTCTTAGTCCTTAGTTTTACCCTTTTTACACGGATACAGAGAGTGGGAGCGACTTGCCCACAGTGACACAGCTGCTAGGAGACAGCCGAGACCAAAATCTGGGTCTTTTCATCCCCACTCTACCCCTTTGCCTTCTGAAGTTCCACGAGAAAGGGCTCTGAGTGCACACTTTCTGGATGGTTTTCCTGCCGACAGGACTCAGGAAAGAACTGGGCTTGTCCAGCCTTGACTTTGCCGCACTCGTAACATGGCTCACGTTTGCTTGTGGTCGAGCCTTTAGAAGGCGGCTTTCTGGCTGAGCCACTCTCCAGCCCCGGACTCGCCTGGAAGTCACTGTGGGTTCTGCCCGTCTGGTCAGCTGTGGGTGTACAGTTAATATTTCCCAGACTACGCTTTCTTCCTGGTCCCCAAACTCTCTGACCCCCTCAAAGCTCTGAGAAGGGAGGAATGTGTCAGGGGTGGGTCTCCCAGCCATCTTGGTTCCTTTGCTGGTTACCTGTCCCGCGTCGAGGAATCAGATGGCTTCACTTAATGAGCAGCTGGGAGCCAAGAGGTCCAGACCCCAGGTTCGTGCTAAAAATGCCAGCTGTGTCCAAAGCGGGCACCAGCTCACACCCACCGACCAGCCCAGGTGGAAACACACCCTCTACTCCTCCTCCCGGCTCACGCTTTTGTTTTTTCCAGCCCCGCCACCATTTACAAAAGATCTTTCTGCATCCCCTGCCGTGTTCATGGTGGAGGTCCTTCCTCCTCTTCCTGGGAGTGGTCTGAGCAGATTCCCAGCCTCTGATCATGAGCCGGATATTTACTGAGCACTTACTAAGTGCAAGGAAGCTTCTGTCAGTATTAGTATCAGTATTAGTTTAATCCTATGAGGTGGATACAAGTCTCGTCCCATTTGAGATCCTAGGGAATGCGCCCAGGTGTGTGGAGTGACTCCCCCAGGACAGCACAGCTGGGAAGAGGCAAAAGTGGAGGCAAAGCTGGCATCAGTCTTACTCTGTCCATTTTACTGTTGAGGAAACTGAGACCCAGAATGGGGAAGTGACTTGCTCAAAGTCACACAGCAAGTGAGTGGCTGAGATGGGCTCAGAGTTCCTGTTTCCTGACTCCCAGTTTTCTGTCTCCCCCAGGGGTCCCACAGGCCCCCGGGCAGCAGACCGGGTAGAGCATGTGGACGGCCTCCACCATGGCCACCAAGGGTCCCTTCTGAAACCTGCCTCCGCTAAGGTGGTTAGAAACCCTCCCCGGGTGGGGATCCTGCCCCGCAGTGGGCGGTCCTATCCGGCCCATGGTTCGCAGTGACCCCCTCCACCAGGGCACCCCACCTGCCCCACCATGACCCCCAAGAACTGCAGGGCTCCTGGGGTGGGCTGTGGAGAGCACAGCCTGGTGCTTTGCTTGAAGCTTTAAAAAAAGATTCCATTCAAGGTGGATTCTGTCCTCTTGGAAGGAGAGAATCCACCTTCTAGTGGGAGAAGCAGATCGTTGCTGTGGCTACTTCCCATGAGGAAGTCGTGAAAACAGAGCAGGAAGCTGGGCTGGGGGGAGGGGTCGGGGAATCTTGAGGTGACGGGGCAGGGAAGGCCTCTCTAGGGAGGTGACATTGAGATAAAACCTGAACAATGATCCGGAGGTGGCCATGAAAATATCGAAGAGCTCCAGGCAGAGAGGACAGCAAGTGCAAAGGCCCTGAGGTAGGAATGAGCTTGTCTTACTGAAGAATCCATAAAGTCAGTGAATGAGGGGGTGGGTGGTCAGAAATGGAGTCAAAGAGATAGACCTTCTTAGATAGAGAAAATAACCTATCAGTGATGTCCTCCACCACCCAAATATCCAGGGTGCGGGGGGAAGGGGACTTAGGTTTATGGCAGGTACATCACGTGACACATACGGCATTTCGTGCTGCTCTTGTATTAACTGGTGAGGTGAGAACTCCCATCACCCCCATTTAGCAGAAGAAGAGCCTGAGGGTCCAGGAAGTGGGAGGCCCGTGGAGCTATCGCTGGCCAGGCTGGCTGCTGATGGGGCCTGTGGGCTGAAGGAGGCTCTTTGCTGAAAATGCAAAGTCCAGGGGAGCTTGCTCGCCCGGCGTCTCAGCTTTCCTCTGTATCACAACGTAGTTCCACTTTTCCTATTTCCAGCCAAACGTTTTGGAAACTCTGGGAGGTGTCAACCCATACAGGCTCCAGAGGCTTCTGGGACTGCTTGTGCAAAACTGGTGGGGGGCGGGGAATGATATCTGCCAACCTTTCCTCGCTCAGACATGGGGCGTTGCGACTCTCCCCCTCAAGGGAGAGGGGATCTGGGGATGTGGAAAGCACCTCTCTGGGTGCCGGCTTTCCGGAGAGTCTGAAACACAGCGTCCCACGGTAAGGAGCTGAAGGAAGCAGGCGCTGTTTTGGCAACGTGTACGGATCACTCACAACTGGTTTGATGGGCGATGGCGCCCGGGAGGCCCAGGAGCCCTGGCACCCAGCCTGAGGACGGCTCCTTGCATGTTTGCTGGGGGCGTGTAACCCATGGAAGCTGCGTCCGGCATCTCCCGGGGGCTCCCCTGTGCTTGGCCCAGGTGTGACGGGACCCAGATCGACCTGTGCCGGGTGGGAAGCCGGGATGGGCACGTGAAAAGATCTGGTCTTCTGTTCACAAATATTTCTTGGTACTTCCTTTGTCCCAGAACCTATCAGCACCAGGATGCGGCCACAGGCAGGACTGATGGAGTCTTTTCTCCCGAAGCTAGTGTTCTACTGGGAGAGCCACAGGCCATATAAAGAAACAAATAAAAATACGCTACCCAGGAGTGACACGTGATGGGAGGGGATGAGGTGACCCGTGGAGAAAGGGGGGTCATGGAAGACCACTCTGAGGAGGTGGCCTTTGTGGGGAGACCTGAATCGAGAGGGAAGACCCCCCCCCACTGGGGAAGGACAGAATGACACAGGGCCTCATGCACCCAGTTGATGCTATCTGTCAGCTGTGCCCCCGCCTTGAGGCCCATTTCACAGATCAGTAAGCTGAGGCACAGAGAACCAAAGTAACTTGCCAAGGATATAGAGGCAAGAAGTTGAACCGAAGCCCCCTGGCTCCAGGGCCCACACAGAGAACCAGTAGGCTGCACAGCCTCCCGAAGATATCTGGGGACACAGGGTCCTGCCCAGGATTCCCACCGTAGCCTGCGGCTCCGAATCAAGTCCCTGTGCGCGTCTGAAGACCACGTGGGGGCGGGTGCTGGGCAGCACCAGCCTGATCGATGGAAAGCTGGCCCTACCCCCTCCCTCGTGCCATGTGTCCCCCCACTTCTGGGTGCTCTCAGTGGGGACCTCGAGCAGGTTCAGAGGGGAGGCTGCTAGTTACAGCTCCCCACAGTAAGTGTGGCAGAGGGCTGAGTATTTTGTTTCCAATCTGCCAGAGACCTGGAGGTAACCCCTTGGTGCCCAGGCCTGGCTATGCACGGGTCACGTGCTCTGATGTCACTGCGGCGTCAAATCGCTAGAAAGCTTTTTAAACACTCTCATCATGAATGGGTAACAAGGTCCCGAGGTGAGATGTGCGAAGCTAGCGTCCCTGCACAGCATCCGTCATCCACTGGCCTCCAGAGTCTGGCCGCACTGGTCCCCTCCAGCAGCCTGAGAGCCACCAGCCGGTCTCACCAGTGGCATCTGGGAACGAGAGTGCTGGGCTGAGGCTCTGTTCCTAAATGTCTCCAAAGCCCCGGGCCTCTGGCTCCCAGAGGGGTGTGAGCTCTGTGCTTCTGGGAAAAGGCAGGGAGCGATGCCCCGCTGCTTGCTCTGGCCGCGGACTCTATGCTGGTCTTTGCGAGACCCGGTGGACAGGCACAGCTACCATGGGGCTGGCTGACCCGATTCAAGTGATTCCATCAACTTCCGGCCCTTAAGCAGCTGTCCACCATCCAACCATTACTACGTTCCCAGCCCCTGCGCCTTGCCTCCAGCTCAGTCTCACATCAGAACTGCCCCTTCTCCCGGGAACACGCCTCTGGATGGCCCACCCACCCACGCGGGAGGGAGGGGTGGGTCCGACCGCTTGCCCCAGCCCAGCCAGCCCCAAACGTCTCTTCCCTGGAGCCGGGCGGCCAAAGCAGCCTCAGGACTGGAGGGCACGGTCAGCCCCTGGCCGGAGAGGGTGGACGGCTCCTGGCGGCCCAATGGAGCAGAAACATGAGAAAATGAAGTGCATTGCACTAAACTTCAGGCAGGAAAAGCATTGACTCATCCCCCTGCCCCCAGCCAATTTTTTTTTTTCCCCCAAAAAGCAACCACTGAACTTTTTCTACTTTCAGTCCCCAAACGAATTCAATCATGTATTGGGTTTGGGTTTTATTGGGAGACGGACCCCAGTCGTGCTTTGTTTTCTCACTTAGGTTCTCAGTGATCTCATCAACCAAGTTGGGGTGTCCTCAGGGCTGGGACCTCGTGGTCCTCCTCTCTTTGCCCCAAGTCCCTCTCTGTTTCAGAAACAGTCAAAAGTAATCCTCCAGCATGAGCTCCCGGGAGGCTTGGGGCTAACAGGAGTTTGACTGGGTCTTGGCACCAACGCTGTGGATACTTCATTTTAAAATAATTAATTAATTAAGTATTTTTGGCTGCGTTGGGTCTTCGTTGCTGTGTGCAGGCTTTCCCTAGTTGCGGTGAGCTGGGGCTACTCTTCGTTGCGGTGCACGGGCTTCTCATTGCGGTGGCTTCTCTTGTTGCGGAGCACGGGCTCTAGGTGTGCGGGCTTCAGTAGTGTAGCACGCAGGCTCAGTAGTTGTGGCTTGCGGGCTCTAGAGTGCAGGCTCAGTAGTTGTGGCACATGGGCTTAGTTGTTCCACGGCATGTGGGATCTTCCCGGACCAGGGATTGAACCCGCATCCTCTGCATTGGTAGGCAGATTCTTAACCACTGTGTCACCAGGGAAGTCCCGTGGCTGCTTCCTTTTAACATGGGAATGTTATAAAGTCAGTGGCAGCAGGACCCCCAGGCCCAGGTCCTCTGGAATGTCTTGCTGTAAATCAACACTGGTGTCTTTGGCCACACGTGTCCCTAGAGGATGTTCCAGAGCTTGACCCTGTGTGAGAGCCATTACCTTGAACACGGAACACAGGACGGTGTGTGGCAAGGGTGGAAATGGTTGACTGTCTGGGACTACAGAGGCCGCAGGCTAAAATATCACCAAAAAAGGCACCGAAGTGCCCGGAACCACCTCAGTAAAGGGTGCTGGGAGGGTCTGCAGGTTCCAGCACCCTGGGCAGAGGGGTGAACTCAGGCTCACCGCCCAGATGGGAGTGGTGCTGTGTGGTGTTTAGAACACAGAGTACTCTCCAGAACTCTTGCCTTAGGCTTCCACAGCTCTTGTAAGTTTATAAGAATAAATACAAACATGCTAGTCGAAAGATAAAGAAATAAAATAAATGTTATGAAGTCATTTTGAAGGACGGAGGGGAAAAGCTGCAAAGGGACACGTCCATTCTTTATAAGACACTTTATGATCACCTCCTTTCTGAAATGTCTACCGGAAATACGTTATATGAGGATGCAAAGCTGTTTGTTCAAGTTATCACTGCAGCTGAAAAACATAGTATTTTTCCCACTTTTTTTTTTTTTTTAACTCTCATCACTAAGAAAATTGAAGTAGAAAATCCAGCAGACAATTATGCTTCGTGGAGTGGTGTCACGTCTGCAGGCTTCTCCGATGCTCACGGTGGCCTCTAATTAGATTCGGGGTTCTCTATATGTGGGGGCCTCAGTCTAACGCAATTTGAAAGCTAATCATGCTTAATTAGGTTGTACTATTAGGAAACAGCCAAGCAAACGGAAGAATTGTGAGTCATGCTTGGGAAACTTACAAAAGCAATATCACAAAACACACTGTTACTACCGGAGAGAAGCGCAAAAGTCACTCGCCTTCTGTTTGAACGACTGGATACGCAACCATGCTGGAGAGGCACTGAGGGTCGTCCCTTCTCTAGGGGGCCAAGTTCTCAAGGTGTACTGGCTACATCTGGCTGCCTCCTCTCAGAATGGAGGGGACTTTGTTTCAGGAAGTGATCTGGAGAAATTTCTTGTGCTTTGCTGCAAGATGTGAAACAGACACCTTTATGCCTCATTTTATTGGGGCACGTGGTTCAAAAGCAGCTGAAACCCGGGGTAGAGGGAGGCTGTCACTGTGCTGATACGTCCACGTGTCATGGTTTAAGGACCTGCAAGAAAGTAGCTGAAAGACATGTGCCTTGTAGACGGCACAAGTCCAAGCTCAAGGTTAATTCACCTCCGGACAGTTGGGAAAGCTCCGAGGCCTGGAGAGGAAACCTCTTGTGTTTCCAGCTCTCTGAATTTATATCACCAGGTTCATCTTCACAGAAGTGAAAAGAGGTTCTCAATTCCCCACCTGTTGATAAGAGCATAAGGATTCCAGTTCAGCCATTAGATCAATTTCTGACCAAGGATGCTAAAAGAGAGCTTCCACTCACCTCCTCTGTGCTTTTATTTTTCATTGGCAAAGTGAGTGTCAGAAAAATGAATGAACACATCACTCCTCATATATTCATTGCCAGGCACTGGGATTAAAATAATGAATAAGACATGTTCCTGTCTTCAAAGAGCAGGGATCCTTTAGAAAGCAGAGCCTGAGGCAAGGATTAGGTGACTTCTGATGTACTGGGGAGGAGCAAGCCCAGGGCAGTGGAGGTGATGGAGAGGGAGGTGAGGTGGTGAGGGAGGATTTGATGGGCGGTGTTGCAGGGCACTGGCTGCCACACCCAAAGTGCTGAGGAGGGACAGAGTGGGCTGCCCGGCAGGTGTGTTCACCCAACACACGAACTTCCCTGGAAGGGCTTCAAGGAGGAACCGCATCTCCAAGAAGTCACGGGAGAGAGAAAGGAGAAGGCGTTCTGCCCGGCTCAGGGAATCCCCCCTAACACACTTCCTCCCCAGGCACCTCATCCAGCCCCTCTGTGCTGCTAGAAAAGCCAGGGTCCCCTCTGTGTGGTATCTCACGTATGGAAGTGGAGGTGTGGGGTGGTGTCATCCAAGAGGGAAGGAAGGGGCACCTGGGAGAATCTGAGAAGGGACACGAAGCTTGTGACCCAACACAGGGAGACAGACAAGTGAAGACACAGGTGCATGTGTCCGAGGGGTTGTGGAGAGGGGGCATCTCACAGTCTGCGAGGTTCAGACAGACCTTATTCCAGGAGGAAGGAACATGTATCCCGACACTGGAAAGATGAGTGGGATTTGGCCAGGGGAAGGATGGGGCAGGGACAGTGTTCCAGGCAGCAGGTCCAGGTAGGCAAAAGTAGGTAGGCTGGAAGGTGCAGGGGGAGACTGAAGCAGGAAGAAGGCTAGGATGAGCCTGGAGAAGTGGGGACCACGAGCCAGACCACGCCCGGCCTCGTCAGTGTGGGAGGGGCTTGGGTTTTGCCCCCAGCAGTGGGGAGCTCCCCTCCAAGCAGCCGGGGCCCTGGCCCTTGGCTCTCAGCACCGGGAATCTGTTTCTCTTTTACATTTCTGGCTTTGCTCTCCTTCCCTCTGGGCTGGGAGCTCAGGGGAATTTAGAGCAGCTGTCTCCAGACACCAGGGGTGAGAAAGTCCAGTCTTCCCCATGCTAGCCTCATAACAAGTCACCGTCACACCTCGCCGGCCTTGGGGGACATCAGCACTGTGCCAAGAGCTGGCAGCCTCGCTCGTCTGCTGGCCCAGGATCAGCAAAAATGAGGGCAGGGAAGCAGGTGTGGACAGGGCTGGAGGCGTGGGCGGCCGGCTCTGCTGTCCTGCCTGGTTGGCTAAGGAGGACCCATGATGTGAGGCCAGCTCAGCCTCTGGTGAGGGACCTGGGGATGTGGCTTTGGTGGGTCCTGTCGTCTCTCTTAGGTCCCCTCTGGAGTTAGCTGAGCACAGATCCACTTGGTTGCTATGGTTCAGAGATGCCCACCAGAATTTCCCTCCTCTCTTCCTGGGTATTGGATGAGGGATGGGCGTGTGACCCACCCTGGACCAATCAGAAGTCTGAGATCGAGGCTCTGAGATGTTGCATAAATGAAGCTCAGTCTCTGGGTGTGGTGGGCAGAATAATGGCCCCCAGAGAAGCCCAAGTCCTAATCTCTGGAACCTATGAATATGTCACCTTATGTAGCAAAAGGGACTTTGCGGACGTGATGAAGAATCTTAAGATGGGAAAATTAACCTGGATTGTCTGAATGGGCCCCATGTATTCATAGAGGTCCTTATAAGAGGGAGGCAGGAGGATGAGAGAGAGAGAATGTGAGGCCAGAAGCAGAGGTTGGAGTGATGACTTTGCTGCCTTTGAAGATAGAGGAAGCGGCCACAAGCCAAGGAATGCATCAGCCTCTAGAAACTGGAAAAGGCAAAGAAGCAGATTCTCCCCTAGAGCCTCGGGGAAGGAAGACAGCCCTGATACACCTGAATTTTGGTCCAGTAAGAACCACTGCAGAATTCTGACCTCCTGAACTCTACGAGAATAAATCCATGCTGTTCTAAGCCACTCAGATTGCGGCAACTTGTTAGAGCAGCAAAGGGCACTGAACACGCCGGGCACATGGGTCCTTGCTGTCGGAGCGCCTTCATTTCAGAACAATGTCACGCTCCCCTCGTCAGAGATGTGGGGCTTGACATCGCTTGTAGGAACCTGGGGGCGATGCCCTCTGCGTTGCCCCTGGCTTGTGGGCTTCCCTGCAGCCAAGCGTCTACACTACCTGATTCTCCCTCCAGATCGGCCTCCTGGGGCTGCAGAGTATTCGTGCTCCACTCTCCTCACTACAAAATAACTGACGGCTGCTGGGGGATTAGCCTTGGGTTTCCTCGTCCACAGTGGTTGAAGTTTCCCCGAGTTCGGAATCAGCCGTT
Source organism: Globicephala melas (assembly GCF_963455315.2). NCBI lineage: Eukaryota > Metazoa > Chordata > Mammalia > Artiodactyla > Delphinidae > Globicephala > Globicephala melas. Next base: position 81,616,492 of record NC_083328.1, read on the forward strand.
ACCCTGACGGCACTTTTGGTGGGCCGCTCTTTTCTGCTGTGTGACTGTGACCTGGCGGGTGGCCTTCCTCCCTCCTCCCCTCCCTCCTTTCTTCTCCCTGTGAACACACACAAAGTGCACCCTGATGAATTTTCACACGTGCACACACCTGTGTCGTCACCACCCAGGTTACTCAGACCATTTCTAGCACGTCTTCTGTTTAAGCCCCCAAAGGTAACCTCTGTCCTGACTTCTATCACTGGATCTGTGTTGCCTGTTTTTTTTTTTTTTTTTTTTTTGCGGTACGCGGGCCTCTCACTGTTGTGGCCTCTCCCTTTGCGGAGCACAGGCTCCGGACGCGCAGGCCCAGCGGCCATGGCTCACAGGCCCAGCCGCTCCGTGGCATGTGAGATCTTCCCAGACTGGGGCACGAACCCGCGTCCCCTGCATCGGCAGGCGGACTCTCAACCACTGTGCCACCAGGGAAGCCCTGTGTTGCCTGTTCTTGATCGTCACATAAAGTGAGTTGAGTTGGGAAAACTGACTCTTGTAAAATGTGCATCTGGTTTCTTCCACTGGGAGATCCATCAGTGTCTTGTGGACCAGTAGTTCCTGCATCACTGCTGGGTAGTGTTCACTGTGTGGATGTATCACAGTTTGTCCATTCTCCTGTGGATGCACGTTTGGGTTCTTTCCAGATTTGGGCTACAATGAATAAAGCTGCTTCCAACATTCATGTGCAGGTCTTTGTCTGGACATTTGCCCTCTTTTCTGTTAGGGTGTTTCTAGGAATGGAATTGCTGGGTCGTAGGGTAGTTGTATATTTGGTCTGAATTCTTTTTTGATTACTCTCTTGCTGGTTGGATCTCACTGTCAAAAAATTGACTCCAGTTCTCTTTCCAAAACTCTCCCAAGGAGTTCTCCAGGCATGTGTGTCCTCTTGTGTGTGGAGCATCTAGCCACTGTGTTGATTTGAACATCTTGCCTACATGTAACGTTTCCAGGTCACATCCACGGCCCGTCTGGAATTTGTGGAAGTTGTTTTCTGGTGCAACGTGTTTCTGTGGAAAAGTCAGATCAGCTCAAATATTTCCCTCCTTTACCCTGATCTGTTTTCCTGCTTCAATGTTTGAAGAAGTCTTTCTCTGTCTTTGGAATTCAATTGTTCAATTACAGCATATCTCAGTGTTGGGCATTTTAAAGAAAAGTTTCTTGGAACATATGAGTGTTTTAAGTATAAAGTTTCAGAGGTTTTTCTTCATTTCAGGGAAAGTTTCCTGCTTCATGTCTTTGAATACATTGTCACTGTTGGGCTTTGTAATCCAGGGACACCCCCAAACGCTTATATCGCGTCTCCTGCGACAGGCCTCCACCTCTGTTAGCTTCCCTCAGCTTTGATCTCTTTGCCCTTTTCATGTGTATTCATTTCATCTCATGCCTTTTCTCTCTGTTAATATTTGATTTCCAGCTGTATCTGTTGTGTTCTCTGTCATTTAAAATTTTATTTCTTAGTTATGTAAAAATTTTTTTAAAAAGTCTGTTCCCTTTGGTCAGTTTATATCTTAAATAGGATTTGAAAATCATTTTGTCTTCCAGCATTTGTTTTACTGAATGCATAATGTTTATTAAGTTTTTCTAGAGGGTGAAGCAACGGAGAGAAATTCTCTTCTGTTTCTGGAGACATATTTTCTTCTTGGTTGGGCTCTTTTTTTTTAATACATTTATTTATTTTTTATTTATTTATTTTTGGCTGCATTGGGTCTTCATTGCTGCACACGGACTGTCTCTAGTTGCAGTGAGCTGGAGTTACTTTTCGTTGTGATGTGTGAGCTTCTTATTGCAGTGGCTTCTTTCATTGTGGAGCACAGGATCTAGGCGTGCAGGTTTCATTAGTTGTGGCACGTGGGCTCAGTAGTTATGACCCACGGGCTCTAGAGTGCAGGCTCAGTAGTTGTAGTGCACGGGCTTAGGTGCTCCGCGGCATGTGGGATCTTCCCGGACCAGGGCTTGAACCCGTGTCCCCTGCATTGACAGGTGGATTCTTAACCACTGCGCCACCAGGGAAACCCTGGACTCTTTTTTAAAAATACCTCTTTTCGGCAGAAGGGGAGAGGCAGCACATCGAAAGGAGGGCCTCTGGAGTGTGGAGTTCCGGAGTTTGGAGTTCTGCAGAAGGGGCTAACGGATACCTTTGCTGATGTCCAGGTCTCTGTAGTGGATTGCCCTAATTTGACTAAGGAGCCATTTACCTTTCCCGTAAAAGGTATCTGTGGGAAAACTAGAATTGCAGAAGTAGGAGGTGTGCCTTACTTATTGCCTCTTATAAATAAAAAAAAATTATGATCTAAATAAAATCGCAGGAGAAATCCAGCTTCCTGGAGCTTTTGTTCTTGGAGCAGAAGCAGGCCCATTTCCGACTCTTGGATTCAATTCTGAGTTTATGCCAGTTGTTCACACGGAAAGTGAACACAAACCTCCTGTGAATGGACGTTACTTTGCTCATGTTAACTCTGCAGATGGAGGGTGCCTACTAGGGAAATACAGTGAGAAATATCACGATTTGGGGTTTGCATTACTGGCTAATCTTTTTGCCAGTGAAGGCCAACCTGGAAAGGTGATTTTGTTTTAAGAATGCAGTATTCTCCAAAAGTTCTCAGATAGCTAAAACTTTGAATGCTTACTGCAACTACTGTAGTTTTCTTCAGAAAATCCAAAGCTACCCAAGTCCCAAACCTCTTTAAATAACCCAGTTATAAAAGATTCAGAAAATACTACAGGCAGAGTGAGAGTCTCATTTAAAACTAAGGTTAAGAATAATACGTTGGGCTTCCCTGGTGGCTCAGTGGTTAAGAATCCGCCTGCCAATGCAGGGGGACATGGGTTTGAGTCCTGGTCTGGGAAGATCCCACATGCCGTGGAGCAACTAAACCCATGTGCCACAACTATTGAGGCCCACGCGCCTAGAGCCTGTGCTCCACAACGAGAGGAGCCACTGCAATGAGAAGCCCGCGCACTGCAACAAAGAGTAGCCCCTGCTCGCTGCAACTAGAGAAAGCCCACATGCAGCAATGAAGACCCAATGCAAACAAAAATTAAAATAAAAAGATTTTTTATTAAATAAAATAAAAAAATTAAAATTAAAGAAAATTTTTTTTAAGTAAAATAAAAATTTTTTTAAATAAAAAAAAATAAAAAAATTAAATAAAAAAAATATTTAGTAAGCGATAGCATTTTTCCAAGGAACTAAAAGGTCATTGAGGTGAAAGCCAAAAGAAGAACTGGAAAACTTAACTTCGTGACTTGTATAAGACAGACTCTTGAAAAACATTATGGAGATAAGCCTGTAGGAATGAGAGGTACTTTCGTGATTCAGAAAGGAAAAGTGAAGACTCACATTATGCCGGCAGAATTTTCTTCCTGCCCATTGAACTCTGATGCTCTATCACATTGATAAACCAATAGAGACCCATTCATTTAGGTGAGATTAAATCAACAGATACTCGTTTGACTGATTAACTCATTAATTGATACTAACATAAAGCCTAATAGAAATGATCTCACTACTTAAGCTCTATTTTTTTTGGCCTTTGAAATGAAAGGTATGTCGACACTGTGCTCTGTATTACTTCACAGATCTATCTGAAAGGGATTATCGGGAACAAAGACACATGATGGAGATGTTTTTCATTCTTTTTATTCTAAAAATAAATCTTATGTTTATAATTAAATATAAACACGATTAAGAATCAAGTGATTATTAATAAACCTACCTAAGGAGACAAAAGACCTGTATGCAGAAAACTATAAGACACTGATGAAGGAAATTAAAGGTGATACAAACAGAGAGATATACCATGTTCTTGGATTGGAACAATCAACATTGTGAAAATGACTATCATTGACAATAGCCAGGACATGGAAACAACCTAAGTGTCCATCGACAGATGAATGGATAAAGAAGGTGTGGCACATATATACAACAGAATATTACTCAGCTATAAAATGAAACGAAATTGAGTTATTTGTAGTGAGGTAGATGGACCCAGAGTCTGTCATACAGAGTGAAGTAAGTCAGAAAGAGAAAAACAAATACTGTATGCTAACATATATATATGGAATCTAAAAAAAAAAAAAAGGTTCTGAAGAACCTAGGGGCAGGACAGTAATAAAGATGCAGACATAGAGAATGGACTTGAGGACATGGGGAGGGGGAAGGGTAAGATGGGACGAAGTGAGAGAGTGGCGTGGACATATACACACTACCAAATGTAAAATAGATAGCTGGTGGGAAGCAGCCGCATAGCACAGGGAGATAAGCTTGGTGCTTTGTGTCCACCTAGAGGGGTGGGATAGGGAGGGTGGGAGGGAGACGCAAGAGGGAGGAGATATGGGGATATATGTATATGTATAGCTGATTCAGTTTGTTATAAAGCACAAACTAACACACCATTGTAAGGCAATTATACTCCAATAAAGATGTTAAAAAAAAAACCCAAACACCTCTTTTCTTCTTTCCCCCATCCCTCTCTCCCTCCTTCCCTTCCTTCCTTCCTTCCTTATCGTTCTGACTTTCGTTACTCTGAAGTCTGCTCTGTCTGAATTTAAATATCCACTCCTGCTTTCTTTTCATTAAAAAGAATGATCTATCTTTTTCCACCCTTTTATTTTTAATGCATCTGTGTCATTACATTTAAAGCAGGTTTCTTGTGGACAACATATAGTCAAGTCTTGTTTTCTTATCCACTCTGTAAGTCCATGTCTTTTAATTGGTGTATTTAGACCTTGATGTTTAAAGTGATTATTGATATAGTTGGATTAATATCTACTGTAGTTGTTTCTATTCATTGTACTTGTTAATTTTTGTCTTCTCTTTTTCTGCCTTCTCTGGTTTTAATTGAGCATATTCTCTATGACTTCATTTTTCTCTCTTCTCTAGTATATCAATTATGCTTCTTTAAAAAATTTTTTTTAATGGTTGCCTTAGAGTTTGCAATATACATTTATAGCTGATCCAAGTCCACTATCAACTAACACTATCTCACCTCATGGGTAGTGAAGATACCTTATAACACAGTCTTCTCAATCCATTCCTCCTTCTGTTTCCTATAGTATTGTTGTCGTTAATTTTGCTTATTCACAAGCTATAATTACCCAATGCATTTTGCTATTATAATTTTGAAGTTATCTATTAATCAATTACAAGTAAGGAAAATACAAGATTCAATTTTACCTTCATTTATTCCGTTTCTAATGCTCTTTCTTTATGTAGATCTGAATTTTCCTTCTCTCTGAAGAACTTTTAAAAATATTTCTTTCAAGGCAGGTCTACTGGTGACAAATGCCCTCAGTTTATTTTCCCTTCAGATTTGAAGGATAATTTAACTGGATACAGAATTCTAGGTTGTCAGGCTTTTTCTTTCAACACTTTAAATATTTGACTCAAATCTCTTCTTGCTTGAATGGTTTCTGAAGAGATGTCCGATGTAATTCTCATCCTTGTCCCTCTGTAGGTAAGGTGGGTTCCCACCCACACCCACCGCCCTGGCTTCTTTCAAGATTTTCTCTTTGTCTTTGGTTTTCTTCAGTTTGATATGCTTAGGTGTAGATATTTTGGTATTTAACCTGCTTGGTGTTCTCTGTGCTTCCTGGTGTCTGTCATTAATTTTGGAAAATCTCAGCCATGTTATTATTCATATATTTCTTCTGTTCCTTTCTTTTTTCTTCTCCTTCTGTTATTCCCATTATGCTTATGTTATGCCTTTTGTAATTGTCCCACATTTCCTGGATAGTCTATATTCTCTTCTGTGCTCTCTCTCTCTCTTTTTTTTCTCTTTGCTTTTCGATTTGGAAAGTTCCTGTTGACACATCTTCAAGCTCACTGATTCTTTCCTCAGCCATGTCAAGTCTACTCATGAGCTTGTCAGAGGCATTCTTACTTTCTTTTGTAGTGTTTTTGGCTTCCAACATTTCCTTTTGATTCTTTCTTAGAGTTTCCATCTTTTTGCTTTACTGTTCTTGCATATTGTCCACTTTTTCCATTAGAGCACTTAGCATATTAATCATAGTTATTTTAAGTTCCTGGTCTGATAATTCTGAAATCTCTGCCATTACTTAGTCTGGTTCTAATGCTTGCTTTGTCTTCTCAGACTGTGTTTTGTCTTGCCTTGTAGTATGCCTTGTAACTTTTTCTTGAAATCTGGACATGTTGTATTGAGCAACAGGAGCTGAGGCAAACAGGACTTAGTGTGAGGCGCTATGACAGTCTGGGGCTCAGAGCTGGGCTGTGTTTCATGTTTGTTGTAAACATAGGTAACAACAAAGACTTCAAGTTCCTCTCACGCCCATGTTTTCATCCTCTTGTTGTTTTTGGTTTTCCCTGGAAATTCTTTCTTAAGTTGAGTCTGTGTCTCATGGCTCTCACTTGTAACCTCCTGTTATTATACTGGAGCTAGTATAGTGATGTGATAGTAAAGTAATGAGGAAAGGACCTATTCTGTAATCTTATCATCAAATCTCTGTGGGCCAGAGCCTCTGGGCTGTGACCTTCAAAAGAGTTTCTTCCTCTCCCCTAAAGTGAGATGGAAGGCCAGAAGGGGCTCCAGCTATCTAGTTGCCCTTGACCTAGGTGATCAGGCTCTGGTAAAGTATTTTCCCTTGAGTGCAGGCCTTTGCTAAGGAGAATAGAAGGTTTGGGGCATATTTCAGAAGGGTTGTTTCCCCCTCTCCCTGTTGGAAGCACAAGTGGGACTTCCGAAGGGAAAACTCATGAAAGTGTGGGACCCGTCTTGAAACGGGACACCCTGGAGTTTTTCATCTCATGCTAGCCCACACTCAACCTCCAGCAATTAGTCAATTGCTGTTGAGGAGTTCCTGCCCACTACTGGCTTTAGCAGCTTCTGGTCCCTGTAAGTTAGCACTCTGTATCTGCCTGTCTCTCCCAAGTTTCTGGGGAGGCAGTCTGCCCTGGGACCTCAATTCCTTGAAGGATCTAAGAAGAGATGTTGATTTTCAGTTTGTTCTGCTTTTTTCTTGTTGTGAGGATGAGAATGATGAGTTCTAAGTTCTGCATGTTGGAGCAGAAACTAGAAGTCCTCAAATACATTTTAAAATCAAGTTGTAATGTATTTTGTTGTCAGTTACTTGAAACCTCTTGAAAAATTCAGATCAAAGGGACAAATTATTTCTTGTGTAAGCAATCTGCATAATTGTCTCAATTACCCCTTCTGCATGTGGGGGCATGTGACCTTAGGTCAGCCTCAGAACCCAGCCAGCACGTCCCCCAGTGCAGGTTGTGAGTGATGTGTGATGGGTCGGGTGCAGGACTGCAGGGAAGCTCATTCCAGGGGGCGGAGTGCACAGAGCCATGAGCAGGGCCTAGACCAGGGTGAGGCAAGTGAGGCACTCAGGGTGCAAAATTTAAGGAGGCCTGACTCTCAGGCACCAACTTTGCACAGGACCAACCCTGAGAGTGACATCTCCCTAAATTTTAAACCTGAGTGCCTTGTTTGATCACCTGAGTCCCAGCCCTGGTTACCAGCACAAGCTCTGAGTCCAGAATGCCCAGCCTCATCCTTGTCTGCTGCCTGCTGGCTGAGTGACCTTGGGTGAGATTAGAACTTCTCTGTGTCTCAGTTTCCTCACTTGTAGAGTAGAGATAAGGCTAGTGCTTACTAGTGGGTAGTATAGACTGAATGTTTGTCTATAGCAAAATCCGTATGTTAGACTCCTAACCCCCAGTGTGACAGCATTCAGAGATGGGACATTTGGGAGGTGATTGGGTCATGAGGGTGGAGCCCTCATGAATGGGGTTAGTGCTCTTATAAAAGAGACCCCAGAGAGCTCCCTCAGCCCTTCCATCATGAGAGAACTGAGTGAGAAGGCAGCCATCTATGAACCAGGAAGCCTTCATCAGACCCCAAATCTGCCAGCGCCCCGATCCTGGACTTCCAGTTTCCAGACCTGTGAGCAATAAATTTCTATTGTTTGTAAGACATCCAATCTGCGATATTCTGTTATAGCAGCTCACACAGACTAAGATACTGGCAAATAGTAAGCCCTCAAACATGTCACTTGTCTTTATTCTCCTCTCTTGACTCCTGTAGCAGAAGCTGCTTGTCCGCTGGGTTCCCTCAGCCATTCTAATTTCTCCTGCGGCTCGGCCAGCCCATGTCCCCATCCGCTGCCCCCTGTTCTCAGCCTGGCTGCCTGCTGGCTCTTTCTTGCACCCCAGAGCTCGTCCAGCCCATCAGCAGGGGTGGCCGGGAAAGGCCCCTGGCCGCCCTCAGCCATGAGTCTGAGTCAGTGGGTGAAGACCCCGGGTGCCTGGTCTCAGCAGGGCGGTTCCGAGGTGCTGCCCACAATTCCTCGGAAGGAGCAGCTGCAGCTTTATCACCCCTCTTCTCTGACCCCTGCTTCCTGGTGTCACGACCCTCATCAACTACCTTCCTCCATGGCTTGTCTCAGGGTCTGCTTCGGGCTGCACCCAAATGGGGCGATTTGTCAGGGATGAGTTTCGTCTCCGGAAAAGCCCTCTCTGTGGTCTCCCAGGACATCTGTCCAGTATGCGTGTATGTGGTGAGGATCCATTCGTTCAATATCACGTCCTGTGCACCTCCTGGGTGCTAGGGCACCCATCAGGAATCGCAGGGCCAGATTCTTGGGGCCATCAGCTGTAGGACCTATAATGCCCCCTTTGTGGCCAACACTGATTAGAGCAGGTAGCGGTCAGTGAGGAAGGGAGTGAGCTCTGGACTCTGCCTGCCAGGGTCTGGACCCTGGCTCCAGGCCATGAAGCCATGTGATCCCGGACACGGCTAATACTGCTGAGTGTCAGATGCTCATCTGTGAAATGGGCAGAGCCCAGAGGACCTCGTAGGGCTGCAGTGAGCATGAGATGAGTTGATACCCAGGCATCTATGATGAGCTCGTAGTTCAGTGGGCACGTTGCAGTTCAGTACCAAGTTTAACAAGCCCATTTCCCCCCATTACCTTCTGATTCGTGAGTGAGTTTTACGTCTATATAAAAACAAAATCACCTTCACACCAATCAAAACTGCTTTCCCTTTAGGAAAGAGGAAAGTGATTACTGACTTGTAGAACTCCCAAAAAGACCCGAAAAGACATTCCCTAATTTCCCATCCTGGCGACTCACTGCCGAGTCTGTCTTGTTGAAAGTTAATCAGAGCCGACATTGTTGCCCCAAAGAAAATAAACTTCTCCTTAATGATGTGACAGAGATACAGAGGCAGGAAATTTTATCCAAAAACTCCAAAGGGATGGAAGATTCTGACTTCCCCTTATACCAAGCATCTGTAATTTTGACAGTTTGCTGATGAAAGAAAAAAAACAAAAAAAACCAAAACACATCTTCTTAGCAGTGAAGAAGTCTGTCTGGTGAGGGAGGTTTCAGGGGAAGAAAGTGGAAAATTTTCCTCCGACCCCTCCTTTCTCGGGTTGAACACTAGCCTACGCTGGTTTCCGTTCCCACCTCCTCTCTCTCCGCCTCTGTCCTGTCTGTCTATTCTCATCCCTCTCTCTCTCCACACTCATAATTCCTGATTCCTCAGCCACGTTTGCTCACCTTGAGACCCAACTGTCACCCCCTCCGCTGCCTTCTGAGACGTCCCCAAGTTCCCCCATCACTGGGTCTCTCTGCCGGGTGTAAGCTTGCAGACCCCACCGTGCACCCGTACTTAAAACGCTGCTGAGACCTGTCACAGTTCTGGGAGGACCAACTTGTCTGCACCCAGAGAAGCCTCCTTCTGAATCTAAGGGTTTCCCTCCTCCAACGCAAACCTAGCCCCCGGAAGATTCCGGGTTTTTCTGACACCCTGGTGTGGAAGCCGTGAAGTGTTGGGTGTCAGGTTAATCCTGGCCCCTGGCTTCCCTTTGTTCAGTCTGTTGAGCCCCCAGAGCCACTCCCATGACGAGCCAGAAATGAAAGCCACCCCACCCTACAGAAAGCACGTGCCCGCTGTCCAGGGACGGTGCAGATGTTCATGAAGTCCCATCGGTGGGTGGATTCAAACGCTGTTGTGGCCATCAGGCTGCCTGTGGATGTCTAGAAAGATTTTAGGGCTCATAGGAGTGGGAAGCTCCTCATTGCCGAGCTGTGGTCCCTGCTCTTAAGCCCAGAGCCCTGCCCGTATTATTCTTCGGGGACACTGAACCAGGTTCAAATGTTGTTGTTGTTTGCCTGGTAATAGGAAAAAGCTCAGTGTCTCCAGCTATGTTCATTTGTCACAGGACTCTTTCCATTTCCAGTAACAAAAGCCCAACTCAACCTGGCTTAAGAAAAAATGTTCAGAGATCTAGCCAGCTTCAGGAATGGCTAGATCCAGGGGCTCTAACAATGTCACAAGAAATGTCTCTCTCTCTCTCTCTCTCTCACCATCCTTTGACTATGCTTTTGTCCATGTAAGTTCTGTCCCAAGCAGGGCCTTCCCCTGCCTTGGCTTCCCAGAGCTCCCAGCTTCCATTCCTGCAGCTTTACATCCCCTGGTGAGAGAGTGCATCACTCTCCCAACTTCTGTGGCTGCCTCTCTGGAGCCCCATGCACATCCTTGAACCAATGACTGTAGTCAGGAAGATGACAAGAATGAAAAGCCCTGATTGACTAGGCCTGGGTCATGTGTCTTCCCCAGGAATTAAGGGTGAGGTCAGCCCCACCCCATCCTGTACATGGAACAGGAGTGAGAAGTCCCCACAGGTAAGCCAGGTGCTGTTGGTAAACAGACTGGGAGTGGATGCTGGGCAGCAGACACAACACACACGGCACGTGTTGATGCGTGGAGTGTTGGGTTAGCCTGGAATTGTGCCCTGGTGCTGCAGTCAGTCCCACATGGGATTCCTTCACATCTTCTGAAGACCCAGAACCCAGCCTTGATTGGGAGCGAGGATTTAGGGGTCAGACAGAACTGATTTCATAACCCAACCCAGCCATTTACCAGCAGTGTAGACACTTGCACAAGCTCCCTGACCCCCCAAGCCTTGGCGATATTAACCAGCACTGGCTTCACGGGCCTGCCACCTGGGCAGGCGCCCAGGGCCCCGTGTTCTAAAGGGTCCCGAGCTCAGTTTAATGCTTTGCTGTCACCACCTTGAAATCCTTTTTTCTTTTAATTTTTATTTATTTATTTCCGGCTGCGTTGGGTCTTTGTTGCTGCGCACGGGCTTTCTCTAGTTGCGGCGAGCAGGGGCTACTCTTCATTGCCATGCGCGGGCTTCTCATTGTGGGGGCTTCTCTTGTTGCAGAGCACTGGCTCAGGTGCGTGGGCTTCAGTAGTTGCGGCTTGCGGGCTCAGTACTTGTGGCACACGGGCTTAGTTGCTCTGCGGCATGTGGGATCTTCCCGGACCAGGGCTCGAACCTGTGTTCCCTGAATTGGCAGGCAGATTCTTAACCCCTGTGCCACCAGGGAAGCCCCACCTTGAAATTCTTAACAATTTTTGAACAGAAGGTCCTGCATATTCAGTTTGCACTGGGCCTTGGAAATGCTGCCGCGGATTCTGACAAGTCAGCTAAAGGGTTGGGAGGTGGCACTCGCTTGGGCAATCCTGTATCTGTAGCCGGGAGACACAGCGCGGTGGTCTTCAGGGCTGGCGTCTCAGAGCCCTCCGCTTGTGCTTCCATTTTCTGCCCCATTCTCACCTCCCTCTGTCTCGCCCGGCTCCTGTTCTTCATTCAGTCTCCCCGTGCACTTTGCACGCCCACGCTGCTTTGTTCTGAGTGCCCACCTGACAATCCCTGCCTGTCCTGGGGCTTTGCTGCCCACGGAGCACCCACAGGGTCCACACAGAAAGTGGACCAGGTGAGCCTATCATGCCTCTGGCCCCTGTCAGCACCCACGGGGCACAGGAGCCGGTGGATAAACGCCTCCCCCGCCATCCCTGTTCCGGGGGCTCTGAGCCCCCGAGCGGTGCCAGTGCAGCCAGGGCCCCTGAGCCTCTTCCTCCCTCCCTTCCCACCTGCCTCCCAGCTGCACTCCGGCTCCCCAGGCCACTTTTCAGACGAGCTGCCTGCACTCAGGCCTTTGCTTCGCTGCTGGGGGCAGAGGGGCCGCATTTCCCCCTGACCTAGTCATTACAGGCCACTCTGAAGACAGTGCCAAGTGACATTACTGTACCGACCCCCTTCGCCCTCTGCAACCCTCCGCTCTTCCTTAAAATGGAACGGTGCTGGGAGCCCTGCGCCAGGAACCGCTTGGGCGGAAGGGACGTGGGACCTGGAGGATCCCCACTCAGGTGGCCCCCCCAGGGAGGGCCGGAAAGCCCAGGGGTCGTTGGGATTTGCGAGTGCACAGCCCCGCCCTCCCCGTGTGGCTCGGCGTCTTGGGAGGATGAGTCGTGAGGACCGTCCCCTGAAATCCTGGCTTGGACGGCCTTGGGGGTCCCACGTCAGAGCCTTCGCTGGGGCGGCCTCTGGGCTCCTTGAGAGTCCGAGGCTGAAATCAGTCCACACCAACCAAACACTCAGCTGGGGGCCTGGAGGCCCAGATGAGGACAAAGGGCTCAGGGCAGTGAGGGGGCTTCAGGGCCCCCCGGGCGGCCTCCCTGCTGGCCCAGGGCTGTCCCCACTCGACGCCGACGCCCCAGCTTCCAGGTCAGCAGAGTGAGAGTTTAGGAATGGAGACCTAGAGGCTGGGGACCCGGTCTCCTCCAAGCTGGGGATACCGGCCAGAAACTACTCTTCCCTGGGGGCCATGGTGGGAATAAAGGAGACAACGTCTGAAAAGCACTTATGCCGTAAGCTCTCAGTTAAAACGGACGATGAGGATGGAGACTGGTCTTTCCATTTTATTCCCCACAGTGACTTGGGTCCTCAGGGCCTGCCTTTCCCATGATCCCCCAAACCCACAAAGAAGCCTGAGCCCCTAGGAGGCCCCCAGCAGTGGTCTCCTGTTTGCCCCACAGAATAGGTACTTTCTGGGGCCCGGAACCCAGATCCTGTGCCCCAGACAAGAGCTGAAGGTCACCCCGCTGCCTGCTCCTGACTGATCCACAGTTTTATCTCATTTCTCGGCTTCAGGCACAGCCAAACGAGGTGCTACCTCTGAGGGCAGCGGGCAGGGCCCAGCGGGCTGGGGGATCCATCCAGCAACAGAGAAGCTGGCAGTGTCGCCGTCCAGAACAGCCTCGTGGCAGGACGTTGGCAATTTTCATTCTCAAGGCTGTGACACAGTGTCTGTGAGCCCTACAGGGTGCAGCCCTGCTGAGAAGCCCCCCTTCCTAATGTGTCCCTGCAGCCCACCTGCCCACCCCTCTCTACCCACCACCCCACTTACCCTCTTGGGCTCAGGCTGGAGTTTGAGGTGAGGGATTTTCCCTGAGACAAGCCCTCTGACGCAGACCGATGTTTACTTCCCTGTTTGCTTTGCCTTGGGTTGGGTTAAGGAATGTTATAAAATGACTGTTTATGCCCTAAATGAAACCTGAGTGACAGTTCCTCTTTCCCATAAATACTTCTGAATATTTCCAAAGTCCGTTCCAGACCTCCAGGGGCATGTGGGTGCAGAACCGTGTGGTCACAGGCCCCAAGGGAACTTCTTTGACCTCAGGAGACCTCAGTTTACACATGCTGTGAAATGGGGCTGGGACATGCCTTCTCTATGGGGCTGCTGGGAAGCAGGATGGATTCATGCTAAGGATGCCTCTTTGGACAAAACTGCCTGTCACTTCTCTAGGGGTTTGTGGAGGGTGGAGGTAGGAGACGGTCCACGTCTGCCTGAGTTGCCTCCGTTCAAGGATGGCCCCTGGGGGGTGCTGCTCTGGGTCTGCACATTCTGGAATCCAGCCAGCTCGGCTGACGGTGGCCCTGCTGAGGGCTGGTCATGAGACCAGGGCAAGGTCCTCTGGTCTAGGCCCGCCAGCTTGCCTGGTTTTCAGCGTTAGCACCGGAAATCTCACATCCTAGGCAACATCTCAGTCCCGGGCAAATCAGGACAGTTGGTCACGGGGCCTTGGCTCGCTCGTGAGCAGGGTGGGGATAATAACAGGGTTGTTGTAAGGCCTAAATGAGATCACGCACGTGAAATGCATATGGTCAGAGAGAGCTGTTATAGTCGCCGAACAATGCAGGGGGAATCGGTGCGACGGCAGCTGGGGTGGCAACGGGAGGATGGCCTCAGCTCTCTCTGCCTGTCCCCCCCAGGCCGCACTCACAGCCAGCATTAACTGTGTGCCTGCTGCATGCCAAGCGCAGGGCTCAGTGCTCTCCACGGAGCGCTTTCTGTTCTGCACAACAGTATTCCCATTTTAGAGATGAGAAACCAAAGGCCCCCAGAGCTGAAGCGACTTGCCCACAGCAAGTCCGCCAGAGTTGCTCACCCAGGTTTGTCTGACTTCAAAGCTCTCACTGTTCCCAAGCTTCTGCATTGCCTCCAGGAGGGAAAGAAACTTCCAGAACCAAAGTCAGAGATGAAACCCTGGAGGGCATACACCCTCATGGACCCTGGAACCACACTGGCCCCAGTGGAAACATTCAGTGGGTCAAGGCCACAGGTCTCGGTTTCTTCCCCGCACTTACACACCGAGTGGGCCGTGTTCTGTGACCAGTGGGCATGGCTGCGGCTGAGTGAGGCTCACTACTTACCCGACCTCTGATTTTCCCTCTGTCTGCGCCCATACTGGCCTCCGTACCAGCCTTGGCTCAGAGTTTGAAACCCAACTCCTGGCACAGATTCGGCTTCCTTTGCCCTGCTCTGATGTCTGTGGTCCTGGCCAGCTCTGCCCAGGCTCCCAGGGCTGTCACTTCTGAGACTGTCCATCCCTCCCTAACACCCTCCTCCCCACTCCCGACTCCAACATAGTCCGAGGGAAGAGGGCTGGGTGGGTCTCAGTGCAAAGGGGTAAAGTGACGTTTCTTTAGTTTCCCAGAAATAGTCCTAAACTATTTTTTATTCAACTCATCAGCTCATGTCAAGTCATCTCAAGCCATGTCAACTCAGGTTAAGTCCATTAAAATCAACTTGGATCCGATCAGACCAAGTCAGCCCACCGGTCCCCAGCCCTTTCCATCCCACTCAGATATTTATTGGGGATGCTCATGTGACAGGCCCGAGGAGACTCTGGGAGGGTTGTCAAGGCCAGGAAGATGGTCTAGCGGACAGCAGTGGTGCAAAGTGCTTCACCCATAAGTGGGCAGTTTAGGAAACAAGAGACCAGGGGCACAGCCTCTGGACTTAGACAGTTAGGTTCCAATCTTTGCTCAGAAATTTAACGACCACGTAACCTGAGAAAGGGGCCCCAGCCAGGCTGAGTCTCACCTCCTCCCCTTCTCTATAAAATGGGAGTAGTGATGGCATCTTCGGTGGGAGTCCAAGTAAGGATGAGACAAAAGGTTTCAGAGTGGCACCTGGCCGGCGGCAGCGTTGGACACATGGGAGCCGTCACTGTGTTTGTTACTATTGTGATGATTATTCCTCCAACTCCTCTGGGCAACCCTGTGCCAGGCAGGATGACTTGAGAGATGTGGAGAGAAGCCCTGTCTTCTTGAATCTGGAACTGGTTCCCTCTGCCAATCCCATGTTGACATCAGATATCGTCAAGTGCGCTCCCCGGCTGACCGTAAGCTCTTTGAGGGCAGGAATCTTTGCTCAGACTTGTGGGGTAGCAGACCTCCAGGACCACACCAAGTCCCTTCACTCTGGCACGCTCAGAGTGACTCCCAGGGGGTGGCAAGGATCCTTGGAAGGTGTTTGGAGCCCAATACAAGGGAAGAATTTCCAAGTGGAACATCTGAACGATGGAGGACCTGCCTCAGTTTCCTAGAACTGGGAGTGCTCAAGCAGATTACATCACTGAATCAATGGTGGCCCAGAACCTTCTGTCCAACCCACGGTCCGTGGTGGGCAATCCAGAACCCCGGCAGACTGAGTGTCTCCCCGGCACTGACCCCTGTGTAGTGTCGGGACGTTTCTCTCCTCCCTGAACCTGAGATGCCCCCTGGAAATACTTCACAGGGATGCTTCATGGGCTGATGGGGAGAGGCGTGTGGAGCGAAGACAGATGGGGTCTGCGTCCTTGTCTGGCCACCTGCCATGTGTGCTTACAGTCACTTAACCCCTAGAGCCTGGGCGTCCTCATTTTTTCTTTTTTATTATTATTATTTTTTGCGGTACGTGGGCCTCTCACTGTTGTGGCCTCTCCCGTTGCGGAGCACAGGCTCCGGATGCGCAAGCTCAGTGGCCATGGCTCACGGGCCCAGCCGCTCCGCGGCACGTGGGATCTTCCCGCACCGGGGCACGAACCCGTGTCCCCTGCATCAGCAGGCGGACTCTCAACCACTGCGCCACCAGGGAAGCCCTGGGCATTCTCATTTTAACTGAGTACTAACCTTATAGGGCTGGCGTATCAGTGTCCTGTGGATGCCGTAGCAAGTTACCACAAACTAAATGGCCTGAAACAACAGAAAGGTATTTGCTCACAGTTCTGGGGGCCAGAAGTTCAAAGCTAAGGTGTCAGCAGGGCCGCACTCTTCTGAAGGCTCTAGGGGAGATTACGTCCTGGCCTCTTTCAGCTTCTGGTGGTTTCTGGCTTCCTTGGCTTATGGCCACATGCCTCCAATCTGTGCTTTCATTTTCACCCGCTCTTCTCTGTGTGTCTCTTGTCAATGGATTTAAGTTTCAACTGGATAATCCAGGATGATCTCATCTCAAGATCCTTAAGTCCATCTGCAAACACCTCTTTTCCAAATGAGGCCACATGTACGGGTTCCAGGGAACAGGACGTGGACATATCTTTCTGGGAGCCACCCTTTGATTCACTCCAATTCGTCTGAGAATTACACGAGACGGAGCGCAGAAACCCAGGAGTCAGGGGCTTACATTCAAATCCTGGATTCATTGCTCTACTGTGTGACTTTCCAGAGTCACTAAACCTCTCTGCCCTAATTTTTCAGCTGTAAAATCCCAATGCTATTGGGATTCCAACAGAATCTATTTTAAGGGTTGTTTCTGATAATTAAATGAGTTCATACATGTCTAGGGCTTAGTCTAGTCTTGGCCATAAACATAAAACGGCCACTAAATGGAGGCCAACGTCGTTGTTTCTAAAATAAGTCTGGTATTGTATGTGCTGAGCCTCTGGCCCTCCCTTACCTAACCCCTTCTCTCCTCTTCCCTGCGATGGGCCCCCTTCTGTCTGAGCTGCCACGGAGCCCCCTCCGCGCCTTCCTGCGGACACCTGCTTGCCCACGAGTTCCTGGACACATTTCCCCTGCAAGCCTCTCATGGGGGAGCCTTCTATCAATTAAAAATATTGCCACCACCCCCTTCCCACCGCCTTTGGGGCAGAACATTAAGATGCAGTTTCTGCAAAGCCACTTTATAAAATGAGAGTAGCTGAATGCTCTCGGGTGTAGGAGTAATTATAATTCCCAAGTTTCTCTGAACATTTTTCTAACTGGATCTTTTTGTGTCATCTCAGAATAGACACGCTTGTGGGCTTTCCTGGGCTCAAAATAGTTGTGAGATAGGAGTTGAAATCGACATCTGAGTTTGAATTATAACAACTTGGGTACAACTTTCGATTGGATGAATTTCACCAGCCAAATGCGGCTCCTTCTGCAAATACAGCTTCCTTCTATGGAAGAGCAGAATTCCTGCGCTCGGGCTGTGCCTCACTGCAAGTGGCCCTTCAGCAGCATGGTGGCCCCGGCCAGGGAGCGGGGACATCCACTCCCCCCAGGGCCTCTGATGGAGGCAGAGCAGCCAGGCTTAGGGGGTCTGAAGCACCGACAGGTCTACGTCTGCCTGAATGGGGGCCTCCGTGCCGTCTGGGCTGACGCTTTGGTCCACGTCCCTGGAGCACAGGGCTCAGGGCCTTGGCTCTGAGGCTGTCAGATGGGGTTGGAATTTTACATCCTCCACTTATGATCACTGTGATTTTGGGCAACTTACTCGATTTCCCGTGCCTCAGTTTCCCCTTCTGTCGAGTGGGGATAACTGTCCCTAGTTATCTCCCTGGGGCGTTGTCAAGACTCAGTGAGCTGATACGTGGAAGGGTCTTAGAACAGTGACCAGTGACGGTCACGGGGTCAGTGTTGCTGGTTTTGATTGTTTGACGAACGGTGGGTGCACAGAGAAGGCATGAGGACCCAAACCGAGTTAGAAGTCACTGGTCCTCCTGCTTCACAGGTCAAGGTACCTCAAAAGAGACTCAGGGGTCTTGAACGGGGTAGGTTCCCCTGGAGGCCGGCAGGAACGCATGAAGGGTCGTGGGGTGGAGACGGCACCGGTGCGGGGCCAGCTGCAGATACGCGAGGGAAAGCAGACACGTTCCATCCCGGACTCTGCAGTCCTCTTCTTCAATGTGACAAAAATGCACTTGAAAGGCTTAAAAAGAAAAGCTGTCCCTCGCCCCCTGCCGCTGCCTGGGGTGAATTCATTCTACATGCAGGAAACCTAGGCACTGATTACCTTGGGGGACCTGCATCTCTGGCAGTGTCCTGGTGCAAGCCCTACCCGTGGAATGGAGAGATAATGCACTCTAACTTCATTTTTTAAAACAATATTTTATTGATTTCACTGAAGCTGTCTAGTCAGTGGATCCCCTCCCTCGCTCCCTGAGCCATGAGCAGACAGGGGGCGGGGGGGAGGCCTGTCTGATGTGATTAACCCTTTCAGAGTGTGACTGAGAGGGGCTCTTGGAGAGCCGGTGGGATGGCAGCCCCAGGTCGGGTCTACACTGCCTGATCCCGGTGCGGGTCCCCTAGTGGGTCCCCCTGGTGGGCGAGGCTGAGGGTGTCTGCGCTTTCTGAGGGTCTGTGTTGCCCCAGTCAAAGCAAAAAGCAGTACTACTTCACATCCAGAGAGCTCTTCAACCCCTCAGAGGAGAGGCTAGGAAACGGGAGAGGTCGAGGCACCAGCCCGGGTGGCGCGTCCCCTGAGTCGCTGCTCCAGCCTCTTCTCAGCTGGGGGTCACTTTATCTGAAGAAGATAAGACCCGTGCCTTTGCTTACAGCGTCCCTGCGTGGAGTCTGGCCAAGCCTGCGGCTCTGGGGCGAACAGACTCGTTACAATTGCATCCCACTCCTCCGAGTTCAGGCGAAGCAGGAATAAATATGGAATTTTTTCCTTTAAAAAAGAGATAACATTCCTTCCCTGCTGCTGGGGTAAAAATTGCTCTTTTAAAGTCCCAGCATTCTCTGCTTCGCTGCCCTGTTGTCATTCTGCTTCGTGCTCAGAACAGCGTCCAAGGGCAGGGCCATCTTTTTTTCCGGCCTCTCTGAGCACTTGGCGAAATGTAATCAGTCTTTAAACAGCAAACCACAGGCAGGAAGAGCCACCCAGGGTAGGAGCTCCTTTGAGACCCGGGCCTTCATTGTCCCAAGCCAAATCCTATGACACGCTGTATTGAACCGCAAGCATGTGCTACTGAACATTACCTTTTTTCCCCCCTCTAATGCTCTTTTTTTTTTTTTTTTTTCCTTTTTGGATCTAAGGTGGAGAGGTTTGAATACATCTAACTTCTGAGCTCAAAACTCTCCATCTTCCCGTGTCCCCGGAAAGCCTCCACGTCGCTTCGTATATTCTCTTACTTCCCCTCCCCTTGCCTCCATCCCCGCTTTGGTTTCCCATCTCCCGCCTCTCCATGCAGCCCACACCCTGGATCGGATGTGTATCCTCGAACGGTACCTGTCTTTCTGACGAGAAAAAACCCGAGAACACACGATCACCCGAACTCTTGCCCTTCTGGCTTCCTTGTCTCCCTGCCCCCCACCCCCCTCAAAAGCTCTGTGTTTATTACCAAAATTCCTGCTGCCATCTTTGGGACCCCAGGGAGTGGGAAGCTTTGAGGCCAGAGGATTGAGTTGTGGTCGCAGATGTTTCTTGTCACCCGCATCTGGGTCTTTCTCTTCGCACAGAACAATTTTAAGATGTTACTGTCATAAAGTCCCCGCAAGATTGGCCAACTGCCGCTGCCAGCGCTGCATCAGTTCCATCCCTTGGAGTCGGCTAAGAAGACTCCCACTTAATTACCTCTGGGGTGAGCCAAGAAGAGGGGCTGCAGAGTATTTTAATAATCAGGACACAGCTTTCAAATCAAAGCGATTATCCTAGCCAGGATCAACCCAGGTCTCGTACAAACACTCGGCCAAAATGAGTTTTCAAGGAGAAGTTCTGTCTTAAATTATGTTTATGGATCGTTCTGGTTTTAAGGGAATATTTAGACTACAGTTCACAAAAGCCTCCCTCTTTGGTGGGGAAAAGAAAACTGGCTTTCATGTTACAGTTTTTGTCTTTGTCAGCATTTCTAATGGCAAGAATGACAAACTCTGCTTGGGAAACGCCAGTGCTGACAGCTGTGTTTTATTATTGAATATTTCTGGTGGCGAGGTTGGCGGCCGCTCTGTTTATATTGCTCGTAAGATTTCATGCAAGACTCTGCGAGGTCCTGGGCTTCAACCGAAGTGTCTGATCCACTGGATAATTCATTCCATCCCCTCCATTCCTGGTCTCTTTCTTTCAATTTTTTCCAAGGGCAAATTGAGCACTTCCAGAAAATGGAGTCTGACGGAGGAATGCTGCAGACCCCAGGCCCCAGCACGGCTGAGGTCTCCTCCTTGTCCCAGGAATGTGCAAGGTGACCTACAAGTGCTGCTTTGCTGCTTCTCCACTAAGTGCTGGTTCGCAGGTCAAGCAAGTCAGCTCTGGAATTCTGCCTTGACATAGGCTTTTGTTTTTACATCTTTATCGGAGTATAATTGCTTTACAATGGTGTGTTAGTTTCTGCTTTATAACAAAGTGAATCAGTTATACATATACATATGTTCCCATATCTCTTCCCTCTTGCATCTCCCTCCCACCCTCCCTATCCCACCCCTCAGAGCACAGGGAGATCAGCTCGGTGCTTTGTGACATAGACTTTTTAGCAAAGCACTTCCTGCCCTCAGCCCATCAGATCCTGCTGCTGAGATTTTGGGAAGCTCTCTGCTCAGCGACAGAGGGGAGCTGCATTTTACCTTTCAAAAACTTTCTGTCTTACTGAAAGCCAGCCAGCCTGTCTTGAAGCGTTACATCTGCCTTTGGAGGTATAAATGGGGTCTCGGCCTTGTCTCTTCCCCCTTTTTCTTCATAAATATGAAAAAAAAAACCCACAAGAGCAGACACCTGGCTAACTTGGGTCATTTGTTTTTTCATTTGTTTTGTCAACAGACTTTTGCCATCG
Organism: Globicephala melas; assembly: GCF_963455315.2. NCBI lineage: Eukaryota > Metazoa > Chordata > Mammalia > Artiodactyla > Delphinidae > Globicephala > Globicephala melas. The sequence continues at coordinate 81,637,638 of NC_083328.1, forward strand.
GCTTCTGGGTGGGTGTAGAACTGGAGTACAGATATCAGCTGCGATCCCCCTGCCCCCTAAGAAAAGATGGTTTCCAGCCCCCCTCCTTGCACACCCAGTGTAAGTCCAAACTCTCTGCTCGATGTCTGCAAATTTGGGGAAGGGGCGTCAGTTTGTCACGGTCCCCTCTGGTCTGTCCCCATAATGAATTGTGGGTCCTCCCATTATCTTGGTCTCCATCCTTCATGGTGCTGATTCATGTGAGGGATTCAGCCTTTCCTGTATTTCCACCGAAAGCTGTCACTCTTATAAGACGTGCACATGCGTGGAAGATTTTCCTGGGAGTTAGAGACACTGAGAAGATTCACATCCTAAAGGAACGGACAACAGTCAATTACCATTTATTTTTCCTGAACATGTCTCAGCCATGTCTGCAACATGGGTTGCCCATGTTGTCTATTCCTTTTATGTTTATTCAGCTCCTGCTATGTGCCCAGGAGACCACCATCCCTGCCCTCAGCATCTACTGGATTGGGGATGTGCAGGGGGTATGGGGTGGGCGTTTAGAAGTGGGGAGCTCTGTAAAGGGCCACGCCCCATACGGGGGCATGAATCGGCGAACTCTGAGCCAGCCCTGAGAAGAGGACGGTCAAGGGTCAGGCTGAGGCTGGCAGGACAGACAGGGGAGGGGAGGGGTGCTCCTTGGGATGAGGGTGAGTGTTCTAGCCACCCGCTTCTAGTGCCCAGAAGCGGGTGGGTTCGCTGTGCAGATTCAAGGGTGGGAAATGTCAGGAGGAGCTCAGGGAGGGAGGCTGGCGCCTGCCCTGGGATTCCCCGGGGATCCAGGGCCCTGGGCTGGGCGGCTGAAGGGCATGACCCCAGGGCTCTGCCCTCGGGGGACCCTCCCACCTGCCCCCAGGTCCTCCCTTCCCCCACATCCCCCGCACACGCCCCTCGGGCTTCTGCAGCCGCAGGGGGTCTGTGCGCACATAGCCCGTCACGGCGGCCCCGACGCGCGCGCCTCTTCTCCACGTCTGCCGAGGTCATGGGCTATTGGCGGCTGTGGACCAGGCGCTCTGGGCTCAGATGTCTGTCCTCATCTAACAGCTGGAGTTGGGCCAGGTAAGGAGTTGCGGGCTGACACGTTCCGTGTGTGGGGGAGCGTTTCTCGCACCCTCTCGGGCTCTTGGTGGGCAGTCCCTCTGCCCCGTCCTCCCAGCTGGCCTCAGAGACAAGCCCACGGGGGGCTTCCATTTCAAGGGTCCGACTCTCACTCCCACGGGAAACGGACGGGTGGTCACAGAGTCCGTGCAGCCTGGACGGGACCGCTGTTTGGGGGCCCAAGACGTCCCCTCAGCCCTGCACTGCGTGTGGTTCCGGGACCCCTCTCTGGAGTCGCTTTTCTTGCTGGAGCTGGAGCCCCCGGGTCCCCCCACTTCTGAGAAGCGGCTGCAAGAGGCCCCCGGGGTCGCTGCGCGTGCCCACACGTGGGCCTCGTTGGATGGTATTTGGAGACCGAGTAGGTCGCCGGCCTCCACCCCGCCCTCCTCTCAACCTGGATCCTCCCCAGCTGAGGAAAAGTCGCCTGCCTACTGACAGTTGACACCGAATCCCAGAGCAGGAGGGGGGTGTCTAACCTCTGGAGATGTCTAAACCCCCCTGTGCAGACACTTTCCCGCCCATGAAATGGGAACAATACAGGCGCTGAGCCCTGTGAGGACGGGATAGGATCCTCCCACGGGGAGGCACTGCCACTGTGACTTCTCCTTACAAACGGGAACCGCGGCTGCGCTGTATCTGGGGACCAGATTGAGGCCCGGGCTGGGAGGGTCCCTGCCGGACTCCCCCCGAACGCAGCGCCCGTTCCTCTACCCCCGACTCCCCACCCTCTGCCCACAAGCAGGACGTAGAACTAACCGGCCCCCAACACACCTCTGTGGGAGGCACTGTCTGTGCTCCGTGCTCTGTACCCTCCTGGTCCTTGCAGACACAGGCGCTGTCCTCACCCCATTGTTCAGGTGGAAAACTGAGACCCCGACACGGGTAAACTGCCCAAGGTCAACAACTGGCAAGTGGCAGAGCCCGGATTAGGTTTCCTGCCCTTCCCGCCGCACCAGACTGTGACGTGGAGCTGAGTGGTCCAGGCGGTGTAGACGCTATGCCCTCCCGCACCCCTCCTCCCAAATCCCACACAGGATCACAGGATCAATTTCCACAAGAAATTCTCTTGAGCGCAAAGGACAATCAATCAAGATTAACAGCTCGAATCGCCTGGAGGCCCCTTTGGTTCCAGATGCTTTTTGCTAATTCCAGATGGTTGTTTTGTTGGTGGTAAACTAGCGCCTTCGTGCTCTTGGATTCGGTTTGCCCGAGTGTGATTTCTTTCCAGCCCCAGTCCTGAGGCTCTCGTCCTGGAATCCAGGTCACAGAGGCACAGGCTGCCAGATGTTTTGTAGCCCTCTTATGGTGTTAAGAGACATTATTCAAGCTTGGAAATAAAAGGAAAATATTGCTGCGTGTTCTTTCAGAATCGTACTAGAACAGTATCTAACACACCTGACTAAAACTGATCTGATTTTCTGATCTGTGAGTGACTATCGATTGGAGCCCAGACTGATAGTAAAGTGAAATGTTAGCTTGTAGAGATTAAGAAGTTGCAGTGACTGTCCAGAAGAGATGGAAATGATTAATGGCTAATAGAAAATATTATCTCAGAGTTTACAAATTTTTTTTGCCTTGTGGGACACAAGACATGAACCAGTTTTGTATCTCACTTGTATCCAACTCTCACATCCTCTTGAATCGACTTTGCCATCCTATTTCACTCATTAACAAATATAATACTTGTGACATCTACTCACTGTGTGCTTTATGAGTTGTGTTTTTAATTTTTTTGAATATTATACTTTTACATTAGTCCCCTTTCTCTAGTCTCTCTGGCAGTAAACTTATTTTATACCCCTCAGGTTATTCCAAATGAGAAGCCCAAACTTAAAACATGTGAATATCATTGCGTAAACGTCTCTTGATTTTATATCCTTTTTAATCCTTCATTTTTTTTCAGAACCCAAACTGTGGCTTTGAATGTGACCCAAATAACTTCTATGCTCCACAAGGCTCAGCCTCTGCTAGTCAGAGAAACACAGCTAAATAGTCAAGAGGAAACAAAATGTAATTCCAATTCTCACTTTCATTTTCAAAGGATATGGAGGGGATGCAAATCACAACCCAGAGGACACTTCTGAAAAATGCCTTTTGCCTCCACCCCAATTCTCTCACACTCAGCAAACCACTTCCAAGCCTCTTGTTCAGCACTGCCTCTGTGTTCACTCACTGCCCTAATTGTCCGGAGCACACTCCTCAATGGCTGGTGCTAGGAATGCTTTTGATCGCAAGCCCTAGAAAACGCAATAGACCTTACGGTTTAAATCATAAGAAGATTGTTTGTTCACTTAATCAGGTACCCAGAAATACTGGGTCACAAGGCAGGCTCAGACATTCAACAGTATCGTCAAGGATCCGGTGTCCATTCTTACATCCAGTGAAATTTTGTCCTCATGCTTGTTGCCTCATGGTCACAAGATGGCTACCACAACTCCAAACATCACGCCCTCATATGCAACATCCTCAGCAGGAAGAATAGAGTAGGAACTAAGGACTTTCTCCCCAGATGATCCTGTCTTTTTATCCAGAAAGAAAATCCTTCCCAGATGTAATCCAGCAGACATTTTCCTTTCTTCTCATTGTTTAAAACTGGGTCACAGGGCCACTCCTAGTTATACGGGAGGCTTAGAAAGCAAGCACTGGACAAAGTAGAAAGGAATCATCATGGCTGGCTTCGACCAGTCACCACTCATTCCCTGGGGCTGGGAACAGCACAAGCCCATGCAGGTGGGGTTCTGTTAGCCTTGGAGGCAGGAGGGGAAGCAGTTCACACTGTCGGTCACACTCTTAAAGTTGGTGAAACAACCATAAGACAAGTGATGAGCTTACATACGTGAAACACTAACTACAGCCCCTCACAGGGCACATCCTTCGGGAAGAATTGCCATCCTTGGCACGCAGCTTTCTCACCTGCCGAACCTGTGGCGCCTTGCAGCAGCTCAGCTTAGCTCTGCAGCCCCAGAAAGTCCTCAGCAAGTCAGAGCTCAGAGGTGGGAGCCTTCCAGATGCATCACCTCTGGCCACCCAGGAGCTAGGACGGGTCTCTACAGCACAAGCAGCCACCACACCTGGAGCCGTCACTCTGCATCCAGCCTCAGTTCAAGCAGCACGTGTTGCTCTATTTCTAACAAATGGCACAGTGTGCACCACTGTTTTCTGTCTTACGCATGAGGGATAAAGAAGGTCGGAGGAGTTAAGTGACATTGTCAAGGGCAGCTAGTAAGTGGCTGAGCTGAGATTTGGCCCAGCTCCGTGACTTCAGATCTGTTGTTGTTTTAAACACTTAGTACCCTATTCCTTCTCTTAGCAGAGGAGGGGATGGAGAGAAAGTGGGTCCCTGGGGCTACGGGTGATGGACCAGGCTTTGATGCCCAGACCCTTCCAGAACCTTGGCCCATGGCATCTGGGGCCCATGTCTTACACCCTCTTTCTCTTGTAGAGATTGCCAAGGCCCCAGCTCATCTCTTTCCTCACAGGCTCTCACTCACGCCTCCTGCTTTTTGAAGGTCCTGGAATCCATTCCATCACCACCTAATTCAGAGTTCCGAGGCGTGTGACAAGCCAGGTCATCAGAGTTGGAATGATCCTAGGAGTTGCCCTTATCTTCCAGGGCTAGCAGTGATGGAGGGGTGGGATGAATGATAGGGTTTCAACATTAGGAGGGAAAGAAAATGTCAAGATCACTCTGGGGCCCACTTAGGCTGAGTTCTGATGGCCTTTAAGGGACTGAATTTTGAGGCAATCCCATCACTGTTGGGGTGGGCAAACTGCACTGGGGACCTGGCTGGGCTCTGGCTCTGCCTGGAGCAGAGAGGCTGCCCTGGCCAGGCTGCGTTTCCTCCCGCTCCAGCTGCCTAGGAAAGGGGGCTGTGTGCTGATGAAGACACCAACTTTGGAGATCTGGGTTCGAGGCCCTGTCCCCCACTCACGGACTATGTGACCTTGGGCAACTCAGTCCAGCTCTCCAAGCTCATTTCTTCCCCCATGAAGCAGGAAATGGCAGTAGTACATCTCACTGGGAAGCGGCACATTTGAAGGTACCCATACAAGAAAAGCCCCCTGTCCTGCTGGGCATGCAATTCAGAAACTGGCCACCATGACAACTGTGCCTAAAATACTTCCTGTGATTAATCTTAGGTTTGATAAACCATGCAGTCAATGACCCAGAGCTTTCCCCCACCCTGCCCGACTTCCCTTTCTGTGCCCTGAATCCTTTCTTTCATCCACTACTGTGGGTGGTGGTGTTTGTCTCTCCTGGAAGGATGTTCTGGGCATGGTGAGCAGAACAAACCCAGATTCTGGAATCCTCCAGGATCTTCCAGATCCCTCCAGGACCGTCTAGGCTCTTCCAGAATCCTCCAGCATCTTCCAGACTCCTCTAGGATCTTCCAGGACCTTCTAGGATCTTGCAGAATCCTCTAAGATCTTCTGGGAGCTTCCAGAATCTTCCAGGATCTTCTAGACTCCTCTGGGATGGTCCAGGATCCTCTGGGATCTTCCAGAAGCTTCCAGAATCCTCCAGGATCTTCTAGGAGTTTCCAGGCTCTTCTAGGATCTTCCAGAATCCTGCAGAATCCCAGTCCCCCTGCTCACCTGTGGTGGGACCTTGGGCAGGTGCTGCACTTCCTTACACCTCAATTACCTTTTCTCCTGAGAATGTAAAATGTCTTTCTTGGGGGCAGGGGGCGGTGGTTTGGAGAATGAAATGTGGTAACACCTCGGAGCCCGCCCGTCCCTGAACCTCACTGGAATTTGGTAGAGGTCAGCCCTGTCACCCCTCTGGGGCTCCTTCTTCCCCATTCACACCTTGGCTGAGATCCTATAAGAAATGGTCAAAAGACTGAAAAAATGAACAAACAGCCCGGTACCTAGTGGGGCCTGATGGGAGAGCTTGGGCGGGGGTATTTCCACATGTGAGGGAAGGAGGAAGGCCTTGGCATTTAGCAGGTTGCGTCCTGAAGCTGTTATCCCCCCGGGAGGTAGTTGTCCCCCTCGGTACCCCACACTCCAGCCTTGCCCGGAGGACGGGGATGTGGAGAGGAACGCAGAGGAGGGGCTGGGGCTTCTCTGCTGCACCCACCTGGGGCGCTGGCTCTGAAGTACGGCCCGGTGCGCACTGAGCCGGCAGATTTATCTGCATGGAGAATGAAAAACTCCATTTTCCATGCAAATAAATCCGTACAGGCTGACCTCTATAGGTGTTCCCCACTTGTGCCATTCAAGGATTTGTAAAAGACCTTGAGTTAAATTTGACCTTGAGCCCTCCTGGCATTTGCTCCGTCCCCTCCCATCCCGGCTCACCCTGCCCCTCACATCAGGCTGGGCACTCGGATAACTTGCTGACTGATGATTTTGGGGTTTTGTACAAGATGTTTATACAGATGTGAACACGCTGGAGAGAAATTCTCAGAAGCGGCTATAGTCACTGTTAGTCTGGCGACGCACTGCCCCATGTGGCAACCAATACATGTGCCTATTGAAGTTTAAATTGAAACTAAATAAAATGTAAAATTCTGTTCTTTAGTCCCACCAGCCGCATTGCCGGTGCTCAGCAGCAGCATGTGGTGAGTGGCTGCTGTACTGGTTGGTGCAGATGTAAAGGGCGTTTCCATCACGGTAGAAAGTTCTAATGGACAGCACTGGGCTTGAGGAGAGCCCTGGTTTTTTTTTTTTAATTCTAGATTTTATTGGTGTTTTTGTTAACAAAAGTAACAACTGTTTGTTGGAAACCATGTGGAAAATACAGAAGACCATACAAGAGAGCAGAGAGGGACCCGGGCGCAGCTCAGTCACTGAACGACTGAACCTCAGAGGGACACCAGCGTCCTCACCATGGGCATGGCCCTCCTGGGTCCTCCTTCCCCCAGCCCCCCTCCCGGCCTCCTATTGCCTCCACGCGGATGGCAGCCAGTGGGCAGGGCAGCCTGGGAAATGTAGTCTCAGGGGAAGAGCGAGGGCGGATGTGGGAGCATTTACTGACGTCCTGGACCAGGGACAGAAGTGGGTCCCCTAAATTCCTGTGTTGATGCCCTAACCCCAATGTGACGGTACATGGAGGAGATTAAGGTTAAATGAGAACACAGGAGTGGGGTCCTCATCCGATAGGAGCAGTGGCCTTAGAAGGAGAAGGAGAAGAAGGGGAAGAAGAAGAAGGGGGAAAGGGAGGGGAGAAGACAGGGGGAGAGAGAGAGCCATGTTCCATCCCTTCCACTTGTAAGGCAGGAAGGAGTTCTCAGCAGAGCCCACCAAGTTGGCATTCAGACTGATCTCAGACTCCCAACCTCCAGAACTGTGGGAAAATGCATTTCTGCTGTTTAAGGGCCCCAGTCTATGGTATTTTACTGTGGCAGCCTGAACTAAAACATTCTGCAACTTGGAAATCCACCTCCACAGACTGGCTGTGCTAGGCAGCACCATGGCCCCCAAAATGTCCACCCCTAGTCCCCAGAACCTGATGGAGCAAAAGGGTCTTTGCAGATGATCCTGGGCTAACTAGGTGGACCCCGTGTAGTCACTAGGGTCCTCATAAGAAAGCAAGGGAGACAGAGGGCCAAAGTCAAGGAGGGAGTGGTGATGATGGAGCAGAGGTTGAAGGGATGAGGCTGACAGCTTTGAAGGTGGAGGGAGGGGCCACGAGCCAAGGAATGCAGCAGCTTCTAGAAGCCAGAGCCTCCAGAAGGAAGGCAGCTGTGCCCACACCTTGATCTTACCCCGGTAAGACCCCTTTCAGGCTTCTGGCCTCCAGAACTATATGCGAATAAAGTTGTACTGTTTCAAGCTGCTCCATTTGTGGTGATCTGTTACAACAGCAAGAGGAAACTCAGACACTGGCACAAAGTCTGTGAACCCAGAAGGTGGGCAGAAAGTGGCCAAGATGACAGATTTGACGGGCACGCCCTCCTGGGTTTCGAGTCCTGGCTCCGCCACTTACTAGCTGTGTGTCCTTGAGAAAGCCACTCACCCTCTCTGAGGCTCAGCTTTTCTGTCGGGACGTGGAGGAGAGTGACCAGTCCTGCCCCGCCTGCCGCCGTGAGGTCAGGCTTTCCCTCCTAGATCGTCGGCCACGTGCCTGTCACGGTTCCAGGTGTGAGGAGACTGGTGTCCCAGAAAACAAGCTCCCGACTGCCAAGCCCACACGCCGGCGGGTTCAATAATAGGACGTCATTCCAGCACAGTACCAGGTCTACAAGAGGTGCTCAAGCATTGCTGCCCACAACCTCCTCATCGAAGAAATCACAGACGAGTCACCATCTTGCCAAAGTCAATGTGAGCAGGTACGGGCTGGAATTGGTCACCAGGTTTCCTGCCTCCAGAACCCGGGGGGCTCGAGAAAGGGCTTCTCCCGCATTTCTGATGCTGTCGAGCCTTTAGGCTCTGGTGGTTAGAGTTTGACTCACTGGGGCCTTGGCTGACCCGGTGAGACAAAGCGTAGTTTCCTTTCAAGACACTTAAAGGACTTAGTGTGAAGAGTCCCCAAAGTGTGTCCGTCAGTGACAGCAAGTCCTGGGGGGCCCAGGCCCATGCCCTCGTTCCCTGACATGGCCTGAAGTTTCCAGGAAATGGTCTTCCTGCACTGCCCTCCCCCCCATGCATGGGGGTCACGAGGTCTTAGAACTCTTGGGAAATCACTGGAAAAGCCCCAAGAACAAGAGAAGATTTGCTTCTCCCAGGCTCCCACGGGCACGGCTTCTGGAGACGGCGAGGCAGGAAGCCGAGAGCCTGGGGTCTGTCTCAGGACTGGGGGAGCCATGGGGGGACCGGGCCACTAGCTGGGGCCGAGGGCCAGAGCTGGTCCTCAGATCGGTTTGCCTTGACCAGCCCAAGTTTTTAAATCAGAAAAAGATCACGGGCTTTAGCTCCTTTTAAAAATAGAGTGGGGTTGATGGGGGACCGGGCAACATCAGGGCTTCAGCCCCAGTGGGGCCCCCAGTTCACCGCAGCCCCGGGCGTCCTGGGCCTCCTCTGCCCCGTGTGAGACCTCGGGCCCTTGATCTCAGGCAGCGGTTCTCGGGCACTGGGGTTTTGCTCTCGGGGGCATTGGGCAACGTCTGCAGACATTTTCGGGCATCACGAATGGGGCGGGGCTGCTCCTGGCATCTAGTGGGTGGAGGCCGGGATGCCGCAAGGTCCAAGGCAGCCCCCATCACAGAGAGCGACCCACCCCGTGTCAAGGAGGCTGCAGTGAACCTGCTGGAAGGCGGCGGGTCTTGGTTCATGTCCCCAGAGCAAAGCTGGAGGCAAGACTTGGGCACAGGTGGTTTTATGAACGGTGGACCTGAAAGACAGTAAAACGGGGAGCTCCGTGCTGCCGGGGGCCTTTGGGGCACCTCAAGGACGTGCTCAGAGCTGAGCACAGATGGGGTTGGGGGGACAGAGAGGATGGGGCATTGACCTCTGACTCCCGCCCCTTGGGTGAGGGTGGTCTCCTCAGACCCCTCGCGCCAGGGCTGCATCTGCTCAAACTTGACCCCTGAGCCCCACTCCCTGGCCAGCTTACCCTGCCCTCCATGGGGGTCCCCTACGGCCCACAGACCTTCAACCTGGACGGCCCCAAGCCAGAGAGTTGTGGGCAGGATAACCTCAGCTCTGCTCTCCATGAGCCCGGAAGCTCGCCGTGCACCTGCCCTGACAAATTCTAATTCAAAACTCAACGGTTCTTTAACCGTTGTGACGCAAAAAGAAGACATCCCAGCACCGGCCTCCAGGATTGGTGGGATGGGGGCGCTCATGGCCCCAGGAACTTGCCAAGGTCCTAATTTACTGGCAAAATACGACTTGAATCCCATCAGGTAAAGAGAGCTTAGCTTCACGAAGTGATCTCTTAGGCGCAAACAGAGGAAAATACGGTCAGACAGCTCTGGCCAAACAAACTCACAACTTTCTGCTCGGAAATTCCAGGCATTCTCACAGAGCCAGCAATGGCCTGCCGCTTGCCCCCCTCCTCAGGGACAGACCTCAGCCCAGCGTGCGGACCGCCGTGCTCCATCCACCCCATATCTGGGCGTGTGCGTGGACCCCGCTGGGAAGCAGCCTTCTTGCTGTGGCTCCTTCCTGCGTAATTACTTTCTGTAAGCTCGAAGAGCTTTATCACGCAGGAGGCAGAAAGCCCTGGTGGGCGAAGAACAGTGTCGTGGATGAAGATGTGACAGCGGGCATGGAAGGAAGGTGTGGTGGCCAAGGCTGGTGCCTTTCCCTCCATCCTCGAAGCGGCCATGAGACTCAGTGTCTTTTTGTACTGGGAAGGAAAGGTACAGTGTCCCAACGTTTAGGACCCTTTTACCCCTCCTGCCTCACATCTCAGGCTTGCTTTCGATTTGCTTCTTTCCATCAACTTTGCAAAGGCATGTGTGTTCATGCACCTTGAACTTGAATTACCTTCTGCAGCCCACACTGATGGGCCCACGATGGCCCAGGTGCCCTGCTGGGTACTGGGAAGCTGAGATGAACGAGCCCAGCTCTGTCCGCACAGAGCTCCTGGTCTAGGAGGGAGACGTTACCACCTACATGGCTGCCCACATAATTATTTAATTATCGAATACAGCAGAGAATGCGGGAAAGAGGGAGATGGAGCACAGAGGAGATCTGGGAGGCCTCGTTGTGGAAACAACGTTAAAGTAGAGACCTGAGTAAAGTGAGGGGAGAGAGACATGTGAATATGTGGGGAAGGCGTTCCAGTGCAGGGACAGCATGGGCAAAGGCCCTGAGGCAGGCATGTTCCTGGTGTGTCTGGGGGCAGCTGGAACCGGTGAGCCGGGGGTGTCGCCAGAGGTGAGGTCAGAGAGAACAGAGAGCGGTCAGCTGACATGGCGTGGATTGTTTGGAAGGCATCCCTCTGGTTGTTGTGAGACGGCCGGAGAGGGACCAGAGACCGGATGGAAGCTACTAGGTCCCCTCAGTGGGCGATGCCAGGGCAGGAACCAGGGTGAGAGCAGGCCTGTGTGGGGTCTTTGCAAGGCCTGGACCATGGATGACCCAAGGCTGACTGATGACATTCTTCCATCTTTCTCAAGCCTCCTCAGCCCCTCCCTTGGCAGGAAGGATGCTGGAGCCCCTACTTCTTAGGTCAAAGGGGCCCTCGTTCCCAGGAATTAGGGAACTAGAAACTCATTTCAACACACCACCCCCGGGGCAGAGCCTCCAGCATCCTCGAGCCAGTCCAGGACATAGAAGGATGAGGCCCCTCAGCCTGCCAAGGCCAGACCATTCTTCACTTGGCAATATCATAGAGCCCTGCCCCCACTGCCCCCTTTTTCCTCCACCCCGCAAGGCTATTCATGAAAGAATTAGCCCAGCGCTAAGACAATCTGAGTAATAAATGTGCTGGGACAACCAGACAGCCATTTGGAAAGAAGATAAAATTAATCTATTTCTCATCCCAAACACAAGAATAACTCCGCAGGGATCAGTGATCTACGTGTAAAAATGAAACTACGCGGGCACTAGAAGGAGATGTGGGTGAATTCCTCTAAGCTGGGTGAAAGGGAAGACCTTCTAACTATCATGAAAATCAAGACTGATACATAATTTGATACATAAAAATGAAAAATTGTTTCATAGTGGAAAACACCATATGCAGAGTCAAATGGTAAACTGGGAGAAAATATCTGTAATCTATATCAGAGATAAAAGGTTAATGTTGTTCAAAATACACAGAGCATTTAAAAACTGAGAAAACCAGACCAAAAAGACTATGGGAAAATGACCAAAAGACATAAACAGACAATTCACAAAAGGAGATTTAAAATGGCCCATAAACATGTGGAACGTGCCAAGTAAGGGAAATAAAAATGGAAACTCCACCGAGGTATCATTTCTTACCCATCAGAACAAAGGTCAAAACGTGACACCAGCCTCTGTCGGAGAGACTGGGAAACAGACACTCTCTTGCACGGCTGGTGGGAATGCAACATGGCAGAATCTCTACAGAGGAAAACTGGGCAATATCGTACAAGATGATACACGCACTTGCCCTTCGATCCTGCAATCTCACTGCTAGGAATTTACCCTAAAGACGTACCTCCGATTGCATGAAAATGCACACACACATTGTGTACAGTTGCAGAGTATTGCAACCAACCTGAACACCTATGTGCAGGAGCAAGTTTGAGTAAACAATGGCATCACCTGTGATGTGGAGTACTACGCAGCTGTGAAGAAGACTGAGGAGGACCTCTGTGAAGGAATAGGGAGTGATTTCCGGGAAAGGTTGCTGGCTGTAAATAACGAAGTACAGAAGAGCACATGTTGGACATATGCTACCTTCTGTGTAAAAAAAAAAGTGGAGGGAGGGGCTTCCCTGGTGGCGCACTGGTTGAGAGTCCGCCTGCCGATGCAGGGGACACGGGTCCGTGCCCCGGTCCGGGAAGATCCCACATGCTGCGGAGCAGCTGGGCCCGTGAGCCATGGCCGCTGAGCCTGTGCGTCCGGAGCCTGTGCTCCGCAACGGGAGAGGCCACAACAGTGAGAGGCTCGTGTACCGCAAAAAAAAAAAAAAAAGTGTGGGGGGGGGGATAAAACATACACAGGAAGAAAAACATGGAAAGGATAAACAAGAAAACAGTGAACTTGATCCCTATGAGGGATGGAGTGAGGGGAGGATGGAAGGGACCCAGGAAGGAGTGCTTCTCTGGATGTGCCTTTTAGCCCAGTTTTGAAATTTAGAAGCATGTTTATATATTCAAGAACATAAAATTAAATCAGTAAGGATGGGGGTGGGGAAACTAGAAAGGAAAGGAAGCTAACAAATGAACTCAAATGTATTTCAAATGAACACCATAGCCACACTGAAATGAGAAGAGAAAAAGAGAATCAGAACCCATCCTACGAACTCACAAGCACGGTCCCTGGCAGCTCTGGGGCGGGGGGTTGGAAGAGATTTGCAAACACACCAAGCTCTTTTGAATGGATGCTTTTGTGGTGCTATGAGCAACACAACTGCGGAATTGTTTTCGATTATAAAATTGAGTGTATGAATAAGTGTGGTGTTATTTTCAGGAGCCAGGTTCTCACTGGGAAAGAAGGGAGCATCAGCTGCGGAACCGGGAAGGCAAGAAAGACCTCCAGGGTGTGGGCTGGGGTCGGAGGCGCATGCGTGGAGGTGGAGTTGGGAGTGCACAGGGTGTGGAGGAAAGGGGGGGTGCAGGGTTAGGCAGCGGGGCTGTCAGACTATAGGCAGACTCAACAAGTTCTGTCAGCCTAACAGAGAGTTCCAGAGCAAGGACTGTCTGTGGAGGGGTCCCAGATGGGGTGGCAGCAACCCGACCCTTGTAGCACTGCCTGCACAGCCATTGCTTCCCCAGAGGAGCTCCAGCTTCAAAGCTGCGCGGGACCTTGAGCAAGCTGACAGCTGGGGACTGTGCTCTGCACAGCTGGGGGTCTGAGAGGCAAACTTCTTTGTCTGCACGGAGGTATCAGGCGAATGCATGATTTCCAAGATAAATTTATGTGTGTGTGTGTGTGCATGTATATGTATATATGCAAGTGTTTCTATATATCAGTCATTTCTTAGCTCTGTCTACTAGAAAGGCCTAGAAGCAAAGACACCCCAGTAGCAATAGCAGCGCTAATGCCCAGATCTAGGTTTCTAAAACCATTCACTATGAAAGGAACAGGATCCTCAGAGAAATGGCCATTTCCAGGGCTGGGGCAAGGAAGGTACTAGATGAACCTTGAAAAGCTTATTATTCCAAAAAGTAAGGAGGTATTAAGAAAAAATGAAGACATAGCATAAGAACACATCTTGAAGGGGCTCCAGGGGCCAAATCTAGGACAATTTGAGCACCAAAATAATTAAGAACAGTAATGAATTGTAAACCATTGTGGAAACGTGGTTTCCACACGTTTCCACTCATCCATGAGCCCATACCAATACTAAATAGATGAGTGAATGAATGAGTGAGAGAATGAATGAGTGAGTGGATGAATGAACAAACGAATGAATGAGTGAATGAATGGGTGAATGAATGAATGGGTGAATGAATGATTGAATGGGGGAAGAAGGGCTCTTGCTTATGGAAGAACACCAGATGCTGACTGAGAACTGGGGAGGGTGCTGGACTTAAAAGCATTACTTTGCAATCATGGTTGTAAAGATGGGTCAGGGCCAGGGTCACCAATGGGTAATTTGGGAATTTGTTGAGGGGCTGGATATTTGCATGGTCTTAAGGAAAATTCGTAAATAAGCAGTGGAGAAATCAGGCAATATCCTGACCAGGTGATAAAAATTAACATCTCAGCACAGAGCCAATGGGCCCCTGAAGGGCACACACATCACCATGCAGTCAGCTGGCAGAAATCCCATCCTGCCTCTAACTATGTGGAGAACATCAGATCCATCCAAAAAGAGTAACACACTATTTTTTTTAATGGGGTCAGCGGGGGAGGGACTGTATTTTTCAAATATGTCCATGTCATAAGGACAAAGAAAGACGGCGGAAACGTTCCAGCTTGAAGGACGCTAAAGAGACACGACAACTCAATACAAAACCGGGTCCTGGACAGGACCCTGTACGGCAGGAGAAAATGCTAGCAAGAACTGCATTGGGCCAATTGGCCAAACTGGAATATGGATGGAAAATCAGAGAAAAGAATCGCATGCATGTTAACTTCCTGGAGTGAGTAACGGTATGTGGTTGTGTATGAGAATATCCCTTTTCTTAGGAAATGCACACTATAGCATTGAGGGGGAAAGGCCTCTTAAAAGGCTTAGAACAATCTATACAAATGGGGGGGCAGGCAAGAGGGGCAGATTGAGGTTGAGAGACAAGGAGGGAGAGAGGGCTCGCAAACGATGAAACAGAGATAAAATGTTAGCCGTCAATCTGGGCAAACAGTTATATGGGGGCTCTTTGTACAATTCCTATTCTTTCAACTTTTTGGTAAAGTTTGAAATTATTTTCAAATAAAAACGCCTTTAAACATGAGCCCTTTGTCTCCCCTGGCCGGTATCGCATAGAGATTTACCGGTGGGCCAGCCTCTGACCCTGGGCGCCCCTGGGGCCCCTTGTGGGCCCACCTCAGGGCCGAGGACAAGTGGAAGGCAGGACTCATCGTACTGTGAAACCAGGGGGACGGCAGGGGTCCCGCGGCCCCATGAGCCCCGCAGGAGGCAGCTGTCAGCCTTCCTTCCTTCAGTCCCCGGGTGGAGGATGTGGCGCATGTGGGCAAGTCACCCGCCACGTCCCTGTCCCCAAAGCTGACCCTCCTCCCTGCTGTCCTCTTTGGAATCCACTTGCACCCCAGCCTTCAAACACGCCTCGCACAGAAAGCACGCACAACCCCTTCTCACTTCTCGCAGCGTGCTCCCCGGCCCAGCAGCTTCGCACCCCCGGTAGCTGCTCAGACAGCTCAGGCAGAATACCGGGCCTCACCGCAGCCCTGCTGAACCCAAACCTGCATTTTAACAAGACCTCCGAGTGTGTGTGTGGGTGCATCAAAATCTAAGAAGCCCTGAGCTAACCCACTTAACTTTTAAAAAAGGTCCCATCTAGAAAATGGGGGCTAAGGTAGCAGTTTCTGTAAGTGTGCAGATTACAGGGGCTGGGACTTCTCGGTGCTGTTGACTCTGGTGGGCTGAGGGCACCCCCAGGTCTCCCCCGCCGGGTGGCAAGGCTGCAGAGCCCAGCCCCCATTGTGTCACATCTGTATACAGCAGTGGCCTAATACGTGGGTGATGCTTCCCATATGTGCACAGACACACATGTACACACACACATGCACACACCTGGGCAGGAGAACTCCTCCTTGGACTGAAGTGTAACCCTATTAAAACCTGGGTCCTGTGTTGCCCCACTGATACCCTAGTCATACGTGGTTGCTACAACCAACAGTCGGTCAAAAGGCATGTGCTGGTTACCTGTGTCTCTCCGAGAACATCAGAGGACCCTGTTCACGACCAACAACGTGACTTGTCAAGACCGTATGCGCCCAGAGAGCCTCGCCTTCAGCAAACTCCTGCCTCTTTCCAACTTCCTGCCTGTTGAGTTTTAGTCTCCCTTCCTTCTACCAAATCTCCGTCATTTCTTTGTGGACAAACTTGGTTTCTCTGGGCAGGTCCTCCCCTCCGCTTCCTGCCTTTCTAGTCCTATCCTTCTGATTCTGTGTCACGAAATTCTGAGAGGCGGTTGGCGAAGAGTAGTCCTTGATGGGGGGCTGGGATCAAGAGCTGGGGCAGGAGGTGGGCATCGTCACACATTAATAAATGTCGCTCACTTCATGTTGTACCTGGGGCTCCAAACCGAAGAAGGCTCGGGTGGAAAGATGCCAGCTCCGTGTGTGCACACACATGCTCACACTCTGTCTCTCTCTGACACACACACACGTCTATAGTGAAGCCCATACAGCCTGAGTCCCAGGGCCTCTTCCTCTCGTGGCCCTTCCAAGGCCCTGGGAAAGGCCCTAGCTGCCTTCTGATCATCACGCCGTATCCATGATCTCATCGAAGGCCCCCCAGTTGTGCAAGCACCCGGCCCTGCAGTCCTTCTCCAACAGTAGAGCCAGGAGACCTGCCACAATATGGGGGATCTGGGCGGCCCCCTGGCAGTGTCTTTTGGGTGCACATGGCAGCCATCTCGGTGGTTAATCTTGTTCAAGGGACATGGGACCTGCTTTAGCCCATGGTCTCCATCACCAGGATGCTTCCCGGTCACCCTTGGGAACACAGTCGTGATCCCGGGGTTACCAGGCCCCTGGAGATCCATCCTTTTCCTCCTGACAGCAGGTAGGAGACAAGGCTGGCACGTGACCCTGGGGAAGGCGAGGCGGCCTCCACGGGGCCTAAACGACGGCTTCATCACCTGGCCTCCACCTCCGTCACACAGCCCGGAGGCACCGACCAGCCTCGCGCTGCCCCATCCTAGCTAATCGGCTCTGTCACTGGCCTCGCTGGCTGTTCCCAGGCTCTCCGAGCCCCCCGGGCCTCTGTCGCTCACCGATTTGGGGAACCGGGGGCTTATCTTTAAGGAGCAGATGGAGAAGTTCTCATTTTTTATTAAAGCCATCCAGTCTGCATAGAGAAAGTAATCTGCCGGCAGCTGCTAGAATAGCTATTTTAGATGCATTTCCATAGCTCCTCGGCTGTCCAATGATGCTGGATTTCTCTCTCCCTCTGTTCTCTTGGAACACAGCCAAGTTCTGGTGTCCTGCTCATAGCTGGGGGCCTCCTTCACGTTGGGGGACAGAGAGGGAGCCACCCTGAGTCTTTGCCAGTGTCTCCTATGGCACGGAAGACGAGGTGCCCAGTGCCCAGGACAGGCTCTCGTGGAAGCTGGATGCCGACTGGGTGGAATCTTGGGAACACGGGGAGAGTCAGGGCATCCCTTTCAAGCTGGCCCCCTCCCCCGCTCATCCGTGGTCTGGCTTTGTCTTCATTCATCCATCCATTCATCCCTCCTACAGGCATCCTTTGAGACTACCATTGCCACACTGTTCTAGGTGGAGCTACTGCAGTGAACAAGATGGTGAGGCTTCCTGCCCTCACGGAGCTCACCTTCTGCTTCAGGAGAGACCGTGGCCGAGTAAACACAGGCTCAGAGAAGGTGACCTTCGAGAGCTCTGGGAGCTGACGCAGCACAGCTGGGCCAAGGGGCAGAGCACAGCTGCCAGACCGGGGAGGCGCAGAGTGAGCCTGGGCTCAGGCATGAAGACAGGAGGGATCTGGCCCTGTGCACGCCTGGGGGAAAGGATTTCAGGCAGCGTGATCAGCACGTGCAGAAGCCCTGGGGGTGCAGAGAGCCCAGGGTCTGTGAAGGGAGCTTGAGAGAGCCCAGATATTATTCGGCCAGAGGCAGTGGAGCCTGGGAGGACTCGCCTGCCCCTGCCGTGAGAGAAATAAACAGGGGCGGGCAGCGTGTGCGGGACACGCGTGGGTGCTGTGACTAGCACTTAGTCTGGGCTCCCCCAGAAGCAGACCCTGGCACGGGCAAGAAAACGGCTTCCTGGAGAGTCCACCCCAGAAGCATCGGTGCGGAGGGGGAGCTGAGGCAGGCCGGGAAGGCAGCGGATCGAGGCCGCTGCTGTGGGCACCGTGGTTCGTGTGAGGGCGGTGGTGCTGGGCCGCTCCAGGAAAGGGGGCCCAAGGGACAGGGCAGTTGGAGGGAGGATGAGAAAGGACGTGGGGGAGGGACGTCAGCGGCAGAGAGGAAGGGACGGCTGCAGCCCCACCATCTGCTCCCCTCGGCGGTGGTGCTGAGCCCCGACACCTCCGGCTCTCCCACAGGGATACTGAGGGTTTGCTCAGCTCCACGCCTGACTCCCTCCTTGGGGCCCTCAAAAGCCAGGACCTCCCACCCCCCCGGCAGGCCCCCAGCAAAGAAAAAGGCAAAGAAAAAAGGATGTTCCAGAAAGAAGCCAGAGGGCTCCCCTGGCCGTCTGTTGGGCTGGTCCTGAGCAGCTGTGATTTCCCTGGGACACGTTGTCACCGCTGCGGACAGAGGGTGGCCGCTGCCCGGCCGAGTCTCCGTGTCCCCGTCTGTGAGATGGGCATCCCTGGGGGCACTGGGGGGAAGGAGTGGGATTATGGGCATGGTCGGACCAGGCCACCACTGCCTCTTGGTCCTTCAGGATGCCCCACACCTGGGCACCTCCTCCTGCCCGGCCCACAGGGCTAAGGACCCTCAGGGCCCAGTCCCACTGCAGGTAAGAGAACCCGAGGTCCAGGCCACATTCTTTAAAACAGGACACATGGAGGGAGCCACCCTGTCCTCTAGGCACATGGTTGTCACTGCTGGGATGGGGTGGGGCTACCAGCATCATGTTGGCAGAGGTCAGGGAGGCTGCTAAGCTCCCTATATAGCACAGGGTAGCCCCCGGCAACAGAGAATTATCCGGCCCAAATGCCAACAACGTCAAGGTTGGGAAACCCCCCTCTAGTAGAAACATGAATGTTCTGGAATGTCCTAGAAACATGGCTTGACTCCTGCCACCTGGAGACTGCCTGGCTTTGTGACCCAGGGTAAGCGACTTGCCCTCTCTGGGCCCCACTCCCTCCATCGCTCTCTCTGCATGTAAGACAGTTACCTCCCCCATGAACTTTCTGCCTCGACTCTTCCCAGGGCGAATAAGGCTCTTGTAGGAATGAGTCCTGATAAATAAAGGCCTGATTTTAGTTCACTGCCTCCGAGAGAGAAAAAATAAAGTCAGCTCAGGCCCGAGGCTGAAAGAGCTGCTTCATTTCTTTCTGGAAATAATCTTCTCTTAAGCCCCAGCCAGGAGGCTGAGCTCTAGCATCCTGCCCCCTCAAGGTCAAATTGGTTTGAACGTAGCCTTGTCTCTTCTTCAAAGCTTGGCAGTCCTGGCTCCTGGAGCATGGAGCCTTTGCAGGAAACCCTTAGAATAATGAGGCGATTCAGCCGGTACCTGGACAGGTAACCTTCTCAGAAGGGAGTGAGTTTCTCCTCTCAAAGGATCTGAAAAGGCCCCGTCAGGCAGCTCTTCCTAATTTGTCTGGCAGTTCTCCCCTGGCTGGCGGGGTTTTTATCTGAAGGAAGTTCCTGAAAGCCCCGGGCAATGCTGAGTCTCCCAGACAGCCTGGTATTTGCTAACCCAGTGAGCAAGGACCACAGGCCTCCCTGGGCGGCAGCTCTTGATTGAAAGGAGTGAGGCAGTTGTGCAACATAAGGAAATTATTAGAGCTCAGAGAACGGGCAACCTTCTTGTCCCATCGGAGACACTCTGTTGATATTTATACACGGATAAATCACGGTGTTAGGCAAGGCCCTGTGTTCAGTGGTGGCCAAGAGGATGGGCGGGCAGGGGAAGAGAAATGATAAGTCATCCATTTACTTCTCCTTAACCCCTTGTTCCCTTGAGCTTACTTTCACCTGGGCCATGCATTCACAGAGTCCCTTTGGAGTAGAAATGCCAGCATTTTCCCAGGGCTTCTGTTTAAATTCTGCCAAAAATGCAAAATACCTCCATTATGTATCGACTTCCATCTTCTTTCCCCAGTTCACGTCTCTCTGTGTGTTGGGAATGATTGAATGGGGGAAAGGGGAGGCCATTGTGGGTGAAGGGCTCCGTCACTGGGATCAGGTGGCCTCGCTTTGAGTCTCACTCTGCTACTGGCCAGCTGTGTGTCCCGAGGCAAATTATTCACCCTCTCTGAGCTCAGTTAGCTCATCTGGGAAAAGGGTATAGAAGGGTGCCCCTCTCACCCCAGTACTGGCGTGAGGACAGGTGTGTTGGGAAGCTTTCGGCACCACCTGTGCCCTGGGCCTGGGAAGCTCAGAATGGCAGGAAGAGGCTTTGAGAGTGAACAAAGGGGGCTGCGCCTCGCCCAGGACTGGGGCCTGCCCTGGGCTCCGGGGGCTGCCGCCACACTGGGAGGGGAGAGACAGGCGGGCAGTGTGGTCCACAGGCTGCTCCCACGTAGGGGCAGCTGGACCAGTCCCTGCTGGCTGCTGCGTCCGTGTGAGCTCAAAGTAGTCTCGCTGTGCAAGAAATGGAATGAAATGAAATTTTTATGTGCAAGCCACAGATTTTTAAACGTTGGGAACTCATTTAAAGTTTTTTAACATAGTATGATTCAAGCAAAATGTGTCTGGTGGGCTCCTGTGGCTGCCTGGAGGCCAGCATCACCCCCCCTCACCCCAGCCCCTACCGTCACCAGGCTTGGAGAGGCCGTCTGTGAGGTGTTCACCCAGCACGTTCACCATGACCGTGGGCTGGACAGACCCTTTGCCCAGGCCGTCCAGGCCCTGGAACTCAGGGCACACAAGGAGGGACCGGCTGGCCCCGTGGCCAACCAGAGAATGTGTTGGCCACAGCCCTGAGGTGGGGACTTCACAGAGCCTCTGGGATCAAAGCAGAGAGGGTGACAGGAAGGTCAGGGGCCAGGGGACTGTGGGACTGGGGTCTGCGGCCTGGCTGCATGCATTGATCTCCATCACCCATCACATGACCGACGGTTGTCAGACACGTCACCTAGGCAAGTCCTCTCTCCTTGTAGAGCAACTGGGATCACAGGACCCAAGTCCTCCATCCTCGGCTTCTCAGCCTTGGCTGCCTGTTGAAATCGCCAGGAACGTGAAAATCTCCGATGCTGGGACACAGACCCAGAGATTCCCACATAGTTGTTCTGAGATGTGGCCTGGCCATCAGGAGGTTTAAAACTCCCGCGTGATCCCAGCGGGTGGCAGAGGTGAGGGCCGCTGACTTGACGGGTGACCGTCGAGAGTCAGTTCTTGGTGCTGATTCCTGAGAATAACAGAGTGTTGGGGGCGGGGGTGGATAAAAACAATGACAACAACACAACACAGCACATGGAACTGCTGTGTTGAGCCGTGAGCAGGTGCTAACAAGCTCTGCGTACGTTATCTCACCCAACCTCCATCACAGCCCACTGGGAAGGCTTGACTGACATCCCCATTTCACAGATTCACAGGTTCATGTCACTTGCCCAAGGTCCATAGCAAAGGGCAGAGTCAGAATTTAAAACCAATCCATTTGGCATGTTCTAGAAAGGCCTGGAACACTGTGAAGTTGGGGAGACAGAGGAGTCTTAGAACAACTGGCCCATGAGTGGACAAGCTAAGAGATGGGGACTCACCCTCCCTTCCTCCATCTCAGGGTCTTTGGAAACCTGGACCCTGGGGCTTCCCTGGTGGCGCTGTGGTTGAGATTCCGCTTGCCAATGCAGGGGACACGGGTTCGTGCCCCGGTCCGGGAGGATCCCACATGCCGTGGAGCAACTAGGCCCGTGAGCCACAACTACTGAGCCTGCATGTCTGGAGCCTGTGCTCCGCAACAAGAGAGGCCGCGACAGTGAGAGGCCCGCGCACCGTGATGAAGGGTGGCCCCCGCTCGTCGCGCCCTCGCGCAGAAACGAAGACCCAACACAGCCAAAAATAAATTAAAAAAAAAAAACAAACTGGACCCTGACGGCGCCTTGGAGGATTGGTTTAGAGGCGTCCTAGTTTGATTACTTCTAGGTTGTGAAGTTGAACTGCTGAGCGCTCAGGAGTGTGTTTTCGTTTTATGTCTGTCTTTGGTTTTTTTGCTCATGAGTCTTTAAAGTGTGACGGGACCAGGTGAGAAATGTAGAAAAAGACCGAACATTATCAGCCTTGAACGCTTGATGTAAATTAGTGTCTCTGATGCAGAAACAACAGGGCAGGAACCCTGGGGTCCCACAGACCTGGTTTCAGGTCCTGGCTCTCCTCCTTCTAAGGTGTGTGACCTTGGTCATAGTCATAGGACAGCTGTTCCGAGCCTCGGCTTCCTCGTCTGCAGAGTGGGGATCGTGGCGGTCCCCATTTCCTGGAGTTGCCGGGACCAGTCCGTGAAGGGATGCTTGTTACATGTCTTGTGCAGTGGCTTATGCATAGCAATCACTGAAAAACTTAAAATTGTGTCTATGATTTCAGATTTACTCATCCACAGAGAATGACAGCACAGGGCAGAAAGCAAGCCCTTTACTTTAGCTGTAAAGGGTCATAGAGAAGGCTGTTCCCTAGCTCCACGAGGTCAGGCTGAAGGATTTTTTATAACAGCCAGAGAGCCAGTCCCAGGCATCCCAGTGTCTGCCGGACACCATCCGCAAACGATGTCTCAGTTAGCGGCCACATCCTAGTCTGCCCCGGGCAGTCCAGGTCCCCCGCTGCTGTCCTGGCATAATGGTTAGATGTGCTTCCTCTACACTCCCTGTAGTGGCCAGGAGTGGACGACACTTACGTGGTCTCCCTCACCTTCCACCTGGACGATGCAGAGCCCGGGCCTCTCTCTCCCAGGCCCCCCTCTCCCAGGCACCCCGACAGAGCGTACCACCCTATTTGGCATCTCCCGCCTCCATCCTGAGACACAAACCCTGGACCTCCTAGCCTCCTTCCCTGATTCTTGGCAGTGACAACCCCAGCCCAGCGTCCTCTTCAGATCGCTGAGGGCCCCTCCAGTGCAGAGGAACAAAAACCAGCTCACAAAGGCTGACAAACGACCCCTGTCCAAAACCACATCAAACAAGACAACACAAATTCAACCGTGTCCGCAGGGCAAGCATTTCTCTGCTTCCCACAAGAACTCAGCAGGTATATGCCATCCCTAAAACAGCTAAAAGGGTTGGGTTTTTTCATTATTACTTTTATTTAGAAGGTTTTTTCCCCTGCCATAGTAATATTCATCATTATCATACAGAATACCACAAACGTTTCTACTGATGTGCTACAGGGGTCCTCCGGGTTCAGCATGAGCTGTTCTTTTCTTAAATCAAAGACAATAAAAATAATAAGCTCTAATTAGTTATCGGAATAATTCAGGTCCATTTCGATCCAGCCAAGCCCAAGTCTTAGTGAAAGGATTGCTGTTGCCTTGGGATTTTGTTGTACTGAAATTCTGTTGAAATGAATATTAGGGCCCATCCCTGTGGCCTTGACAGTCTGGGGGTGCCTCTCCCCTCTTGGTCAACAGAGTGAAGAGGAACAAAAACCAGCCCACAAAGGCTGACCAACGACCTTTTGTGAAGGTTTAAACGTCTTCAGCCTGGAGGAAGTGTTGGAGGAAGCCTGGTGCGGACTCAGTTTCGGGAGGTTTGACTCTTTCGGTAAAGGCGATTCACGAAAGATGATTCCGTTTAGAGCCCTCTGCAAAACGTTTTATACAAACAGTCTCATATTATCACACAAGATATTTTTAGACCTTATGTACTAACTTTTGATAACAAGAAAATGCATATCACTAGGATAAAACTCAAGTAAGCTATTTATTCCCTTTAAGGTAACGGAAAAAACTGAGGCTTGAAGAACCCAGAAAAAATTGTAAAGGTGCCTTGGAAGGAACTAGTGGCGTAAGAGCTGTGGCGTCAGGCAGATCTGAACTTACCTCTCTAACCCCAGCCACCAGACCGCACGTTCAGAAGCCTCTGACTTTGCAGGCCCTAATGTCGCGAACATGCAATGAGGTCAAGTGTGGAACAGCAAGGCACACAGTAGGTGCTCTGACAAGGATCGTGCATTCATGGTGCCCCGAGCCCGCAGGACTGCATCCCACAGGCCCATCCAAATACTGTAGGACGGGCGGTGGCACCAGTCTGTAAGCAGGAATACCTGGCCCTGGGCTCGCAGGATGGAGGTTTGAAATGCGTTCCAGAGGGACAATTTATTTCTGTCGGCTGATGAATTGATAACCATGAATACTTTACGTCTGTGTCCGGGCTGCCTAGCAAACCAGTGTGCCTGGAACTGGAGAGAAAAATGGAAAGGGCAGCAGGGCCAGGGGAGGGTGTGGAACAGGCGTGGCGGGGTGAGACCCACCTCCTGCCAGGGCCTTTGTGGAGAACCGCCTGAGGCCATGGAGGTCATCCAGGAGGCTGGGACAGGGAGACAAGTGGACAGATTCTGGCGAGAACTTGCAAGGTGTGGATGAGAGAGAGGGACAAGAGTGACCCCAGGCTTCCGGCATGAGTGGTGGGGTGGCCGGTGTCTCCGGGCGCTGGGCGCTGCAGCGTGGAGTCGGACAAACCAGGATACGCGGACTGGCCAGGTGGACGGGAGGCGTCCTGGGCTTGTGGACACCACTAAGCAGCTGGTTAGAGCAGGGGGGATGGTCCTGGGTCGGCTCATGACCCAGACACACCCTCTCTCGGGGAACCAAATCCGGGAAAGCTGGACTGTCCCCCTCTGCGTGGTGTGATGTGTGGGGGGTGACTCCCGCCACCCCCATGCCGCAACAGTCCCAATGGGGATGGGTGCAGGTCTCCCTGGGGCTTCTTTCTCGTTCAGCTTGAACTAGGCCCCTGAGCAGCCCCCTTTCAACATTGCTTATGAAACGAGGTCACTTTTTATCTCCGCTCGTCTTAAAGGCGTCCTTTCAGTGGTGAAACATCAGTCCGTGCCCTGCCTCCTGCCCCGTCCAGATGTCCTGGGGGAGGGGCCGTAGCCTCCAGCTAGTGATGGACGTGACTGTCTCTCCGCCAGGTGCGCAGCTGGCCCGGAGCGTCATTCGCTCCCCCGCAAACATGAACTGAGAGCCAACTACGTGCTAGGCGCTGGTCCAAGTGCTGGGGACCTTGCCAGAACCAACAGCATCCACAGACCTTTACTTGGCCCTTTTCCAGACTCCACCTTTCGAGATTGGAGAGCCCCTTTCTAGCAGGTCAGCACAACCTACAGATAGCCAGAGTCTGGGGCCCACTCTGGGCTGCATCCTCTGTCCCTCCTAGTCTCTTAACATTCTATTGAACACAGACATTCCTCTCCAACTGGAATTCCCAATTTCACCTATGATGGGATGGAATTAGAGGGCTTGCCCAGGGTGGCCTGACTCATGAGAGCCATCCACGTTTCCTAAACTGTATGAGGACAGGAGAGGATCGGTATTTAGGGAAATGCTAAATAAATTGGACCCAGCCCTGGTCCTAGTGCCTCCTGTTGAGCCAGAGAAGGCCCTGTATCTCTTTGTTGTGTGTCTCTAACTTACTGTTACATCCTTGATATACAGCATTTCTCCCTGTGCTGTGTTGATTCTCTTCTTGCCAACCGCTGTCGGTAAGCTTGGAACACCTGCTGGATGCCTGTTACCATGCCGTGTATATTTTCACTACTTATTTAATTTAATCTTTACATTGGTCTTGAAGGGCTTTACTATAATCCTCAGTTTCCAGGTGGAAAGCTGATTGTCTCTGCAGCACTTGCCACTCTTTGAAACTTCCTTGCTGTTTTAAGTGATACCCATGCTGTTTGTTTCCACCATTAGACTGTATGCTCCTTGAGGGCACGTGTCTTGACTTTTTCCTGGCTAGGTCTCCAAATGTGGAATGATGCCAGGCACATAGGCAGCTCTCAGTAGAAGACAGATGAATGAATAGATGAATGAACGAAGGGAACAGGGGTGTGAGTGAGAGGTGACTAACACCCCAGGCTCCTCTGAGCTGAGAGGGAGGCTGCAGCCCCACATGCTGGTATCCTTCCCCCCAGGGGGCATGTCCATGGTGTCAGGAGGTGATGGGGCTGAGTTTCTCAGCTCATCCTGGGGCTTGAGCTCTGGGAACTCAGATGGCATTCCTGTGCCCGGCCAGCTCCAGGTGGCTCTCACCAACCTTATCCAAGCACATCTTGGAACTGGGACCCAAGAATCTTTCTCCTGAGAAATCCTGGCCCTTTGCCTCATGCAGAAGCTTCTGCCGCTCATTCATCCCCCTTTTGCCGTTCTGCCCACTGCAGCCCTGAACCAGTGGTTCTCGGCCCTGGTTGCACGTGCGAATCACTGGGGAGGTTTTAAGACCCACTGATCCTCAGATCACCATCCTGCCAATTAAATCAGGCTGGCTGGCCACCGGGTGGGTCCCAGGCACCAGCAGTTTCAAGGCTCCCCGGGGCGAGGACCAGTGAGTAGACGTTCATGGCTAGAGAGTGTTGCTGTGGATGGCTGCTTCCGGGTGCGTTCCTCACAAATTCCCACTAACTAGTCCACCAGATTTGCTGAAAGGCCCTTTGAGTGGACCCAGGAGGAGAAGGTAAATCTGTGTCTCACCACTCAGGGGACAAAGCCTCATCCTGACTCCTCCCCATCTCTAGACCCCTCCAAGCCCACCTAAGCGTCTTTGCACATTTATAGCTTTTCAGGTTTCTAGAAATATTGAAACTTGGTCATTAACTCCGGAAACTCTGGAAAATGGGCAGGGTGTTTGGGAAGAAATCTCATCCCAGGAGGGCGCTCCTTCCATAAAGTTGTTGGGGAAACACGGCACCCGCTCTGCCCACCCCCCTTCCTCTTCACTGGCAAGTCTCGCGTCAGGAAGGGTCCATGTGGGCTGGAAGCTCCAGCAGCAATAGTCAAACCTGCCACTTGCTGGGGTCTCCACACGTGACCAGGGCTGTGCTTCGCAGGAGCGTCTCTGAAATGGGCTCTGCCAGCATCACCCACTGACCCATGAAAACACTGGGGCTCAGAGAGGTTCATTAACCTCACACAGCCAGGAAGCAGTCCCACCAAGATTCCAGCCTGGTTCTTCCACACTAGGGCCTCTGCCCTTTAAACCATTGCTCTGTTCAGAGGGCCAAGGGTCCAGGTGAGGGGGTAGTGGGCCCTCAGCCAGCGTTTTGAGTGACTGCATGAATAAGAGGATGAAGAGAGCTGTATTGAAACCCTTGTGCCTCTAACTTAAGTGTTTTTCTTCTTCCAGCACAGGTGGTAAATCCTAATGGGATGGTGGGGAAGGGCTGCCTCTGTATTGGTATTCTATTTGGGTTTTACAACATAAATGTTCAGCAGCCAAAGGTGGGGTGTTTTCACAGAGACATCTGGCGTTCTAGCAGGCGGGACAGGTGGGACTTATCAGAGGGCTGGGGGTCCCGAGTGTTGTCTTAACACCTATAAGCTGAGCAGAAAGCACCCATTTCAGCCTGGCCCACACCCCACTCCTTCCTCACCTCCTCTCTGTTCCTCAAGACACACGGTGCCCCGAGGACGCCCCGGCTTTGGGGTTCAGCCACCCAGACACCCATGTGCCACTCTCTGACTTGGAGAAGATGGGGGTCGGGGAGCAGCAGTGGGGACGGGGATTCAGGGAATCGAGGTTTCACAGCTGATGATTGGCGGGGCCGGCGTGAGAACTAATGCACTTTGGGGGACTTCTGTCCCAGTCCCTCCCAGGCCCCTGAAAATACCCGCAATTCATTCTCCTCCAACAGGTGGTATCGGGGTGGATTAGAGGAGGAAAGCTTGAGGGACGGGAGACCAGCGGGGTCACATCCCTGGGCCTCAGTTTGTACATCTGGTAAATGCAGTAATCTAGAATTACCCCCAACACACATGCACATGCACTCATGTACACACAAGCAAACACACATGTACACGCACGCACGTGCGCACGCGCGCACACACACACACACACAAACACACACACACAGAGCCAGCTCAGGCCTGGCAGGAGCTGGGAGCTGAATGGACTCCCACTGTAGGAGGCTGGCAGCTTGGAGCTGCAGACGTGCACGCACACATGCATGCACACACACACGGGGAAGGTTTAGTGAAGCGTAATCAACACTCAGAGGATGCTTTGATCACTATTGGTGGAAATTCCAGTGCATTGAAAGACTGGACAGTCATTGGATCCTAAGCATTAAATTATCACCTATCTTGGAATTAAGGAAAACGTGGCCCCTGGTGATCTCCTGCTACCGCTTCCTCTGCGGGTGGTTCCTCGCGGGTTTTGTGGAGGCTGGGACGTGACCTGACCTCTCAGCTCTCACCCCTCATCTGAGAGCCTGGACGCCCATCGCGTCCCCCACTTCGCAGTTAGCTGGCAGTCGCCCCAGAGGCCGCCAGCCCAATGCTGGGGATCCTGATTCCAGGATGCACGGGTCTCCTTCACAGCCCCCAGAGGCTGTCTCAGAAGACAGGAAAGAGGGGACATTGTGTGCGGCTGCCAGAGACGGCGGCCGCTACCTTAAAATATTCCAGTCACATCGCCGGCGGCAAAGCCGTAACCCGGGTGCATTGTAACAGAGGCAGGATTTCATTTTGTTTTTGAAATGCTGTTATTACACACTCAAGGAACCCACAAAGGCACCTTGGCAGGACAGGATCAAATAAATACCTGAACTCCGAGTGCCGCAACATTTACTTAGCAAATGACATTTTAATGTCGCCAGTCGAATTTACATACTAATTAAAATTTCCCTTTAAAACATGGAGACGTCTGGCCTCTCCGCCTACCCACGGTGACAAAGATTAAAAGACTTTTTATTACGTCCTGTCAAACGGAGCTCACTGGGAGAGGTGGGAGCGCGGTGGCCCTGTCCCCGCCGCTTGCGGTGACTCGAGTGTGGCCTCGGGCACCCCCTGCCCCCCAGTCGGGTGTCGCCTGTAAGGAGTTGAGGCGGGTGGACGAGAGACGTAGTGTCCGGCTCAGCGCCTCCAGGGAACACTGCTCCTGGGCGTCAGTGGTCCTGGCATAATTTAAAAACATTCCAAGGCCACCCTGGCAGGAGAGAACCCGGAGGTTTCATTTTGCCTCTTCCCTCTTTCTTTCTCTTTTTCCCAAGGTTGCTTTTGGCCGAAAGGAGTGATTCTTTGAGTAGCAGCCCCTTCCGGGTGCTGGACAAGTCAGGGGGATCCAGGTGCCCCCACTGGTACCTACGGCCACGCTGGCCTGCCATCAGCTTTGCTCTTGCACCAGGAAAGCCTCCTTTTCTCAAAGCCTGTTCTCGGGTGGCTCTGCCTCATGGGTCCCCGACCCTCTGCTCAGTCACTGGATGAATATGTATTGAATACTTGCAGTGGCCGAGCAGTGTCCCAGGAAGCCTGGCGGACCCCTCTCCCACGAAGCTAGCGTTTCAGCCAGGAAGATGGACATCCTGTTCGCGAGATGATCTCAGAGTGGGAAGTGCTGTGATGATGGCAGAAATTCCTGTGCTGCAAGTATTATACATCCACCACCACCGTCACTCCCATTTCACAGATGAAGAAATGGAGGCACAGATATGTTAAGTAACTTGCCTGAAGTCACACAGCATATAAGTGACCCTCTCAAAATTAAGCCCCCAAATATCTTCGTGACTCCCTCTCATAAGTAATTACAAGGAAAATCAGATGGGTTCTTGGGATAGCGAGTGTCTGGGGTATGGGCCTGCTTTATTTCTTTTAATTTATTTTTTAAGTAAACTTTAATAGAAGTATAACTCACATTTGGAAAAGTGCGGAAACCATAAGCATTCAGTTCTGTGAGTCTTCACTACGTGACCGAACCATGTCATCACCCTCCACGTGAAGAAAAAGAACCACCCAGCCCCAGGCTGACCCCCAGGCCGCATCCCAGCCCCTACGATTACCTGTCCCCAGGGATTAGTTTTATCTCTTCTTGAATCGTACGTAGAGGGAACCACGCTGTATGTGCGCTCCACTGCGCCTGGCTTCTCTCAAACATAAGTCTATGAGGTTTGTCCATGATGTAGGTGTCAGCAATAATTTATTCCGTTGTATGAAATACGGGCACGCCTCGGAGATATTCCGGGTTCATTCTCAGACCTCCACAATCAAGCAAATCTTGCAGTAAAACAAGTCACATGAATTTTTTGGTTCCCCAGTGCATATAAAAGTTTACACGATACTATAGTCTATTAAGTGTCTAATAAAACAAGGTACAGGCCTTAATTTTAAAACACTTTATTGCTAAAAGATGCTAACCGTGATCAGAGCCTTCAGCAGGTCGTAGGAGTAACATCAAAATCACTGATCACAGGTCACCACGACACATATAATAATAATGAACAAGCGTGAAATATTGTGAGAATTACCAAAATAGGGCACAGAGACATGACGTGAGGAAACGCTGTTGGAAAAAATGGCTCTGATAGATTTACTCAGTGCAGGGTTGCCACCACCCCGCAATATGTAAAAAAACGCAATTATCTGCAAAGCTCAGTAAAGTGAAGTGCAATAAAATGAGGGCTGCCCATACACCATAATGTACCCTTTTCTGAGGGGTGGACGTTTGGGTTGTCTCCAGTTTGGGGCTATTGGAATGGTGCTCCTAGGAACTTCTTGTACACGTCTTGTGGGCATGTATGTACACCTATTGGGTCCACGCCCAGGAATGGGACTGATGGACCTAAAGTAAATACGTTTAGCTTTACTAGATGCTGCCAAACCATTTTCCAAAGTCAAAGCATTTTACGCTCACACCAGCATGTAGTCCCTCTACATTTTAGCCCACACTTGGTGCTGCCTGGGTTTTAAAGTTGAGTCAGTCCAGTGGGCATGTGTAGCATCTTACTCTGGCTTTGATTTTCATGTCCTCGTGGCTGAAGAGGTGAATCCCCTCTGGTACGTTGCTTGTCTGCTGGAATGTTCTCTCTGCCTTTGCAAGTCTTTCCCCCATCTTTCTTGTGGGTTGTCTATTTTTTTCTTACTGGTTTGTAGGAATTCTTTATATATTCTATACATACAAATCTTTTGTTGAATATCTGTATTGTGGGTGTTTTGCCCCACTCTGTGGCCTGCCTATTACTCTCTTAATGGGTTCTTTGATGGCTAGTTCTTATAATGTAGTCGAATTTCACAGTCTTTTCCTTTTTGGTCGATGCTTTTTGTGTCCTACTTCTGAATTCTCTGCCTCCCCAAGTGTCGAGATCATTTCCTACATGTTCATCTTGAAGCCTTATTGTTTTACGTTTAGATTCACACACACTCTTAGAATTGCTTGGCATTTGGAGTGAGGGAGGCGGGTTCAGAGAAAGCCCCTCTGAGTCGGACAAGCCAGAGCCCGTTCCGGGCCGGGGCAGACTGACTGGTTTTTGGTGAGTGAGAGGCGGGGAAGGGAAGGCGGTCTCTCTCATGGGACACTGGGAACCCACTGCAGATTCGAAGCAGAGCGAACAAGACATGGCTTAATTAGGTTCAGAGAAGATGCTTGGGCTGCTGGGTGGGGAACTGTTTGTAAAACTGAAGGATCTGAGACTCCCCTGGTGACAGAGTGGTTAAGAATCCGCCTGCCAATGCAGGGGACATGGGTTCGAGCCCTGGTCGGGAAGATCCCACATGCCACGGAGCAACTGAGCCCGCGCACCACAACTACTGAAGGCCATGCGCCTAGAGCCCGTGCTCCGCAACAAGAGAAGCCACCGCAATGAGAAGCCCGCGCACCACAACAAAGAGTAGCCCCCGCTCGCCGCAACAAAGACCCAACGCAGCCAAAATAAATAAATTATAATTTAAATAAATAAATAATTTAATTTAATTTAATATTAAATTATAAATAAATAATTAAAAAACCAAAAACCCTGAAGGGTCTGGTATGTTTGAAGACCAGCCAGGCCTGCTCCTGGCTCCTCTGATGACATCACCTCTGAATGTCCTGCTTGACCCACTGGTGGCTCCTCCCCCCCCGGGGCACCCTGACCAGGGGTCTCTCTGCTCTTTCTCTGCCCCAGGCTGGCTCAGCCTGGTCTGTTCAGGGATCCAATCACATTCTCCATCCTCCGCTCTCCCCTGGCAAGTCCGTTCTCCCCCTCCCACAGTATTTGAGGGTCACCCAAACCTTCCCCCTCAGTTGCTCTGAAGTCCCTCTTCTCCTTTTCAACATTTTCATTCATCCAGCTGCTGGGTCCCCTCCCCTGAAGGAAACAACCACTCCACGAGGGAGATGGAGTTTCTCCTCCTCCAGGTAACGTCTGCCTGATCCTGATGGGTTCCTGCCCCAGCCATCCATGAAGTAGCACAAACACATTCTCCCAGGGACTCGGGCTGAGAAAGGTGTCGATGGGAGCCCTGGGGAAGCCGCCAGCAAGTATTAGATGCTGAGATGTCATGCGGCGGGCCCGGACGTCCACGATGTGGGGTGAATCTTCACAGAAGGAGGCAGAGCCCCGCTGTCCCCAGGGCTTTTCCACTGGCAGACAAGACCCTCACAGCCCAGCTTCGGGGCAGTGAGCCACTTCTGTCAGCCAAGAGACACATCATAGCGACAGATGACCAGAACAGGGGTCCTCTGCTTGCCAGAGAAGACTCAGCTTTCAACCGTGAAGCTAAGTTCGCATCCATCCCCATCTGGTCTCACATCCAGCATCCTCCCATCAAAGGCGAGCTCCAGGCTGGGACCATGTACTGAAAAGAAACGGCAGTTTTTCTGGTCTCAGAGATCCACGCTCCCCACCCCCAGCCCCTGCCCCAACACACACACATTCTAGAATGCTTCATTCCTCCTAAACATAGTATTTTTCCTAATTTTCTTAACTGATGTTCTTAAAAATATAGGTCTTGCATTAGGGATTAGAATTTTCCAGCAGTCCCATGGGTAACAAAAACCAGCTGAGAGTCTGTTTTGGAAAAATAAAAGACCGCAAGGAAAGGCTCTCCAAAACACAAAACCAGAAGAAAGTCTCTGCCCCAGAAGTCCCACAGACGTGCTGTTTATCTGTTTGCTTTTACTCAGAAGAGGGCTTTAGAAGAGCAACGTCTCTTGTGGGAGGATTTGCAGATGTGATGAGTGGGGGCAGATGTGGTATTATTTAAATGTCTGAAAGTATTGTCTTCTCTGCCAAAGCTGAGGAACCCCTGTTCTGGCTCTGTCTTGCTGCATAACGAACTACCCCAAACATCCTGGCTTAAAATAACAATTGATTACAATGTATCAGGGTTCTGTGGGTGGGGCAGACAAGGCACAGCAGGGATGCACATGTCTGGGATGTCAGCGGGGCTGACTCCAATGGCTGGGGCTGGCCAGGCATCTCTCCCTTGCTCTCTCTACACGGCTCTCTATGTGGATAGTTTGGGTTTCCTCACAGCATGGCAGCCTGAGGGTAATCGGACTCCTTGCATGGCGGCTCAGGGCTCCTGGAAGAAGGATGTGGAAGCTGACGGTCCTCTTAAAGGCAAGGCCTGGAGCAGACAATCTCTTTCACCATACCAAGAGGTCAAGTCATCACAGACCAGGCCAGATTCAGGAGGAGGCAACATGGAGTTTACATCAAATGATTAGTAGCCATCTGTAATCCCCACGACCCTGAACCTCTCGGTACGTGGGAACTTGCAGAACAGAAATGGCAAATGACAAGAATCAAACCCAAAATAAGTAGAATGATCAAGGTGGGTCACAAAAAAACAGAAAGTAGAAAATGCAACACGTTGCCTCTATATGTCCTAGGGAAAAACTAAAAGCCATTCATTCACACATTCATTTACTTATTCACTCATTCATTCAACAAAGGGAAGACCTACTATGTGCGAGGCACTGTTCCAGGTGTTGGAGATACAGCAACAAACAAGCCAGACGAGGCCCTGCTGTCAAGGAACTTACAAATAATTTGTCAAGAGGGGAAGACATTAAACACATAATTACAAAGATACTTAACTATCAAAAAGCAGAGTCATGGAGTCATAAAACCATGTACGGGGGGATTTGACCCAAGCAGAAGGTCAGGGGATGTTCCTTTGAAGAAAAGCTGTTTGAAATGGACATAAAAGACACGTTGGGGTCTTCTAGGTGAGGAGAGGAGAGGGGAGAGGGCACTCCTGGCAGAGGGAGCCGCTTGTGCAGAGGCTTAGAAGCAGGAAGACAGAGAGACAACCAGGGCGGCTGGAGCTCAGAGTGCGAGAGAGGAAACTGGACATGTCCGGAGCCTGATGGTGCAGCCTGGTAAGAACTTTGTCCTGTCACAAGGACAGTGGTGAGTTCTTGGAAGGTTTTAAGCAGAGAAGGACCTAGCCAGACTTGGGTTTTCTAAGCTGATCCTGGAGGCTCAGAGAGGAAGCTGGGAGACCCAGGAGGAGCTGGCTTGCTCCAGACGGGTGGGGTGAAAATGGAGAATATTTGGGAGGTAACACTGACGGTCCTTGTTGATGACACAGAGCCTGGTCATGGCAGTCTCCCATTCATATTTATGGAATAAGTGAACAAATGAACGAATGGGTTAGAGTCAGACATGAGAGGGAGGCTTCAGGGTAGACCCCCAGGTTTGGGGTTTGAGCCCCGAAGTGGGTTTTAGAGCTGTGGGTGCAGCAGCTCGGTGGGAGGAGGAAGGGAAAGCTGAGCTCAATTTCAGACCCTGTGGGTTTCTGGGGTCTCGAGAGCAGCTACCTCTCCCCCTGCAGGATGAGGCTCTCTCAGGGGTCTGGGGTCACTGGATGCTTTGTTTCTGGGCATCTGCACTGAGCCGGGTGCCTGGCTGGATCGTGGCTCCCCTCGGGAGGTGTCCTAGGAGAAGGAACGGGGAGGAGACCAGGAGGAAGATGCAGCTTCCCCAAGGGGCAGACTGGCACCTTGACGTCTCCTGGACGGAGCGGAGCCTCCAGCCCCCATGTCTGATGACGCTCAACGGGGAGCACGCCCAGCCCTGGGCCTCCAGCCTTAATTATATCCGAGACTGTTTACAGTGTATAATTATCGCCATTAATTGACTGCGGGAGGCCACACGTCCCCCGTCTTTCTGACACTATGATCCACCATCCTGCATGGCTGCCTGCAGCGGCAGGAAGGAGAGGTAGCTGGGGTCTGGCTTTATTTTATTACCGGGAGATATTTATTTCTGTGACTTTCTACAAGGAGAGGAAACAATAGTAATCATCAGATAAACCAAAAGAAACGCACACAAACACACACACACACACACACAAAACAAAAACAAGAACAAACCCCAATTCATTGTTTGAATCGTATTCTACACGTAAGAAATAGTTTCTGCCTTCCACGGGGCTCCCCCCTCCCTTCCTCCTTCTTTTCCTCCCTTCCTTCCTGTCTATCTAATCTATTTTTCCACATCTACATCTAGAAAAGTTCAGGAGTCTTAGTTTTATCATTTCTATCTATCCAATCTCTCTGTCTGCATACTTGTCTATACTGGTCCGTGAGCCTTAGTTTTCTCATCTGAGAAGCGGAGGACAGTAGGCTTGTCATGGAAATTAAATGAATATAAACGTTTCCCATGTTCCTGGCGTGTGTGTGTCCTAAAGACATGCAGGACGTTACCTAGATCGTCACAGACACAGGTCCTGTCTTCTGGGTCCTGCTCAGGAACTGACACATCTGTCTTGGTTTTGAATTTGGAGCGTTCACATCTCAGGGGTGGAGAGTGTGGCACGTGCTCTGAGCTCTCCGTGGAAGAGAAATGGTTTCAGGACAACGGAAAGTCTTCATTCATGGCTTAACTGCTCGGGGCCTCACAGCCAAGCGAGCGCAGAGCGAGCTGGGCGGACCTCAGCCCGTTATTCGTAGGACCCTCCTTACGCCTGTAGGAGGCTCTTACCTCCACGGCAGGTCAGGCTGTTTATGCCTCTTTGCAGATGAGCCAGCAGCTCTCTGTCAAGGTGAAAGTGAGGTTAGGGTCGCGCTGCTGGCCGGGGCAGGGAACAAGGAGCCAGACCTGGAGCCACGCCTTTGGACTTCTGGTCCAGCGCTCCGTCCGTGAGCCACATTAGGCTCGGGGGACATGCCCCATATGCTCTCATTACCAAATATATCCACCCAGAAGCTGAGGTCTCCCCAGAATTGTCCCTCGAGGAAGAAGGCGTCCCCCTGCCTGGGGACTCACGTGTCCCCAGGTGGCCAGGTTCCTTCTTGATTGCCCTACTTGGACCCTCAAGGCCGACGGCTATGGAAGTTGTGTGGGGGGGGGGTGGGGGGGGCACAGAGGATGAAACGGGTCAGGGGTGATGCAGCAGGCTCCGTCTCTTCACCTGTGTGATGGGAATGCTAATGAGACCATCTCATGCCGTGACTGCCTGTGGTCCATGGGAGCCTTCCATTCAGGTGGAGTTTGAAAAGGAGGTTCTTTTCCGCTTCCACCATCAGACAAGTGAGGATGAGCTAGAGCGCAGGGAATGACCTCTCGTTAACCCCTCCGTCTAAATCCAGCCTCAGAAAGCCTATGGATTTGGACAGGATCGCAGGCCTGTGCTCTGGCTGACGTCTGGGCACTTAGAGATGCCCTGGGTGAAGCGTTCACACGCTTCTCCTCTCTCCTTTCCAGACCCTTTTCCTGGGTGGGCTGCCCCTGAGGGTTTCTCAGGGCCCTGGAAGGAAACTCCTCTAAAGACACTGTGTGTTCCCCCCTCCGCCATCTAAAACGTGTTTGCCGCACTCGGCAGCAACGCCCTGCTCTGGGCGGTATTTCACTCGAGAAAACAGCTCTCAAGTCCCACCGTGTTTCGTGGGGTCGCACTGTGAACGCGCCAGCAGCCAGCCTGGGTCACATATTTCAAGTTGTGTAATTAGACTAATGATAGTAACTGGATTCATTGACACTTTTTGAAATTGGACTCTATGTTCTGTTATTAACACCCCCATTCTACAGATGAGGAAACTGAGGCTCAGAGAGGTAAAGTACCTCCCTCAAATTTACCAGCTGCCTCCACTTCTTGGCAGCCTCCCAGCCAGGAGGCCCCGTGGAGGGACCAGGAGGGGAATCAGCATCTCCTCTCCTGCTCAGAAGGGGCGTGGTCTGCAGCCAGGGTTCCCTGGGCCCCTGTCCCCTGCCCCATCAATGAATTAGTGAAGTAGAGCCTGCCAGGGGCGTCAGAACTCATGGCAAGCTACAGGTGGAAATGCCAACTGCCACGTGGGGTTGCATTAGAGGGGACTGTGGTAGTTAGTCATTTATTTCAGGGGGTGGTTATTTTTTTCTTTTTTTTCCCATCAGTGTCTCCGGAAGCCAAGGTCCTGCCAGCCCCTGGATGAGGCTCTCCCTGGGGGGAGCCTGGGACACTCCAGAGCATTCGGGGTCCTGGCCGGACCAGTGAGGTCTGAGGGTCCTACAGACCATGTTCGTGGCCAGTTTGGACACCCACACCCCCCTCCCCCCATGAAGCACCATTGCTTCTCCAGCCCTGCTTGAATGAAGAGCTGATGACTAGTTTTGAAAGGAAGTCCTATATAGTGGAAAATGCTCTTCCAAACTTGAACAAAGCCAGACATCTGCTGGAGGATGTCGGTTCCCCTGAAGGAGGGGAGAATCATAGCTGGGTGATGACATGGTCTAAGACCGCCTGCAGCGTGACCCCCCTCTCGGAGGTCAGCCTTCACCATCTCTGCTCCTTCTCTGCCGGGACTGGGCCGTCCTGAGTCATTCCCGCAAGAAGCCGTGGGGTCAGGAATCAGCACCTCTGAATTGGAGCTCCTGCCTCGTGATACCTGCTGGGGGTTCATAATTTAAATCACCATTCCTTTCACCCGACCAAGGGGACAGTGAGCTCATCCAAGGGGAGCCACGTCTTAGTCTTCTAGGGTCCTCATGGCCGGCATCACTTCTGGCCCTGGGGGTCTGGTGAGCAAATGCAGACTGAGAGAAGGAATGCCCATTGCCAGGTTTGGACCTGAGACCCCGGGCCACCATGAGTAACGGGGTGAGCCTTGTGTGCCTGGCGAGGTTGAGTCTCTAATAAATAAAATGAAAGACAGGGAGGGGAAAAGGGAAACAAGGAAATCGTAAAATCAATAGGCAACTGACTTCAAACTTTACTATGCTGTCTACGCTATTGAAAAACCAGAGTCTGGGTCTGAAAACATTAGCATTTCCGACGTGCTTGAGTATGGAAAGAGGAATTTCACTCCGCGTTAGATCACTGAGCAGTCGCTGAAATTTCTGCCTTTTGCTGCCTAGACAGTAAGTCCCTCCTGACATCCTTATGCATGGAGCTGTCTGGGGGCCGTTTCCAAAAACCACGAATAGAGTCAAGAAGTAAATTCCCACCTTGGGTGCTGGTTCTCAAAACCTGACTTGCGGTTGCTTGTCAATTTCTAAGTCAGGTGACAATGTAATTACTGATGTCAAGTGAGATTTTTTTTTTTCTGAGACGAAGACCCGTGAACCTTGGAGAAGATCAGGTGGAGGGTGCAGATCCCAAGTCCCAGGCGGTTATGTCCACATTTGGGGCATTCTGGGAGAAACCACCACTGTAGCACCCAGTTGTAGCAAGAATCCTGCTGAGAATCCTCACCCTCAACATCTGATCACTGGGATATCTGATTGGGCTCCTCCTCCCCCATCATCCCCCAGGCAATATCCGATCACTCCTGGCCTGCCTGCGGCAAGAATCCTGTCGGTTCAGTTTAGCCAGAAGCCCCCTTACGCTGTTTCCTCTCAGTGAGTTTCCATCCTCTGACCCCACCCCGCTCCTTGTCTGTAATTCCCCACTGGCCCTTGTTGTGGTCGGAACTGAGCCCAGGTCTCTTCTCCCCTATTGCAATAGTTCTTGAGTTTTTTGTTTTTACCATTTCAACAGTATCTTGGAGTCCTGAAGGTTTTAATATCTTTGAGAACCCTCAGTAGAAATGTACCCCTTCTGTTCCCATCCTTTGGCAAAGCATGCCATAGCTGACCCCCTACCCTGGGAACTCACAGAAGGTCCCTCTCATTCTTCTCTGCTGAATTTGCAAAAGCTCCGAGACTTTCAGGCTGCACCAACGTCAGGCTGAGGCCAGTGGCCAGGACCATGGAAGTCACAGGAAAGGTGATGCTGCCCTTTCTCAAAGCCCGGCACAGCCAAGCACACAAAATGCTGTTTGGTTCTCAGGGGAGGGGCCCCGTGGGCAGCCTGGTGGACGCCTTGTCCTTGCCAACTGAGTCCGCCAAAACAAAATAGGGACATTAACTTACGTGAGCAGACGTGTGCTCGCGGTGCCAGATCACAAGGCGCCGACGTCCCGTATGGGTGCGCACCCAGAGGAAACGTGGACCGAGGGAGGGGCGCTCTCGTCAGCACCGTTGGCTATTTATAGCCAGGCGAGGGTATCGGACCCTCCAGTCACGGCAAGAAGCTTGGCCAGCAGCGGAAGGATCCAGACCCAGGCCAGGCAGGGCAGAGGGGGGCGGGCAGAAGGGGCAGGAGGACTTCAGTCCTGGCCCAACAGGTCTTCCTAGTTTGCGAAACCCCGAATGAAACATGCAACTCACATAGATATGTCTCCAGGCTGGTGCATGGGTAGATTTCTGCAGCCTTTTAATTCTGCCGATCAGATCCCCGCCTGAAACATCATTTTAGCTGAGCCAGACGGGCTGCTTTCTCAGGGCTAGTCAGTCTGGGTCCATCTCACCTGCTGTGATGAAGCAGCGAGGAAATGAATTGTGGACAAAGGCTGGCTGTCCTCGGGCCTCCCTCCTGAAAAGGAGCCGGGTGGCGGCCGGCTCGGGACTGAGGCTAAGTCGCACAGCTCCCCTGCTGCAGGCGGCAAACACCAACAGTCCCCAGGGAAGAAGGGTTTTGTGATTCTCTATGTTAACCGTGAACAAGGTGGTCGCTGTTTTTTAACCAAGCATATTTTTAAAGGGCATTTAATGGGACTGCGCCCGCCGTATACCTATAAACTGTGTGTGACAGCACACCAGCTCCAGCGAAATGAGATATACAGGACTCCAAACAAATAATCATATCTGACAGGCAATTTCTCCAATAAATCCAGAGAAAGATGTCCCACTGGGTAGAAGACAGCACACACAGAGCTCCCAACAAACACTGGCACGATCGAGGCGGGGAGCGGGGGGTGAGGTTCGTGTCCGTGCTGGCTTGGGGCTGCGGGGAGAGGGAGATTCATTAGGAACTTAAAACCGCAGACATGGACTTCCCTGGTGGCGCAGTGGTTGGGAGTCCGCCTGCCGATGCAGGGGACACGGGTTCGTGCCCCGGTCCGGGAAGATCCCACATGCCGCGGAGCGGCTGGGCCCGTGAGCCGTGGCCGCTGAGCCTGCGCGTCCGGAGCCTGTGCTCCGCAACGGGAGAGGCCACAACGGTGAGAGGCCCGCGTACCGCAAAAAAAAAAAAAAAAAAAAAAAAAGCGCAGACATGATCAGCCTTCCACTTACCACCCAGACATCTTTCTGGGCACGGGGTGGTTTGAACATTCGCCCCAATGAGCCATGGGGAGACCTGTGGGAAACTGCTTTCTTGCAAGTGGCTGTTGGCAAAATGGGGTTCCTGGACCCTGGGGAGAGGCCTCTTTGTGCTCAGAAAGTCAGCCTGTTGCCCCTCTGCTTAAGAACCAAGTTGCAGAAGGAATCTAACTGGCCCGGCTATGTGCCTGCCTTTCTCTGGGAGAGCGTGGGGCCCCTTCTCACAGCTCCATTGGGCAGCAGGAGCACAAACGGCTGCTCCATTCAAGCAGGTCGATCCCTTGGTTCTTAGCTGCTGCCTGGGTAATCCCCCTCCTCCACCCCAAGAGTTCCAGTAAATCCTCTTTCACCTAGGTAAGCCTTGGCTTTCTGATGCTTGCAACCCAAGAACCACAACTGGTATAATCTATGAGCCTCATTTTCCTCATCTGTGAAATGGGCATAATAGCCTCCAGTGATGATTATTATTGGTGCTTCCTAGATCTCTGTGGCAAGTGCGAGATCGGAGGTTCTCAAACTTTTGTGCTGAGGACCGCTTTAGCCTTTTAAAAACTACTGAGGATTCCAAAGAGATTTTGTCCAAGAAGTTTGCATCTATCAATATTAATGGTGTTAGAAATTAAAACTAACACATCTTTAAAAGGCAAGAATCACAAGCACACGTTCCATTAGCTGGCAGAGCTATGATGTCATCACACATCATGCAGCTGCTAGAAAACTCCATTGTACTCTCGTGAGAATATGAGGGTGAAAAAGACAAATGATTCCGGACATTTGTTTGGATATTTGTATTATTTAGGATAATTGTTTTGACCCTGTGAACCCTCTTTGGAGGTCTCAGGAACCACCAGGGGTCCCTGGACCACACACTTTGAGAATCACGGTACTCAACCCACAATCACATCCCCACTTTCTGCAGTGGGTTCATTACGCACCTTCCAATATGCACACTGTATCTGAGGGGTGCATTTCTTAATCTAGGGCATCTCAAACTCTAGCTTGTGAAAGAATCCCCTGGAGAGCTAGAGGGAGCACGGATCTCGGACCCCGCCCCCAGGGATTCTGACTTAGTAGGTCTGGGTGGGGCCCAAGGGTGAGCATTTCCTACCAGTTCCCAGTCTGTGGACCACACTGGGAGCAGAACTGTGCTGACCTAGAAACTCAGTCCACGCACAGACAAAACTGCCTTTCTAAAAAGTCTTTAAATCACCTTATATCTGACTCTGAGCTCCTGTCACTCATGGCTGGAGGCAAATTCAACCTTGGTCATCCCAGGACGTGCAAAGGCCCTGGGGTCTTGCACAGAATCGAGTATATGTGAGCCCTTCTTATCTTCAGTCCATGCCAGCCGCCCCTGAGGTGCTCATTGCCAAAGCCCCTGTGGCTCTTGGAATTTGGGAGGGCCCCCAAATTCTTAGAGTTTCTGTGCCTCACTTGGGGCCCAGGGCCTTGCCCAGATGGACCATGCTGTCTGGCTGCTTGTTCCAGCAAGTTAAACTTCCAACAGGCCCCCTCCCCTGCTGGGCGTCCTGACCCCAAGTCAGAGAAGGGTGAACATGACAACCTGTGATGCAAAGAAAGGTCATCCCTAAGCTACCCCGGGATTTGTAAATCCAGACAAGCAAACCAATACCTGGGGTGAATAAAACCCCAACGAAAATGTGTTTATGTAGGATCTCCCAGAGTAGCCATACTGCTTTACATCCCCACCAGCACTATGTGAAAGGCCCAGTTTCTCTGCATCCTTGCCAGCATTCAGTGTTGTCACTATTTTTTAATTTTAGCCATTCTGATAGTTGTGTAGTTTTGCATCACTGTGTTTTTTTTTTTTTTTTTTTTTGCGGTACACGGGCCTCTCACTGCTGTGGCCTCTCCTGTTGCGGAGCA
Source organism: Globicephala melas (assembly GCF_963455315.2). Classification (NCBI taxonomy): domain Eukaryota; kingdom Metazoa; phylum Chordata; class Mammalia; order Artiodactyla; family Delphinidae; genus Globicephala; species Globicephala melas. Next base: position 81,679,916 of record NC_083328.1, read on the forward strand.
CAGGCTCCTGATGCGCAGGCTCAGCGGCCATGGCTCACGGCCCAGCCTCTCCGCGGCACATGGGATACTCCCGGACCGGGGCACGAACCTGAGTCCCCTGCATCAGCAGGCGGACTCTCAACCACTGCGCCACCAGGGAAGCCTCCATCACTGTGGTTTTAATCTGCATTTTCCTGATGGCTGATGATGTTGAATACCTTTTCATGTGCTTGTTTGCCATCTGTATAAATCCTTTCCAGTGAAATGTCTCTTGACCATTTTCTAATTAAATGGTTTTTCTATTGAGTTCTGAGACTTCTTTTTTAAAAAAAATTTTCCCCCAGAGTATTGTTTATCTTTTAAATTTGCTTAGTTTTTTGCTTTGCTTTATTTTTATCATTATTATTATTTTTTGGCTGTGTTGGGTCTTCGCTATTGTGCACAGGCTGCGTGCAGACTGTCTCTAGCTGTGGCGAGCGGGGGCTACTCTTCGTTTGTTGCGGTGCACAGGCTTCTCACTGTGGCGGCTTCTCTTGTTGCGGAGCAGGACTCTAGGCGCGCGGGCTCAGTAGTTGCGGCTCACGGGCTCTAGAGCACAGGCTCAGTAGCTATGGTGCCCAGGCTTAGTTGCTTCGTGGCATGTGAGATCTTCCCGGACCAGGGCTCGAACCCGTGTCCCCTGCACTGGCAGGCGGATTCTTATCCACTGCGCCACCAGGGAAGTGCCTTGCTTTGTTTTATTTTAATTAATTTTTTTTTTTACTTTAAATATAATTAACCTACAAGACTGTGTTAGTTCCAGGCGTACAATGTAGCAATTCAGTATTTCTATACATTACAAAATTGAGAGTTCTCTCTGTGTCCCAGGTACTAGTCCTTTGTCAACTACATAGTTTATAAATTTTTCCTGCAAGGTTTTTCATCGTCTTAAGAGAGTCTTTTGCAGAACAAAAGTTTTTAATTTTGACCAAGTCCAACAAACTGATTTTTCCTTGTATGGACCGTGCTCCTGGTGCCCTGGCCGGACATTGAGGAACTTTATCTGCTCTGGACTCCTTTTGGCACCTCCAACAGGCCACGCCCCCCCTACCAAGCTTCTTTGCGCTGTGGGTGTTTTCTTGGCTTAGAACTCTGGCAAATCCTTAAAAAATGATATATATATTTATCACACGACCAAATAATTGCATTTCTGGACACTTGTTCCGAGAAATGAAAACGTACGTCCATACAAAAGCATGCCCATGATTATTTCCAGCAGCTTTGTTTGTTATAGTCAAAAACTGGAGACGTCCCAAATGTCCTTCAATGGGTGAATGGTTAAACAAATAAAAAGAATAAAAAGAAACGAATTCTTGGTATACACAACAACTTTTGTGGATCTCAAGGGCCTTTTGCTGAATGAAAAAAACCAAGCTTGAAAGGTCACATATTGTGTGCTTCCATTAATGTAAGTTTCTTGAAATGACAAAATTACAGAAACAGAGAACAGATGAGTGGTTCCCAGGGGTTAGGGAAGGGAGAGAGGGGAGGGGGAGTGGTGTGACTCTGCAGGGAGAACTTTGTGATGATGGAACCGTTCTGTGTCTAGATCATGATGGCAATTCCATGAATCCATACGTGGGGTAAAGTTGCATAGAACTAAACACACACGTACACACACACACACACACACAGGTGCACGTAAAGCAGGTGAAATCTGCAATAACACCAATGTCAATTTCCTGGTTTTAATTTTTTTTTTTTTTTTTGCGGTACGCGGGCCTCTCACTGTTGTGGCCTCTCCCGTTGCGGAGCACAGGCTCCGGACACGCAGGCTCAGCGGCCATGGCTCACGGGCCCAGCCGCTCCGCGGCATGTGGGATCTTCCCGGACCGGGGCACGAACCCGCGTCCCCTGCATCGGCAGGCGGACTCTCAACCACTGCGCCACCAGGGAAGCCCCTGGTTTTAATATTGATAATAGCTATGAAGGTGTTACCATTGGGAGAAGCTATACATCAGACCTCTCTGCACCATTTTTGCAAGTTTGATGAATCTATAGTTGTCTGTAAATCGATCTATCAGGGAGAGAAGGCATGGAGCCTTGTAGGGCCTGATCAAACATCTGGAGGCAGGTGTCCACTGGTGGTGGGTTGAACGCCAGGCGTGTGCAAGCATTATCCCTCAGGCTGCTTGGGGGTATGTGGTGGGAGGGGGCCGTGGAAGGAAACAATGAGAAGCGGCTGCAGACGCGTAATCTGGAAGCACTTACTGGGGAGAAGGGACGGGGCTTGGTGGTCCTCTGGAGTGTAATGGTTCACGGGACCAAGAGCTGACCCTTGAAGGTATTTTCCTGCTGGATGGGGAGTTCTAGAAACACAAGAACCTAGGTTTCGGGAATTCCGAGGCCTGACTTAGCACAGAGCAGACAAAGGGCTGTGGGCTGGATTTCTGGAGAGAAGACCAAGACGGGGTGCCTCTCACCTCCACGGCCAGCCCCGCATGACGTGGGCGCCACCTGTCTTGATCGCCTCGGAGTCTGATGTGTCCCCCAGAGTAGATGAGCCGTTGCTCTGGAATGCTCCTGGGAGGCCAGGAACAGAAGTCCTGAACCCCGAGTGTACATTCAATACATACGCCTGAGGCCGCCGGCAGCGTTGGGAAGAGGGACCGGAGCTCGCGGCCATATGGGGATGTCGCTGTGGGAAAAAAATATTTATAAAATGGCTTTTCCAAATGTTTAATCTACAGCAGATGCATCTCACATTAATCTGTTTGACTTGGCTTCCGCTGTGCAGAGATGCCGTTTCATCGTGCAGGCCTCCTGGAGCAGAGGAAATGGGGGCTGCTAAGAGATTCCTCTGCTTGTGACTCAACTGGAAAGGGAGGTCTTTGGGGGCGACAACCTGGGGTGGGGGGAAGGGCAGCAGGGAGGGAGGCGCAGGGCCGGGACGAGAAGGGAATGAAGTTCCCCCGCATCCCCCTTGGCTCCCGGGAGGAACCAAAATTTTCATTTTCATGTCATGGATGCTGTGTGTTTAATCTCCCTCCTGGAATAATAAACCGATGGCTGAATCTCTTACTAAAAAGTGATGCCGTCGTGTTAATTACCATCGAATAATGGGGCCGCACTCCGATTGCTAACTCTGTTATTTCCGTGACTTTCGCAGAAGGGAAAACAGTCCCTTACTGAGCAAGCTTAACATCCGAGATGTTTCTCGAATGGGAAGTGGGAGCACTGATTTCTCCAGCCTCTTGCCACCTTCACCATCCCTCGGATCCCGGGATCACCCCCCACCCGAGCCCCTGCCAACCTCAGGGACTTCGCATATTCTGTTGCCTCTGCTGGGAAGCTCTCCCCTCACCTCTGCCTTGAGTGACTCCTGCTCTGGGCTTAAGCATCAGCATCTCAGCAAAGCCGAGGTTTGGTAGGTTTGGAACCCTGGGGTCTCCTCCTCACTTGAACACACTCATAACCGCACTTCAATCTTGTGATGCTGCAGTTCTGTCTCCCACACAGGACCTTGTCCACCACTGGTGACACCTGCCTGACACCTGGTGTGAAAGAGCTGCCCAGTTGGACAGACCGAGAGGGGCTGAGTGACACGTGACTCTCAGGTGATTCGTCTCTGAAGACCCGGGTGAGGAAACAACAACAGCAACTGCATTTTCATTAAGATGCTGGAGGTCCTTTAAGCCCCTGGATGATCACTTCCCACCTGGTCTGAGGAGAGAAAAGGGGACAGCACCCCCCTAAGCTCTCCAGGTCCATTTCAGCTGCTCAAGTGTGAAAAGCAGAACAATGGCCCCGAGCTGTCCATGTCCCAATCCCTGGAACCCGTAAACCTGTTCTCTTACATGGCAAGGGGACTTGGCAGATGTGATTACATTAAAGTTCTTGAGATGGGAGGTTATCCCGGTCATCTGGATATCTACCTGGGCCCACTCTAGTTACCTGAATCCCCAAAAGCAAAGAAGCTCGTCACATCACAAATAAATAGGGAAATACAGATCAAAACCGCAGTGAGATACCACCTCATCCCCATTCAGATGGCTACTGTTAAACAACAACGAAATAAGTGTTGGTGAGAATGTGGATAAATTCGAACGCTTCTGCTCTGTTGATGGAAATGCGAATTGGTGCAGCCACTGTGGAGAAACAGTATGGCAGTTCCTCAAAAATTAACAATAGAATGACCATATCACCCAGCAATTCCACATCTGGGTATACACCCAAAAGAACTGAAAGCAGAATCTGGAAAGTATATCAATATTTGTACACCCATGTTCGTAACTGCATTATTTACAACAGCTAAAACGTGGAAGCCACCCACGTCCATGGATGGATGGACGGATAAGCAAAATGTGGTCTGTACGTACAACGGCATATTATTCAGCCTTAAAAAATGAAATTCTGACACGTGATACAACATGGATGAACCTGGAGGACATTATGCTGAGTGAGATAAGCTGCTCACAGACAGACAAACACTGTATGATTCCACCTGTAGGAGGAACCGAGGCTAATCAGACTCATAAAGACAAGAAGCAGAATGGTAGTTATCACAGCCTGCGGGGAGGGGCGCATGGGGAGTTACTGATGAACGGATTCAGAGCTTCAGTTCTACAAGGTGGAAAGTGTTCTCAAGGTGGATGGGGCTGACGGTTGCACAATAGTGCGATTTGTTTTTTAATAGATCTTTATTGGAGTATAATTGCTTCTCAATACTGTGTTAGTTCCTGTTGTAAAACAAAGTGAATCAGCCATATGCATACATATATCCCCATATCCCCTCCCTCCAGAGCCTCCCTCCCACCCTCCCTATCCCACCCCTCTAGGTCATCGCAAAGCACTGAGCTGATCTCCCTGTGCTATGCGGCTGCTTCCCACTAGCTAGCTATTTTACGTTTGGTAGTGTATATACGTCCATGCCTCTCTCTCACTTCGTCCCAGCTTACCCTTCCCCCTCCCCATGTCCTCAAGTCCATTCTCTACGTCTGCGTCTTTATTCCTGTCCTGCCCCTAGGTTCTTCAGAACCAATTTTTTTTTTTTTTTAGATACCATATATATGTGTTAGCATACGGTATTTGTTTTTCTCTTTCTGACTTACTTCACTCTGTATGACAGACTCTAGGTCCAGCCACCTCACTACAAATAACTCAATTTCATTTCTTTTTAAGGCTGAGTAATATTCCATTGTATACATGTGCCACATCTTCTTTATCCATTCATCTGTCAATGGACACTTAGGTTGCTTCCGTGTCCTGGCTATTGTAAATAGAGCTGCAATGAACATTTTGGTACATGACTCTTTTTGAATTATGGTTTCTCAGGGTATATGCCCAGTAGTGGGAGTGCTGGGTCGTATGGTAGTTCTATTTTTAGTGTTTTAAGGAACCTCCATACTGTTCTCCATAGTGGCTGTATCAATTTACATTCCCACCAACAGTGCAAGAGTGTTCCCTTTTCACCACACCCTTTCCAGCATTTATTGTTTCTAGATTTTTTGATAACAGCCATTCTGACTGGTGTCAGGTGATACCTCATTGTAGTTTTGATTTGCATTTCTCTAATAGTGATGCTGAGCATCTTTTCATGTGCCTCTTGGCCATCTGTATGTCTTCTTTGGTGAAATGTCTATTAAGTTTGTTTTTTTGATATTGATCTCCATGAGCTGCTTGTATATTTTGACGATTAATCCTTTGTCCGTTGTTTCATTTACAAATATTTTGTCCCATTCTGAGGGTTGTTAATGCCACCTATATATATATATATATATATCTTCATTTGAAGATGAAGGACTTCCCGGGAGGTCCAGTGGTTAGGACTCTGTGCTTTCACTGCTGAGGTCCCAGGTTCAATCCCTGGTTGGGGAACTGAGATCCCATAAGCCATGTGGCATGGCAAAAAAAAAAAAAGGTTAAGATGGTAAATTTTATATGTATTTTAGCACAATTTAAAAAGAATTTTTAAAGTGGAGAGCGTTTGCCAGTGAGAGCAACTTGAGCTCCAAACAAGGGTTAAAGAGATGCACAGTGTGTGGAGTCTACACTCTGCTGCCGGCTCTGAGACACAGCAGCCCACGTGTAGGACGAGGAGCGGAGAGAGGCCCCAGCTGACAGCCAGCAAGGAAGCAGGACAGCAGTCTGCCAACCCCAAGGAACTGAATTCGACCAACAACCCCAACGAGCAGGACACAGATTCTCCCATAGAGCCTCCACCAGGATCACAGCCCTGCCGACACCTTGGTTTTAGCCCCGAGAGGCTCACTGCAGACTTCTGACCTGCAGAACTGTAGGAGAATAGATTCATATTGTTTAAACTGCCAAGTTAGCATTCATTTATTTAGGGCAGCACAGGAAACTAATACGCCAAAGAAGCCCAGTGTAGGGCAGACAGGGATACACCAGGGACCGGAGCCCTGGCTCAGCCACGAACTGTGCAGCCGCGTCCCTGGTCACATGGCTTTGGGGTCCCCAGCCTTACAAAAAAGAGGTTGGCATGAAGTCACATGCTTTTCTTTTTTTTCCATTTATTTGGCAAGAGAGACGTTTTCTTGAGTGATATCTTCTGTGAAAGCCCCCAAATGGGTACCAGACAAAATATTTTCAAAGGTCTGCTTTGTTTGAAGTGAGGGTAGGGGTCTGGGCCCAGCCTCCCGGGTACTTTTCCCTGGGCCCGGCACCCCCAGCTCTGCAGAGCCCTGGGTCTCCACCTGCTCCATTAACAGGAGACTAGCCTGGGGCTCCCGAGGCCCCTGGCTCTGACACTTTGGATTTGTTGTTTGACAGTCTCGGTCTTCTGGAAATACAAACTTGATCACGCTCCCGCCTCCTCTTTCCTGTTCCCCCGCCACTGCTCTTGGATAAGGTGAAACCCACCAGGTCCAGCTTCTGCTGTTCTCCCACACCCATCCTCAACTCCCAGGGCCAGTCTCTGAGCTTCACATGATGCCGTCTCAGACCCCTGCAGAGGAGGGGCATTTCTTGGCTCTTCCAAGCCCTTTCATTGAGACCAGATGGACACCTGCCCAAGGCTGTCCCTGAAAGATGCTGGTCCAGCCTTTAAATGAATCTGAAGGAAGAGCCAGGACCGAGAAGCCAGACAGATCCAGTTTCAGTCATGTTTCACCCTATGACCCTGTTCCAACTACTTAAGCTCCCTGAGTCTCATTTGGCTCCTTTGTGAAATGGAGACATTGGTGTCACCTCATTCATGGGCTCATTACCTGTACACAACACCGCAAAGTGTGCGCCCGGCACAGTCCCGGCCCCGGCAATGTTAGCTGCGATTATTATTAACGAGGAGCCTCTCAGCCTTAAACGGCCACTTTCCTACCCTGTTCCCCCTTCAAAACATCTCTTTCAGCCCTAGCTGAGACAGAAATGAGGAAACGAACCTGACAACCACTGTACACGTTCCTTTGAAGAGAGTCACCCTCCAGGAGGAGAGACCTCATCGAAATGTAATTTTTTTCCCATTAATCGTCCACCGAGACAGCTCTCGGGTCTCCAATTCTCTTAAGCAAATAACAACGAAAAGAAAAAAACCTTTTCTTCCAACTCGAAGTGCAGATTTGTATAATAAAAGCACGTCATTGAAGCTGTTATCTCTTCTCATCTGGCCTTCCCTTTCATAACTCACAAGGGGTCTGGCCCCTCTCTCTCCCTCGCTCTTCTCTTTCCTTGCTTTGAGGCCAGACCCACACATGGCACAGATAGCATCACTGCAGAGCCCAGCTCTGAGCAGCCCCGGGCCAGCCCCTGCTGCACTGTTCCCTGGTGCTTCCACCCCTAATGCTTGCTTCCCTGGCCTCTGTATTCCCGACCTTTCCTCTTCCCAGGTGTGCGGCCACGAGGCCAGACCCGCAGCGGAACGGAACACGGTGCAAAGTGAGCCTTCAGAACCTCAGACCAGTGTTCAAATCCTGGCTCAGCTTTGCAGTTTAGGCGAGTCACTGCCCCTCTGCAAGTCCAGCTTCACCTTGTAAGGTGGGCATGACAAAACCAACAGCCCAGCCTTACTGAATGGCAAAGGCTGCCGTTACCGAATGGGTCAATCCACCAACTATTCACGGCACGTCTACTGTGTCCTGGGGCCCAAGGATGCAGAGTGAACAGGGCCCAATCTGAGACCCTGGTCCTTGCATCCCAGGGCCAGTCACAGAAGAGGTGCTTTGAAATGGGCATTGAAGGGTCCAGGGGACCCCGAGACCACCATCATGCGGACAACAGTTGCAAGTCTGGGGCTCTCAGTTTTGATAATCCCCTGGAAAGACTCAGAACTCACTGAAAGCTGCTGCACTCACAGTTACAGTTTATTACAGCAAAGGATGCAGATAAAATCAGCCCAGGGAAGAGACCCCAGGGGACAGAGCCCAGGAAAGCGCCAAACTGGAAGCTTCTCGTCGTCCTGTGTCTGGGAGTCAGGAACAGCCCTAACCTCTCCTGGCAAAGACGTGTGAGCATGAAACAGAGCAGGAGCCTGTGGTCCTTGCCCCCCCCCCCCACACCCCAGCGGGTCTTCCGCCTGCCTTTTGTCTGTAGAAAAACTTTAGCCAAAGTATAAGTTTAATCAGAGAAGTGAGAAAATAAAGAAACAAAGGAAAACTGTCCAACAAGACCAAATAATAATAGTTGAGTCATTAAGCAGGGTCAGGGCCCTTTGGTCCCTCCTCAAGGGCTAGAGATAATATTCTGAGCCATGTCCTGTGAGCTGTCCTGTAGATACTGAAACCCACACCAGGTGGAAGAAGTTAACTACATGATGACCAGACAGTAGCCATGACATAAGCTGCCACAATTCCGAGAACTGGCCTCAAAGAAATGGAAACACACCAACCGTGGAACTAAAGACTAATGTGAAGGGTTACCAGAGCGTGGCACGTTGGAGCAGTGTCTGAAGAAAGCACTCTTGCACACAGGGGAGGGGAAGCAGGAGGACGGGTTGGAAGGCAGCTGTGTCATCACAAAGTCAAAGAGACACTGACCTGGTACCCAGATGGCCTTCCCCGCCCTCTGCTCCCTCCAGCCGCAGCTAATGCAGGGGTGTGGTAGGGCTCAGCTCCTCCTGGCTGGTGAGAGCTCGTCGTTAAACATCCAGGAATCTTGTGAGCCTTTGTTGCACCATTGGTAGCTTTGAAATCGGTCACACGGAGAGAGTATTTACACCACGGAAATGGGCAAAAGCTACAAATCTGGACTTTCCTCTTCCTGTCCCCTGGAGAGCTGGTTTTCCAGCAAAACACCACTTCCTAAGACCACCCCCCTTCTCTGGAAAGGTGACCGTGATCAGGGGAGCCTCTCTGTCCATCGCAAGGGCATCCCACAACAAGAACCGACTCACAAGGGGCTTGGATACCTTGCTTCACGCCTGAGGTGGATTCAACTCTGTGGCGGAATCCACCCTCCCCATGGGAGCAGGGCAAGGTGTGCCCGGAAGAGAAGCGCGCATGGTGACCGAGGAGAAGGCTTTGGGAGAAGATTACTTCAGGGTGCTCCCCTGCAGGTGAGCACGCCCAGCTCCTGTACTCATCGTCAGCCCAAGGTTGGTGGGAAATGGTCAGGTGGGGACGTTTCTCTTCCATCACTGTCAGCAGCATCTGAGTTTCCTTATCAAATGCAGATTTGCTCCGGTCCTTCCCTTCCCTCACTGCCTTTCCAGCTTCTCCTGAGAGCCCTCCCTCGAAACCACCCCAGGACGAGAATGCCCATCTCAGACTCTGCCGCCGTGGCTCCACGCCCCGAGCTCACTCCAACCACAAGTGGAGACCAGCGGGACCAACAAGGTATCTCGGATATGGACGGGGGAAGCCCCAGAACTAGCAACTGTTGAAGTCCATGCTCTGCAGACACGGAGGACCAACCGCTCTTGTTGAAGATCTAGACCTTCATCTTGATGAAAGCTGTTCACAAGCCCCAGCTCCCCAGCGCTTAGAAACAAAATGAAATTCAGTTTGGCATAACAAGGCTTCTGTTGTCCGGGTGAGGTCACCGCGGAACCGCTGTGTCAGGCCCAAAGAATGTCTCCGTTTCCCTGCCTTTTGGGTGACCCCCTCGCGGGGGCCCACCTGCTGTAGCAGGTCACCAGATAGAGAGCAATTAATTTTTATAGCCCTCTGCTCCCAGTGGCCGCCACATGCTCGTGAGGTCACTCTTGTCGCTTTATTTTGGTATGTGTTAAAGATGTTGGTGTCTTCAAGAGGGAGGAGATATGGGAACATATGTATATGTATAGCTGATTCACTTTGTTATAAAGCAGAAACTAACACACCATTGTCAAGCAATTATACTCCAATAAAAATGTAAAAAAAAAACCCCCAAAAAACCCGATATTGGTGTCTTGAGAATCACACCTCCCCAATGAGCTCAGATCCCCAGGTTTGCAAAAAAAACTTCTCCTGCAGTGTTGGCTCTGCAGAGCTCCGCAGTGGGTTCCTGGAGGTGACAGCGAAGACCATCCCCAGATGCTGGGCGACCTTGGGCAAGCCCCTTCCCCTCCTTGGGCCTCCATTTTCTCATGAACCTAATGCAAAACTTCGACTAGATGAGCATTTCCCAAACTTCCATCGTTCCCCAGCACTGCCATAATTTTGGCCTCTTCTGCCACCTGTGCTAGGATGCGGTCACTACCTTTTCTTCGGTGAACCACCTCGCATTTTTAATTAACTGCATTTAATCTAAAAGGATTCTTGGTGTCACCACCGTCAATGGAAATCAGTGTACCGTGCCGTTAATAGAAAGTAATTATTTACTTTCTGGAACCTTGAAATAATTATTTCTAAGTAATAATTGCTTGATTATTCAGAAATATTGAGAAATAATTATTTCTAAATGAATACTACTAAATTCCAGCCACGTGCTGCTGCCTGTGTAGGCTTTGAGCCTGGGGCCCTTCTCTCTCTGTTCACGAGGGAGATTAGAAATGTCAGGAGGTGCTAAGACTCCTAGTGCCAGAAGAATTTCGCCTTGGTCTAACCAGGGGGGTGGAAAGGGGAATCATTTTTGCACTGTATGAATCAATGTTATTTAACGCCACACGCATGCCTCACCTACAACCGCGTTGCCCTTGGCCATTGGCTTTGGAAAGCTTCGTATGCTATGTCTGCTTTGGAAAACACTGGTTTAAATCTTCCCTAAAAGTCTCTCTAATTTTGCGAAATACTTTGGAGCTCCGGAATGCTTCTAGGGCTTCTTCCCAAGCTAGCTCAACATCGCCCCAGGGTAGCGCACAGACCGACTGGATCAGTCACTCAGAGAGCCTGTTTCAAAGGTGGATTCCAGGACCTACCAAGTCAGAATCTTTAGATCGGGGGCCCCAGGATCTGCCTTTGTAACAAGGGCAACCCTCGATTTGAGCCTGAATTAGGGAAGCAGGACAGGGTGCTAGTCAGGAGGCTGACAAGAGCAGAGCCAGCCTGGGACAGGTGCCGGGAAAGTGAAACTCAGCGAGCAAAGAGTCATTCTGCTTATGCTTTCGGTGTCACCGCTGCGCACACAGGCAGAGAAGAAACGATGCTCTTTAGGATACAGGTTCAGATACCTGGTGGGTGGACTTTTCCTAAAAGACCCAGCAAATCCCTCTGGTTCTATCTTCAGAACGGCTTTGAATCAACCCACCACAAACGCATCCCCAGGAGAGACATCACGGGGCTGAATTTTATTGACGTCAGCAGCAAACCTTCCTCGTGACCCCGGGAAGGGCGAGGTCTGTGCCAGGTTGAGATGAGGTTCCCAGAATGTCTGACAAAGAAACAGTCCTTCCCACCGAGGAGCTGGACCCCCGGCACTCTTAGGCAGGCTGGACCCCCGGCACTCGCTGCTGCGCCCTTGGGCCACCAGGAGACCACCGTGGCTCTGCCATCCCGCCAGCGTCAGCTTGGAAGCGGCCTCGCGTTCCGACCCTCCTGTCGGCCTCCGGCAGCTCTGCTCAGTGTCTGTTTTATAACCAAGCCTGCTCTTCAGACCTATGAACACAGGGTGCTCTGGAGCCCAGCTCGTGTGGTCCGGCTGCTCTCCTGCCATTTTGAGAGAAACGTCAAAGGCGGGGTCCCCGCCACAGGCTCCCCCTTTGCAAATCAGATGAATTCAAAGCAAAAGCAAAGGCAGTCACACAGCCTGAAGGCCGCCTTCCCCTCCTCGCTGACCCTTCTTCCTGAGGAGCCTCGGAGGATGTGAGGCCATCGTGTCTGGGAGGCACTGAGCCCCCAAATAAGAGACGCTGTTCTGGACTCAGCAATGTCCCCCCAATACTCATGTCTTCCCAGAGCTGTAGAATGTGACCTTATATCGAGATAGGGTCTTTGCAGTTGTAATTAGTTAAGGTCAGACTGGATTAGGGTGGGCCCTAATCCAATGACTGGTGTCCTTCTAAGGGTAGAGGGACACAGAGACATAGGGACACATGGGAAGGAGGGACGTGACGATGCAGGCAGAGGCTGGAGGTTTGCAGCCACAAGCCAAGGCACACCAAGGGTTGCCGGCAGCCACCGGAAGCTGGGAGAGAGACCTGGAACAGATTCTCCCCCCGAGTCCCCAGAAGGAAGCAGATTTCAGACGTCTGACCTCTAGAAATGTGAGAGAATAAACGTTTATTGTTTCAAACACCCAGTTAGTAGTATTTTCTTACAACAGCCCTAGGAAATGAATCCCGAAGCTAGTTTAATGAGCACTTACTATGTACTAAGCATTTTGTTTAACGCATTACAGACGCTCTTTCCAATCTGCCCAATGACCTCACGAAGTAGATGCCACCATTCTTTCCATTTTACAAACAGGGAAACTGAGGCTTAACTGGGTGCTCGTTGCCCAAAGGCACGCAGTTAAGTGACCAACCTATGATGTTCCAACTCCTGTGTCCTTGATTCGCAAACCTGTGTCAGTTCCATGGTATCACTCAGCTCCCAGAGGCAGGGACCGTGCAGGGCTCTTGTTATCCTACGGATCCCATGTCTGGCCATGTTCCTGGCACATAGCGGGCCCTCAAGAAAGATGTGAGGACTGCATTCTGTGACTCTGTAAATGGGCAGAGGATTTGGGAATCACGCCCTTTATTTGTTGAGCCAATCAGTATCTATTGAAGGTCTGCTGGGCACCAGGCACTGGGGGCAGAGCAGTTGTGGCCCTGGCCCCGTGGAGTTTGCAGTCCAAGGACGTGAACTAGGAGATAAAGAAGATGATTTATGTGCTAATAACTGTGCCGGTGCTCTGCAGGACACAAGCAGCGCGAGGTGATGGAAGAACAGAGGACGTCGCCCTGCAGAGACAGGGTCCCTGACGCCCGCATGCCCTCCTGAGGCCCCAGCTCCTGTTGCTGCGGCCATGGTGTTTGGGAGAGCTCCTTCTGGAAGGTTCCGGAAGGGCCTAAGAGTGCCTCCCTTTTATCAGCTGGACTGTTGGCCGTTTAGAATAAGAATAAGAAGATGTCGTGCTTCCTCCTCTAGGCCTCAAAGGCAACAGAGCTCACGCACCGAAGGGCCTCGGGTGGGCACTGGCAGTGATTTGCTGGGGCTTCACGAGCGCAGCCTTTCCGGGGAGGCGTCTGTGCTGGTTGGCCTGGGCCCTTCACTCTCCCCGGACCAGGTGCCCGACACAGGCAGTGAGCCTCCCACTCGGGAAGCTCCTCCAGGACGCACAGCGGGCAACCCGGTTCCAGAGCATGCCCGCTCCCTGGAGGGCGGCCGGCCTCTCTGCTCACCTCCACACATAGTATTGTTAACCCTGTGAGCCCTGGATCAGAAGAGCCGTGAGGGGAGATGCTGAAACATCTCTGGACATCTCTGGAAACATCTCTGGACATCTCTGCACTCCAGGTCTCAGGAAGGAAGGAAGGAAGGAAGGAAGGGAGGGAGGGAGGAATGTGAGCAGGTGGCCTGTGGGGTGCACTTTGAGAAATGAGGGTGGACAAAGCCAATAAGGGCCACTCCTTCCCTGTTAGATGTACAACGGTCCGGTATATCCCCAGGTTCTGCATCTTTGGACTCAACCAATCAAGGATCAAAAATGTTGGGGGAGGGGGTGGGAATTCCAGAAATTTCCAAAGAGCCAAACTTGAATTTGCCATGAGCTGACAGCTATTTACATAGCACTCACATCGTATAAGGTATCACAAGTAATCTAGAGATGATTTAAAGTGCACGGGAGGATGAGCTTAGACTATATGCCATACTGCACCATTTTATATAAGGGACTTGAGAGGGTCCTCAGATTCTGATGCCCAAGATGAGGTCCTGGAACGAATGCCCTGTGAATACCAAGGGACGAGTGTGTCTTGCAGGGAGAGAACTTCAGCCAAGAAAAGACAGACTCTGGCAGAATGACGCAGCCCTGAGGGAAGGTGGTGCTTGCGGGAGCCTGTGAGCACAGCATTGCCGCCCTTCTGGAAATTTCTTCTTCGATCTCAGAAATCCTGCTTTGGGACGGGATCCAGAGTCACATCCACTTGGAGTCACTCCCAGGACTTGTTGATTTGCTGTGTACGAAACACTGTGTCAGTGTTTCAAACAAACTGGAGGTCAGAACTTATTTAAGCTCATGTTATGGCCCGGAGCCATTGACGAGGCCCAGGGAGGCAAGAGCATGGAAAGATATAGTTGAAAGCAGGCTGGAGACATGGGAAGTTTCCACGACCTTTCTGCTGCTGTCTCTTACAATCAGCCAATTAGTGTCGGGATCTCTCGTGAGAAGCTCCCCTCTGATTCTTGGTCATAAAAACAGAAACGCATCACACGCTCAGCCCTGAGTGTTCATCCTTCAAGAATGCGGTTATCCCACTGTAAATGCACCCGTGATCTTTCTGTTTGGTCCCTCAATGAGCAAATCATCTCTCAGGCTAAGAAATGTTGGCTCACATAAGGTGGGATCAGTGAAGCCCAGGCATGTGTTTGGAAGGTTAAGAAAATTCTGCCTAAATATTTCAGCCAGGAAGACTTACAACAGGAACTCATTTCTTGTGGCTCCGGAGCAGGTGCAGCACGGCCGAGTTCTGGGCTGAGCTGCAGATTGTCGACTCCCCGCTGCGCCCCTACACGGAGAGAGGGTGGGGCCTCTTATGAGGACATGAATCCCATTCCCGAGATGATGACCTGATGAGCTCCACCGGCCCCGCCTCCTAACACCACCACCTTGGGCGTGAGGTTATCAACATACGATTTGGGGGGGACACAAACATTCCATCTAGAGCAAGGAGATAGCGGGTGGAGCCAAATTCATACAGAAAGCAGAATGGTGGGTGCTGGGGCCAGAGGGAGAAGGTGGGGTGGGGAGTTCGTCTTTAGTGGGGACAGAGCTTTGGTTTGGGAAGATGAAAGAGTTCTGCAGATGCATGGGGGTGACGCTTACGTGACAGTGTGAATATACTCAGTGCCAACAAACGGTACACTTAAACAGATAAACTTTGTGTTATATATATTTTACCACAATCAAAAAGAAAATTGTTTCTCCCAAGGGCAAATCTGCAAGCATGACCCCTTCAGGGGTTAACAGTAGAGACTGATTTGCCCAACGCTTCAGTCACCAGCTAGAAAGTTTCAACTCCTGGTCTGGAGCCCCGAATCGCTAAAAATCGGGGTCTCGAGTTTCTCTGGTCCTTGTCACCCCATCACAGCTCACCCCACCCTCACCCCGCCCAGAACCACCCCCAGTAAGGGTGTCTTTCTGACCACCGAGACCACAGCCAAAGCAACGTCTGCTAGCCCTAAGCCCTGGAGCTCCAGCCCTTACAATGGGCGACCTCTCAGAGTTCGTTCTCTGTTCTGTTTTACCAACAGGACTGGGGCCTGGAGGATATAACCCCGAGGGTCTGGCTGTTTCCACTTCTACATTTTAAAAAGGCTTTTTAGCCTAAACTGAAGCCAAGTCGGGCTCAGGTAAATATTTGCTTTGGTTCTTTGTGTCCCCAGGGGACATCAGGCCTGGGGCCAGATGAAAGAAGCCAAGAAAAGGGAATTTATGCACCGAGAAAAATTGGGCAAGAAAGAAAGCCAGATGTTCTGGCCACAGCCGGTCACATGCTTGTGGACCGTGCTGGTCCGTTCACCATATGGGAGGTGGACCCCCGTAATGGGAAACGCTTCCAAGAGGGTCATTTGTTTGCATGTGTTAGAAAGTGAGGCAAGACTGTCTTGTGTGTGGAGAAGAGAACATGGGCTTGGAGTCGGAGAGACCTGGTGGCCAGCTCTGCCCTCTGAGCTAAAGTGAAGATCGTAGAGCTTATATTGAGGGTCCGCCGTGAGGATGCAATGATATCATGCACAGAATGGGCTCTGCTCTGGAGTTTCTTGAACCGTAATATGGGTTCAATGGACTTTTATGCTAATGAAGAGGGAAGAAGAGGAGAAGCAGTAGGGGTGGTGATAGTTAAACTCCCCCTCCGGCCAATGTGTGCACCCGTCCAGCTTTCTACTGCATTTCCCAGGAGCCCCAGGCCAGCAACGTTCCCCAAGTGCTGGCTCAGCCTCCACCATCAATCCCTAAAGGCCAGGAAGGCAGGGCTGGTGAGGCAGTGGGACTCTTACCCTTGGTTTAGGGGGCTTCTGTTCACTAAGATGGGTGTCTCTTTCAGGACTCTCCTTGGTGTAACTCCCCCAATGCCCGCAAGAAGCAGAGGCCACTTCTAGCGCACCGCTTGGAGGATGCACTGACCGGCACCCAATGTTCCTGTCCCACATCTTGGTTCCATTCAATGCCATGGGCCGGTCACAGCACTGGTTCCTCTTGTCACAGCAGTGGGCCCAGCAGTGCGCAGGTACCTTGGCCAAGCTAGTCAGGGCCCTTCCCTAAAATAGCTGTATTTGGAGCTGGAGGGAAGGGGTTTCTTTTGGTTGTGAAGCTGGGAGGACACACACAGGGGACAGCTAGGCTGCCATCCTACTATAAGGCAGGGCAGCCTCTTTTCTGAAAGAGAGCAGAAGCCAAGTAGAATCAAATGAAGAGAGACAGAGTCCAGAAGACAGAACTTGAGTCCCTGGATCCAGCTGTACCTGCAGCCAGTACTCCTGGAATTCCCGGTAAAAATAAGCCAGCAAATTTCCTTGTGTTTCTTAGCCAGTTTGCGTTGGGCTTCAAGACGTGCAGGAGAAATCCTAACCAATGAAGAGGTTGTCTGGGAGGAGAGGATGATCTGCCGGCACTGGGGTGAGGGGAAGGACCCCTTTCAGCTGTGGCCCCACCTGATCGGCTCCTTCAACAATTTACTGATAATCAGGAAAGAAGAGGCAGGGCTCATGGCGGTCACACCACAGGCTCTGCAACCAGCTGCCCTGTCAGGCTCGCGCTCTGCCATGTACCACCTCTGCGGCCCAGGGAGGTCACCTCACCTGTCAGTCCCGTCCCCACCTCCCGCAAGATGGAGTGATGATAATATCACCTGCAGGCTCACAGGTGCCCGATGGCTTTTTGCATCCTTTTGTGGGAAGATGCAAAAAGCCATAAGGAGCCCCTCAGACACCCCACCTCCCCCATCATGCACGTGCCTCCCTGCAAGGGGCCGCTTGCGGATTTCCCATCTTCCTGCCTGAACCAGGAATGACTGGGGGGCAAGGGCTCATCTGTCCCATTCACCACGGAGCCTCCCAATTTTGTGCGTTTTCAGCCAGTTGATAAATATTTTGCTGGGACTTTGCACCATTGGCTTGTGAGGGTTTGCTCACCAGAGAAGTGCTTAACGTGGAAATGCCACCTCCTCCCAGGAGCCTGCCCTTCCCCTCCCCCAACCTGCAAGATCATCACCTTTCGGTAAAAAGACTTCACGGCCTGCATCCGGCTGCCAACTGCTTTGGGTGGTCTCCCCTGCCCACCTGGGCGTGGTTTGGGGCAAGGGTGCTGTCTTGTTCATTAAGGGCATAGGGCAGCCCTGGGGGGTGACACAGTGGGATTTCACGTTCAAATCCACGTTTCTGAAGTTCTCCCTGAGTGATGTGCACTGTGTGTGTTGAGGGGGGTGCCCAAAGGGGAGAAGCGAGAGACTGGCTGGGAGGTGAGAGGGCCACCAAGGCGGAGAGAACAGGAGTGGGCTGGCCTCAGAAGGGGCGATGGGCCAGCCAGGACTGGGTGTGACGGAGTCGGGGCCCTGACTTGGAACTGGGGGGACCCCACGCTCCTGAGCGCCACCACCTGCCGACTCACCACCTCTGACGTGTTACTGGTGTTCTCTGCGCCTCCTTTCCCACCAGTACAAAATGGTACTAATGCTAGAACCTACTGTGTCCAATTCTCGTGAAGATTAAACAAATTGATACGTGCAAAGGCTGAGGGCAATCCTCAGGGTGGGCCCAAAGCGAGGGCAACACAGGGGTCTCCCGGAGTCCTCATCTCTGCAGCCGCCTCCCAGGGGACCACGACTAGGAGACCCCGTGTCCTGGGCCGGAATTCTGCTGTTCACTATTTACGCCAGCGCGCAGTAGGCAAGCTTCAACAGCTGCTTGAATGGAATCACATGAAACAGCAGCAGCTGATTACAGGAAAGCGGCCCAGCAGCCAGGGCCTCCTGCCGACGTCGCGTCCATTCAGACCCGACCTCCCTCGAGAAGCTACGGACCTTCAACCCCAGAGACCCTCTGATTGCTCCCACTTCCGTTCGCTACAGAAAAGAACAGTCGAAATTTTAATTTACAGGTTCTCTATAAATTACCTCCTGGTCTGACTTATAATTCATAGTGCAATATTTATTTCTAACAGGAAATTAATTTTGGAAGCTCAGTGGGTGATTAAAGTGCAAAACCATTCCACTTGCTTGGGAGCGGGGGACGCAGGTAACTGGTGATTGTATTTAGAGATGAATTGGGAAGTGTCTAGACTCAGAAAGCCCGACCCGGGAAGTGGGGACACGGCTCACCCCTGCTCAGAGGAGATGGCCATCTTATTTACTACAGAACATCTCCCCTATACACATGGGCGTCACACAGTCACTCACGGCCTTTTCCCAATGAATGTGTCATCAAGGGAAAGGAAATAGAGCCTGAAATGAGTTGCACCCAGTGCAACTCACAGGCACTGCTTTTTCCTCCACTATAAACTGAGTTTCGGGATAGACCGGGGAGAAGTTTTATGCCACAGCGTTAAGACAATTGGTCTCTGTGATGGTTAATTTCATGTGTCACCTTGACTGGGCTAAGAGATGCCTCGATAGCTGATAAAACCTTATTTCTGGATGTGTGTATGGAGGTGTTTCTGGAAGAGATTAGTATCCAAATCAGTAGGCTAAGCTCGCCCTCACCTCTGCAGGTGGGCATCCGTCAACCTTTTGAGGGTCTGCATAGAAAGGCGGAGGGAGGGCGAATCCCCTCTTTCTACTTGAGCTGAGACTTTGACTGGCACTCCTGTTTCTTGGCTGTTTGGACTCAGACCAGAACTTACACCGTCAACCCCCCAACTTTCCCATCCCCCACCCCCGCCAATTCTCACGCGTTCAGACTAGGACTGAATTACGTCATCGACTTTCCTGGTCTCCAGCCCACTAACCACAGATCATGGGATTTCTCAGCTCCCATAACCACATGGGGCAATTCCTGCAATAAATTTTCCATTATAAATATCCTATTGGTTCTGTTTCTTTGGAGAGCCCTGACGAATATAGTCTCAGGGAGGGACAGACTTAGGATCGAATCCCACCTCCAAAAATTTTTGGCTGTGTCACTAGAAACATTAGTCCCACACCACGTCACAGGGCTCCAGAGAGATGGAGCCCCTGCTGCCTGCAGGGTGGCCATTCATCAATGCACCATGTCTGCCTCCTGCCCTTCCTCCCCTCACTTCCTCACACCCTACAGGAGCTTCCTAGAATCACCTCCCAAACAAACAGGTGACCAAGATCTTTGCCCTGGGGCTGCTTCTAGGCCGGCCTCACACGCCCGTGGATTCCAAATACAGAAACTGTGAGACGTTCATAATGCATTAGACTAAACACTCACACACACACACACACACACACACATTACAGTGCCCAGCCCATAATAGGCACTCGGCAAATTCCCCAAATAGATGAATGAATAAATGAATGGCCTCCTTGCATCAAGAATTCCCCTGATGTCATCAGTATCACTGGAACATCAAACAGAGGTGCCTGAAACTGCAGGCAGGCTCCCCTGGGAGTGGGGACTTGGGGTCATCCCAGGACCCACTCTGCTGTCGGACGGGGTCTCGTCGTCCCCTCTGCCCCTCCAGCAGGCCAGCCAGCCTTGGCCGGGGTTCCCTCCCCCAGAAGCGCACTTGCTGGGTCCCGACCCCAGCCCATCTGTTCAGCATGTGCGAGCATTGTCAAATTGTTTGAAAACATCGTCATTCCGATGAAAATGTTTATGTCTGCGGGTGACTCACTAAATTGCACCTAAATAGTCTTATATTTGCTGTAGACGTTTGACATCTGTGTCTGTTCTCCATGCTCATGGCCAGCCGGAAGTCCGGACCCATCGGAAGCTCCCTCGCTCCCTTACTCACCCTGTGGCCACTCAGGGCTGAGCCAAGTGGACGGGCGGGAGAACAATACTGGGTTCTGCCCTTGACTAACTTCATGGGTAAACACACACGCACACAGCGCACACACGCCCATACACACACGTGCACACACAGAGGTATACGCACACATATTTAGTTTTCCTGAGATCACATTTAGATGGTAAGACCCTTGACAACTTCTCAACACTGGTCACAAAGTTCATAGTCTGCTAACAGTGTGAAGGCTATAGGACAACTCAAGATGGAGTCCACATACACCCGGCATTCCAGCTTTCGTTGGTCAAACGTCAGCAAGACGCAGAACTTCCTGTGGTAACCCTCACTCTGCAGGATGGATGGATGGGTGGAGGGATAAACTGATGTAACAGCAATACCATCCAATGAATGTCTGCTGGTATACATGTGACATTTCCATCCATTCTTTTCTAACTACAGCTGTGTTCATTTTCTATTGCTGCACGACGAGTTATCACAAACTTAGTGGCTTAGAACACACATCTATGAGTTTCCGTGGGTCAGGAGTCTGGACGTGGCTGAGCTGGGCTCTTTACACATGCCTCAGAAAGCTGCAGTCAAGGTGCCAGGTGGGCTGTGTTCTCACTCAGAAGCTCATGTGGGGAAGGGTCCACTTCCAGGCTCACGGGTGTGGTTGCTGGTCGCATCCATTTCCTTGCAGGGGTAGGGCTGAGGTCCCTGCTGCTTGCTGGTTGTCAGCTGGAGGCTGCCCTCTGGCCCTAGATGTACCCACACCTCCCTTCCACTACCCACTCTGTGGGCAGTTCCCAGCATGGCTGCTTGCTTCTTCAAGGCCAGCAGGAGAGCCTTGACCCAACCTGCTGAGATGGAGTCTTATATAAAATAACTTAATGAAGATAATTATACCCCCTTCCCTTCTGTCGTATTCTGTTGGCGAGAAACAATTCAGGTCATGTCTGAACTCAAAAGGAGAGGATGATGTAGGGGTGTGACTCTGGGGATCACCTTAGTACGTTTCCACCCCAGTTCATTTATGCTACAGACTTCCCTGAGGGCCCACCATGTGCCTGACCTGCTCCAGGTACTGGGGACCCAGCCATGAGGAGTGAAGCAGACAGGTCTCTACCCTTAGGCTGCTGACTATCCAGGGAGATAGCCCCAAATAGACGGAGACAATTATCACAGTTGTAATCAATGCAGTGATGGAAACAAAGAAGGGCTGACAGAGAGCAGAGCAGGCTGTGGTTTGGGCAGAGTGGTCAGGACAGGCTTCCTGGAGGAGGTGGCATTTCAGTGCGTACAGACTAAGTAAAGGTTGGATTTTATTCTGAATGCAATAGGAAGTGATGGAAGGGGTCGACCTAGGATGCGGCAGGATTCTGTTTAGGTTTTTAGCTCACTTTTGTCTCCTTGGAACAGGTGTGGGAGTCGAGAGCCTGGGGAGGAGGATTTTGCAGAGAGAAGTGGGGATTGCCTTGGCCAGGGCTCCTGGGAAGCAGACTCTGAGATCAGGAGGGCGAGCACCAGGACCATTAACTGGGGGGCCCTTGGGACCCACACTGGTGGAAGGGCGGGGGAGGAAGAAGAGTGGGCAGGGGGTGCAGCCCCATGACAGCTTCAGCGCACCCCAGGGGAAGTTGTCCTAAGTAGGGCCGAGATGGCCAGGCCGTTATACCCCTGCAACCTTCAGTCGGTGGACACTGGCTGCCCTGGGAGGGACATGGCCTTGGACCAGACAGCCATCTGCAGCTAAGGCCATCCCCCAGGGCAGACCGCTGCGGGCTGCCTGCTGACCAAGAGCCCAGCTGGTGGGGTGGCCAGTCCCCCACTGGGGGGCTCTGGGGGCACCTGTGTGTCTAAGGCAGCATCACAGCAGCCCAGAGAACACAGGCTCCAAGAAGGCAGGCGTGATCCTGCCTCCAGCACGGCTGTGAACCCCGAAAAGCATCTGCAGGACAAGGCTGCAGGGAGGCGGCACCAGAGCAGATCTGGGCTGGGCAACACGCTCTTTTAAAATGTCAGCTGCAGCCTTGTGTCAGTCACTTCGGGGAGCTCGCCACCTCTTCATCGCCCCCTCTGTCCTCCCACCCCACGAGGCCAGCGACAGCCCCGGCTCCTTGCCTGTCAGACAGGGCTCCTTACAGGTCTTCCTGCTGGGACTGTGAGAGGAGAAGGGGCCATCGCACATGCGAGGGTCAGGACGCAGCTGGCTCACGGACAGTGCCGGATCGCTAGCCGACAGGGACGCCAACGAGCTTCACCCCGGCTGCCCGCCCACCGTGGCCCCAGCACCTGTGCTTCGCCGCGTCCACACTGCTGACACTGGGGCTGGGTATTCCCTGCGTGCGGTGGGGCCGTCCTGGGCTTTGCAGGGTGTGCAGCTCTCGTCTCCACCCACTTGATTCCAGGAGCACCCCTCCCCCAAACCAAGTCTCAACAACCAAAAATGTCTCCAAAAACTGTCAAACATCCCAGGAGGGCAGGAAGGGGCGGGGGGGGGGGGGGGCGTGACAGAGAAACACTGCGCCCGCGCCCAGGTAAGACAGACAAGGCTCATGACAGATGCTGGAGAGAAGGGCCTCGGTCCTAGTGGGAGGAAGCCCTCGACCCGTCCCTAGGTCTGGAAGGATTTCTGAGATGGAGAGGGAAAGAGAGAATATTCCAGGCTGAGGGATGAGCACCAGGGAGCCGGGTGGGGCCCCAGGAGGCTGGCCCAGCGTTTACCTCCAGGCAGGTGCTCGGTGACCTCGGGTGGGCTGAGTGACACAGAGGCACCCGTGATGCCACGCTTGTCTCTGCTGCCCTGACCCGTCCTTCCCTGTCTGTTTTTATCTCCCTCTTCTGTCCTTTCTCTCTCTGCCATTCCGGATTATTTACGGATAATTGCCTGTTAGGCTCCCCAAACACTTGCTTACCAGGAGGACGCAGATGCTCAGAAAAGCCACCCGACTTCAAGAGGTTTCTCTTTGCACCAGCAGCACTCCCCTCCCCCAGCCCCTCAGCAGCCAGACGCTCCTCCCAGCCCCCTCTCTCCAAGGGCCGAAACCCAGTCCACAGGAATGTTCCACAAGGGGACTTGGAGTGTCCCCACTCCCACAGCCTCCCCCCAACTGCCCTCCCCCTGCGCTGCTCTGTGTGGAGGCCCCATTGGCCTCAGCTGAGATAACACTGGACACCCTCCTTCCCCACTGATCAAAGGTCTGTGGGACGGGAGACATGGAGACAGCCGAGTCCCGCTTGCCCCGCTTAGCCTGGGAAGCCTTTGAATTTCTGTTTACCCTACGCGGCTGGCCAGCGTCAGGCCATGGGGTGCTGGCTCCTGCTGGGCCCACGGCCCTCGCCAAACAATGGCTTGTCCTACCCAAGTTCAAGGCCTGTTCCGCCAGCTGGAACACCCCCACCATGGTGGCAGAGGGGGAGGGGCTCCCCAAGGCCAGGTCAGGAAACGCGGTGACCCCGACTCAGTGACAGAAAGCAGGAGTTGTCCTGGACTCTCCCACCCTTGCTTCCCACATTTATGCGGCTCTGAATTGGTCAATGAATAGATTCCGAACATGAGCACTTCTTTCAGAAGATCCTGCTCTGTGCAACCCACACCATCTCTCACCCTGTTACTGCAGCCCTCTCCTCCCTGGGCTCCCGTCTCTCAGCTCAGTGGCCAGAGGGATCCCATTAAGATGCAGGTGAAGTTCTGTCACTTCTCTGCTCCTGGTCCTTCCAGGGTGCCGCATTGCATGAAGTCTTGGCCGAGGCCTAGGTCCCTGCCTCTTTCCACTCTGTTCCAGCCCATCTGCCTTCTTGCCGGCTCTCAGCCGCCAGCTTCGTTCCTGCCTCAGGGCCTTTGCACTGACTCTTTCCTCCGCTTGAAATAGGCTCCCTGCCATTCCAATGAGTTACTCCTTTATTTTTAGATCTTTACACAAATACTGCCTTCTCTTTGAAACTAACCACCCTACATTTAAATTACACACACACACACACACACACACACACACACACACACACACACACACACACACACACACACACACACACACCACCAGCACCACCAGGCCATCTCCCCCGCCTTCATTTTTCTCCATAACACTTATCACCACCTGGCAGCAGAGAGTCCAGTAGCTCCCTGAACGCTCACATTTTGGAAGCAATTCTAGTTCAGAGTTCCCCTTGCCTTTCTGTTTATTAACTGCTATGGGCTGGGCGGGTCTCTTTTCAGTGGGTCCAGCTCCACGTGACCTAAAACTCTGCGTAGTAGCTGCCATTTCTTGCAGCTTCACTGTGTCCCAGGCTCCATGCAGTGTCTGAATACGCTGTCCCACTAAACCCTGGAGACGGGGAGGGTCCTCACTTCATAGATGAGGATGTCGTCTCTCCAAAGCATTTAACTCTTGGAGACTTAAACCCACAGCAGTGGAATGACTTCTTGCACCTCAAGTCCAAATGCCATGCCTCTACCTCAGAGCAGGGCAGGGGGGCTCCCAACCCAGGAAACATGCCCCCTCCTCCAGGCCTAGTGCAGGCCCCCTGACCGACTGGGACAGGCTCTGCCCGGGCTTTCTTTGGGCAGGGAGACCCTGTGGGGGGCTTTGGGGGCTGGGCTGAGTGTGGAGGCCTGGCTGGGGACACGGGGCAGGGCACGGGGCAGGGGACTTAGACGTGATGTTCCAGCCTCCTGGGTCTTGGCCGACACCCCCCCAGGCTCATGGACTCCAATTCTGTCCAGGACTCCTGAGAAATTTCTTCAGGGCTGAGAGGAAAGATCCAGGTCCCTCAAGCACAAGGGCACTGTCCTCCAGGGACATTTGAGGGTCACATGAGAAAGGAGGAAGCCGGCTGGGAAAGCAAACCTTCATCCACAGTCCTTGAAGGATCTGGAGACCAGGCAGGACAGTTTCAGAACCTTTAGAGCCTGCCTGTGAGGGTGCATGTGTGTACACGTAATGTACAAATGCCTTAAACATACGTGGGCATTTATTATTTAAAATCGTAGTGGAAAATATCTCCAGCTTTTCTGATGATGCTTCACGATAAGCGTGTGAAAGTGTTCAGCAGTGATTGGGCTTAGCACTGAACGGGGCTTGGGACGTGTGTTTTGTTCTCTCACCAAACACTCACACCGATGCTAGGAGTAGGTATGGCTACACCCACATCCTACAGGTGAGGAAACTGAGGCTCAGAAAGTTTGAATAACTTGCTTGAGATTGCAGAGCTGGGGGTGGGGGGGTGACCGCGCCAGCTTTCCCTTCTAGAATCTCCCAGCATGGGGGTCCAGCCCCCTCATCTGCCTGAGAAGAGCGGGTTGTGGTCACCCCGCGCGTGATGTAGGCACCCGAGAAGCCCCCAAGAAGACGCAGGCGGCACGCAGTCAGGGCAGGAGGGAAGATTGGCTCGCAGGGCAAGCAAGCTCGTTCCTGCGGGCCTCCCTCCTTCAAGGAGAGAGCCTCCACAGGGCACTAGCCTGTTTAACCCTGTTCTGACACTCAAACAAGAGCAACCGCAAAACCTCGTGCTCAGAATCTGCACAGGCAACCATTCCAGCCGGACACGTGAATAACGGGCCGAGCCTTCTCTGCACTTATGTTTAGGGGTCCTGTCTATTCGCGGCATGTGATACTGGTTTCCCAAATATTGCAAATATATAATGTTGCCACTTTCCATGTATTTGACTTAAGAAAGCAAAGTGACGTAATTTAAAGAGATATATGAAATAAATAATAGTTGTACCCAAATCACTGAGGTTGATTCGATCCTATCCTATCCCAAATTCTGCAATTAACAATTCTAGGGCTGCCAGGGAAAGGAGAGACACGTAACCAGCTGTCA
This sequence comes from Globicephala melas, assembly GCF_963455315.2. Taxonomy (NCBI): domain Eukaryota; kingdom Metazoa; phylum Chordata; class Mammalia; order Artiodactyla; family Delphinidae; genus Globicephala; species Globicephala melas. Next base: position 81,706,124 of record NC_083328.1, read on the forward strand.
TGGACCTTGTGGTCAAGTTTCCTCTATCTGGGCCCTACCGGTGTTTGGGTGGAGGTTGTGCTGGGCACTGCGGGATGTTGAATAGGTATCCCTGGCCTCTACCCACCAGATGCCAGAAGCACCCCTACTGCCGCCAGCAGGACAGCCCCGAATATCTCCGGACACCATTACATGTCCCCGGAGGAGAAATGCTGGTCTAGCTGCAGGGTGGGACCCCAGGAAGGCCCTGCACCCTCTGGCCATTGACCTGCCGAGGAACACAGCAACACAGATACAAGCTAAGAAGCCTCGAGGAGAAAGGGCAACAGGCCCACCGGCCCAGCAGCATCCGTGTCTCAGAGCTGCCCAGGGTCACTCTAGCACTGTGGGCCCGTGCAGGAAGGACGGAGACACCAGAGCTATGTAGGATCCTGCCATCTTCACAGGGTTTCTCTAGCTGGCTTCCCAGAGAGGCTGCAGCTGCCCAGTCAGAATTAGCCTCGCAACTGTGGACCTGGGGGCTATTAGTCCACAGTTCATCTGTGCGGGCTGAGGGCCCTGCAAAAATGCCTGCGTGCGTGTGTACGTCCGTGTGTCTTTGTGTGCACGTGTGTGTGTCTCTGTGTGCACGTGCGTGTGTGTGCATGTGTGTAGGGGTTGGGGAGAAGTTAGAGGAGAAAAACAGCGAAGCAAAGACCTTTACAAAGCGGGATGAGAACTAGAAAAACAACATAAAAGCCTGGGAGGATGGAGACGTGAGTCTCGATTTGTCATCTGAGAAACACTTAATAAGACGCAAAAAAAATTCATTGGAACAAAAGGAATAAGAAAAAGGACAAGAGGGAATTGATCCACACAGCTTCCGTTCCCGTTCCCACCGGGAAAGCAGGGGCTCTCAGCTTTGACTTCAGGGCACAGTAGCCTGGGGGAGCTTTCAGATACCACCCCTGTCTGGGGCCCTCCCTAGGCCCGCCTGGAGCCAGGCAGCTCAGCATTTTTTCAAAGCTCCGGAGGATTCTACGGCAGGAAGTGAGGACTCCTTTCCTGAAACTCCAAAGCCTCTCAGGTGAGTCTCTGGTATTATTTCCATTTTACTTCTAAATTACCTATCTTTGCATGACGTTTCTGTTTTCTTTCCTGTGGTCCACCCTGCCCAGCGCCACCACTGCCCCGGACCCTCCTCATTCTGTTTTGTTTTTGTTGTTTGTCATGTTTCTGGCTGATTATTGCCATTTTAGGGCTATGCCCAAGCTCTCTGCAGTAGGAAAATCCTCCTCATTCCTAAATCACCCCTAAGCTCCCAGCAGCAGTGCCTCTGGGTGGGCTCGGTACCAGCAGCCTCCGGCACGGTCACACAATCCCCCGAAACACGGTTAAGCTGCTTCCACGCAGCTTCACACATCTTCACAAGGAGGAAGGAAGGAAGCTTGCCCCCGGAGAGCGACAAATGAGGAAGGTGCTGGGCCCACCAGCTCACAGGAAAAGGTGCAGACCAGGCTTTCTGAAAGTGGACCAGGCAGAACCTGTCTGGCCAGATGTTAACAGATGTTGCAGGTCAAATGTGGAGATGCCAGACAGAGTCGACCCGCCAGACTAGCCCGAATCTGATCTGTACATGTAGGTCGTGAACCTCTCCAGGGCCCCAACTTATCCAGCGTTTTCTGAGTCTGTTTGACACAGCACCCCTTTTTCTCTTGGGGCAAGTGCCCCCCAAAACCAACTATTTCTGGAAATTCCCTGGTTGTGCAGTGGTTAAGAATCCGCCTGCCAATGCAGGCGACACGGGTTCAAGCCCCGGTCTGGGAAGATCCCACATGCCGCGGAGCAACTAAGCCCGTGCGCCACAACTACTGAGCCCGCGTGCCTAGAGCCCGTGCTCTGCAACAAGAAAAGCCACCGCAATGAGTAGCCCCTGATCGCAGCAACTGGAGAAAGCCCACGCGCAGCAACGAAGACCCAATGCAGCCAAAAATAAATTTATTTTTAAAAAACAAAAAAACCCCAAAGATCAACTACTTGTGCAAATGCTGAACTGGGAAGCCGGGTGTGCCCAGGAACACCCCAGCTGCACCCAAACACAGACGCATTTTTCTACCTTCCCGTCTGGTTTTATTTGTACAAAACCTCGAAGCTACTGAATGCCAGACATTGAGAGGGACCTCGTCTGTCTGGGCACTGCTGTGTCCCCAGTGTCCAGCTTGGCATCTGGATGGCCTTTTAGTAACGATTTGGTGAAAGTGAATAAATACATGAGACGATGCTGACACCCAGAATGACCCAATTGTCTCTATATTAGTCCCACACGAGGTCTTTGAAGAGCCTCTGTGAGACCCTCAGCTGCTTTGACGCACCTGCAATGATACTGGGGCGGCTGGCGGTACAGTAGCGGGCAGCCATCTGGCACCACCTGTTACTTTTACTCCGGAGGGTCTGCTCCCATCTCTCAAAGTGGGGTTCATAGTGGGGCCTGGGCAGGGCTGGGAGGAGGCTGAGGAAGACACGGGTGCACAGTGTAAGGACCTGTCACCTTCAGAGTCGTGCGAGCCCAGGATTGGCACCAAGATGGGGGCCTCCTGACATCTTGAGCCCTGGGCTCCTGGCCAGCCTCACCCTAGTCCTGGCCCCCGGTTCCAGGCAGCAGGCAAAACCCAGGGAAAACACAGCTTGCCTTCCTGGAGCGTCAGTTTTGCCCAGAGAGTTGCCAGGGGGGCACTTATTTTTCTAAGAAGATACAGACATATACTGGAGAAAAACGCAGAACTTAGAAGAGTTTTCAAGATAAAACACAAGCTCTAAGTAAATTTCAACCTTGTTGCCATGCACTGGGGATTCAAGCCCTGGCTTTCATCTTTAGTAGAATCTGGGTGGAAAAGTTGGAGAAGCTCCAATTAAGCTGTTGATTAAAAGATCACACGAGGGCTTCCCTGGTGGCTCAGTGGTTGAGAGTCCGCCTGCCGATGCAGGGGACACGGGTTCGTGCCCCGGTCTGGGAAGATCCTACATGCCGTGGAGTGGCTGGGCCCCTGAGCCATGGCCGCTGAGCCTGCGCGCCCGGAGCCTGTGCTCCGCAACGGGAGAGGCCACAGCAGTGAGAGGCCCGCGTACCGCAAAAAAAAAAAAAGATCACACGACAGATCCTTTAGTTAGTGCTTCAAGCCTCTGAGAATCATGTAAAATGAGAAGCTGAGACAGTGCACGGGATGTGGACACTCGGAGGTCCGTGGCGAAGTTCACCGGCAGCACCTCTGCAGAGGGCGGGAAGCAGATGGAGGGGGTGTGAGGACGGGCCGGTGAGGAGACGGGCCAGGAGACTCGCATTCTTTTGAGCAGTTTAGCCGATTAGGAATGAGACAGTCAGTACAGTAGCTGAAGGAGAGATGCCAGTGGGGACACAGGAAGCTACCCAGAGCTCCTGACACGCCTCGCTGTCTTTCACCTCCGAGCCATTTTTTCATCTGATTCTAAAAGAAGCTGAAACATCTTCATGAGCCCTAAAAGTCTCGGGGTCCCTGGGCGCTGTGCCCTAGGGGAAGGTGGCCCTACCCCAGGGTCCTGCTGTGTCCTGCTAGGATTTTCTCAGTCTGGCTACCCTCCCAGGGACTGGTCTCCTCCCCCGACCTCACCCACAGGTGATGCCCCAGGCAGCCACTTCCGGCTCAGTGCGTCACGCCCTGTACTAGCCAAACTCAATTAGCCAAGCAGCTAGCTCCGGAAGAGGAAGCCAGCCAGCCCCACACTGGACAGCCTGCTGGAGCTAAATGAACATGAACACGGCCATCTGCCTGGAGAGAGAAATACCGCTGTCACCATAAAAGCACAAATGAGTTGTCGGTATTGCAGTAAACAGAGAAAGTCTGCAGCCGTTCGATGACCACAGAGCTGCAGTTTAGATGCTACATCTGTCACCAGGAGCCTTTATCTGGCCCTTGTGCTACTTCTTCTGGCGGCGGGCTTATCTTAGCATCTGTTTTGTCTGGGTCTCCTGCTAAGATTACTCCAGCACAGCCAGCGTGATGATGGAAACTATGGCTTGGTCAGATTGTTAAATTTCACTGTTTAGATTTTTCTTTGGAAAGCATTTTGATAGAGGAAGCAATGGAGAAATCACGAACATTTTACCCCCAAAAACTGTTCTTTCATTTTAAAAAGTGGTCTGCCTATAATTTATAATTAGAACTAAAGGTAAACATGGAGAAAGAAATGGTGCATTTTGGTATATATGTATATCATGTTAATAAATACATGTACACATACGTAGGTATCTATGTATCAATATATGTGATCTATTGGTATATATGTATATCATGTTAATAAATACATGTACACATACGTAGGTATCTATGTATCAATATATGTGATCTATTGGTATATACGTATATCATGTTAATAAATACATGTACACATACGTAGGTATCTATGTATCAATATATGTGATCTATTGGTATATACGTATATCATGTTAATAAATACATGTACACATACGTAGGTATCTATGTATCAATATATGTGATCTATTGGTATATACGTATATCATGTTAATAAATACATGTACACATACGTAGGTATCTATGTATCAATATATGTGATCTATTGGTATATACGTATATCATGTTAATAAATACATGTACACATACGTAGGTATCTATGTATCAATATATGTGATCTATTGGTATATACGTATATCATGTTAATAAATACATGTACACATACGTAGGTATCTATGTATCAATATATGTGATCTATTGGTATATACGTATATCATGTTAATAAATACATGTACACATACGTAGGTATCTATGTATCAATATATGTGATCTATTGGTATATACGTATATCATGTTAATAAATACATGTACACATACGTAGGTATCTATGTATCAATATATGTGATCTATTGGTATATACGTATATCATGTTAATAAATACATGTACACATACGTAGGTATCTATGTATCAATATATGTGATCTATTGGTATATACGTATATCATGTTAATAAATACATGTACACATACGTAGGTATCTATGTATCAATATATGTGATCTATTGGTATATACGTATATCATGTTAATAAATACATGTACACATACGTAGGTATCTATTATCAATATATGTGATCTATTGGTATATACGTATATCATGTTAATAAATACATGTACACATACGTAGGTATCTATGTATCAATATATGTGATCTATTGGTATATACGTATATCATGTTAATAAATACATGTACACATACGTAGGTATCTATGTATCAATATATGTGATCTATTGGTATATATGTATATCATGTTAATAAATACATGTACACATACGTAGGTATCTATGTATCAATATATGTGATCTATTGGTATATACGTATATCATGTTAATAAATACATGTACACATACGTAGGTATCTATGTATCAATATATGTGATCTATATCATATACCAATACATACATATGTTATTTGTATATATATAAAATATACACGTACATTTTGTATATACATTATGCAACCTTACAAATAAGGTTGGTCGTACCAAAACCGATGTAAAAGAAAGGTGGGCCGCGATACCCCCGTTGCCAGTGACGATAATGCGATGGTGATCGGCACTGCGGTCACCAACGTCTGGATACTGGTCTGCTGCTCACAGAGTTGCTTCTTTTTAATCATCACACGCAGGTGAAAACCCTGGAGGTCGGTGGCTTCTGACTTGCCCAAGGCCACCCTGCTGGGCTTGAACTCGGGTCTCTTGTCTCCAAATGCCACCATCTTTCTACCAGCTCCGTGGCCCCCGCGGTGGCAACACTTACCGCTTCCCAAAGCTAAACTTGTCCCAGACAGAGGGCTGCTTTAATTGATTTTTCTTTCCCCTTGCATGGAATTTAATTCATTGTTTAAACAGGGAATAAATCAAACTTGCAAAATTAATGAGGTGTCTTCTAGGCACTAGATCTGCTTTCTGGCTGATTGATAAATGCCAAGACAGTTCCTGAATTTGGGCACATGATGGATGTAGTCCTGGGAAGGACAGGCACGTCTGGTGAGCCGGCTGAATGGAGAGAAAAGACGCCTCCCAGAGGTTACAGCCAGAGGGAGTCATAGAAAGTCACGCCGGGTGAGGGGACACTGCCACAGCCGGTCACCCTAAGTTCTTCACCCCCAACTCTGCCATTTCATATAAACTTTGAAAAGACATATTGGGGCTACAATCTGTTTGTTATTTATATAATCCTCTATGCAAACAGAAATGTTCTTTGGGCCCGTCACACCACATAGAATCTGAACTCCGCCTTTGGGCAAGGTTTGCCCAGAAGCAGTGACCAGGTACCAACCAGAGAACAGCGATTCCCAAATCATTCCCCCAGCCCCAGATCATCCGGCCCCCAAAACCAGACCAGCACTCGCCATGCAGGTCCCCCAATGCCAGCACAACCTTAATGATCAGGCTGCTGCAAAGTGGAAAGGTAACCCCCTTCCCTGAGGCCACCGGCCTTCCCCGCAGCGGACCTGGTCGTGAAGGCTGGTGGCAGGCGTCTCAGTGGTGCAGCGGAGGGTATGCCGTCCCGCTCATTCAGAAGGACAAGCTCTGATATCCAACGGAGATGTTCACTCAGGGGCTCTAACTTATGAAATTGTTAGTAAAAAAAAAATCTGTGAAGAAATAGATTTAGAATTAATCAATGTAATCGAAACAGTGAGAGGCCATCTAGAAAGTTAACTGAACAAAGATTTTAAAAAGTAAACACAACATTGTAAATCAACTATACGCCAATAAAAATTTTTTTAAAAAGCATTAATACTCAGTACTGGGGATGGTGCAGCACAATGGACTCCCTCAAATGCTGTTAGAAGCACCTTCACCAAAAGCAAATCGTTGATTGTGCTTGTGTGTGAAAATGTATGAAAACCACTCATCTACTTCATTCAGTCATTCTGCTTTTGGGAATCTGGCCCCCCAAAATAATCAGGAAATGAAAACAGGTTAATATAAACAGACATTAGTCATGGCATTATTTGACTTTAAAAAAAATTAAATGTCCAACACTGCAAAAATGGTTAAATTATAGGATGTCCTTATGATGAAATATTTATGCACGTGTTAAAACAAATGTTTACAAAGCATTTTTAATGAAGGGGAAATGGCATGCTCATGACATAAGGTTGAGTGAAACATACATATATATACACATATATGTGTGTGTACATACATGGCACAATGTCACCCAGCATGGACACATCAAGGACAAGGGGTAGAATTAAATCTACTGAGAGATGAATGATGGTTAGAATATGTGGAACTTCACATTTTTCCTTCATACGTTTCTGACTTTTTCTTCCAAACTTTAAAAATTAACTTGATAACGCTGACCACTGAGTTTGCAAAGCCTGTGGACAACTGAGGACCCATCTCCAAGCCGCCCAGCTGTTCTGTGAGGTGGACGGGGCTGAGGAGGTGGTCTCTCTTCAACAGCCCAGGAAGCTGATGCTTAGAGGGTCCCAGGGGAACCAAAGCCCTTGAGGTAGCCCCATGGGTCTTAGGGCCTGGCCTGTGACCCAGTCCCTAGACTCCAAGTCCAGGGCTCTTTTTACTATCCCCTGTGAGATGGGCATGACTATGCCCATTTTACAGGTGAGGAAACTGAGGCTCCCAGAAGGTCAGGTGACTAACTCAAGTAACAGCAGGCAGTTCTGCCGTAAGGTAATAATATGGCTCAAAGATCACCATGCTACGCAAAATCACACAATAGAAACCACAGGGCTTACGGAAAAAGAGTCAGGATGGGAACACAACTCTCAAACCATCACCAGTAACGCATTAAAAAAAAAAAAAGATAAAAACCAGCTCAGTTTTACACACGTTAAATGGACAGAAAATACATATATACTACAGTAAATATAGCACTTCATCTTGAAAAAGACCTGAAATTTGCCTGTGGGTGAGGAGGACACAGAGGAAGGAAGGTTGTCCAAAACAGGGAAGGAAGTCTTAACACCAGGTGTGGACAAATGCGGCTCCTAACCCAGGAGGTGAGCTGAGGTAGATGTTGAGATGAGTGTGTGTGTCTGCACACACGCACAGGCATGTGCACCCGTGTGAGACATTTTTGTCCCTGTGTGGCTTGACCCCGCTGAGTGCAGTGTCTTGCATTCACCCTAGTGTTTCTCAAGGACAACACTGCATACAAGCGAACACAAAATTCCCATCGTGCTCAGATTATTTGCTTGTATACTTATCACATTGGAAAAGTTGTATTTTTCCAAACAAGTTTTAGAACAGAATTGGCTTACTGGTAAGGGGTAGGGCTGCCATGGAAATACATACTGGCGTTTTTTTTTACTCCAAAGTGTTCTTTTCCACAGTACGTCTCTACAGACTTCTCCTTCTCTTTCTTTCTTGTATCCTGACTCCAGAGGAAACTAGGACGGAGGGGATGGCTGGGAGCGGGGGAGTGCCCAGGCAGGAAGAATTTTTTTTAAATTGTTTTTTCTATTCTTTTTTTAAATTGAAGTATAGTTACTGTAAAATATTATCTAAGTTACAGAAGTACAAGATAGTAACTCACAATTTTTAAAGGTTATACGCCATCTATAGTTACGATAAAATATTGGCTATATTCCCCATGTGCAATACATCCTTGTAGCTTATTTTATACCTGATAGTTTGTACCTCTTACTCCAGATGGGAAGAATCCCAAGACTACATCTGAATCCAGCGAAGAGGCTCACCATGGATCGCGTGCCTTCAAAGACATGGGATGAAGGAATTTCTGCTTCCATCCGAGATCCGTCATCTCCCAACTATGTGGGCTTAAGCAGGTTACTCGGTGTCTTTGGGCTCAGTTTCCCCCTCTGTAAAATAGGGAAAAAATAGTACAACCCTGTTAATGTATTGCTGAAGGTTAAATAAGATCAGGCATGTAAAGACCTCAGAACAGTGACAGCATATAGTAGGTGTTCAGTAAACTCTAGTGGCCTCTCTCCTCCTCCCCTCCTCTCTCCCCCTCCCCCTCCCCCTCCTCTCTCTATTCTTCTTTTTCTCCTTCTCTTTCTCCTCCTCTTTCTCTCCTTTATCATCATCATCACTGTCCTCATCATCTTAACAGCAGAGAACAAAACACATGACCCATCAGTTCCCGAGACACTGAAGATGGGGATGCAGGGCCAATTTCCCCAAAGCGTCAAACTCTCCATGGCCTTCTGGGTCTGAGGCTCACCTCTTGGTTCTTCTAGAAGGCCCAGACTTAACTTGTTGCAGGAAGTGGCTCTTCCTTGAGGAAAACAGCAGGAGCAAAGCTCTCCTTGGCTAGGTTTCGTCACATTGCAGAGTTCTCCTATTGGCTCCTGTGCTTGTGGCATTTCTTCCCAGGGCCCTGTAACTTGTGGGTATTCCTCGTGAGCAATGAATGATCTCAACACCACTTGCCCACATATCTGGAGCCAGGAGACAGTTCCAGGGAGGTGGGATGAGTCTGGAAAGTGGCTCAAGGCTTCGCCACTCAAAGTGTGGTCCTCAGACCACCAGCCCGAGCATCACCCAGGAGCTTGTTGGAAGTACAGAACCTCGGGCCACCAGGAATCGCTTCTGTATTTTCTCAAGGTCCTCAGGTGATTCGGATGCACGTTCTATTCATGAAGCTCTGGTCTTAAGGAACCCAAGAGGCCATGCCCACAAGTCTGGGTTCAAGAAGAAACGACTCTCTCTCTGCATATGTCTCCTCACACCCAAATGCCTGTTTTTCTTGGTACGTCCTGGTGATTAGGTGCACACACCCTGGACCCAGACAGTATGATGTTAGGCTCTACCTGGCACTCTGGGTGGCCTCAGGCAAATGGCTCCACTTTTCTGAGCCTCAGTTTCTTTTTCTGGGATGTAAAATAATAATAATGGTCCCCAGATGACTGATACAAAGCATGAGGCTTAGTACATGAGCCCAGCATGTAGTAAAGCTCATGGTAAACAGTGACCATCACCATTATTGGAGGTGGAAACTGCAAGGTCCCTAGCCAATATCCACTCTCTTTGTCTTCTTCACTCACAGAGTCTCAATTTTTCTTAGACAGTAATGGGCTTTCTTAAAAATACCTTCCTAGACCTCCTTGCAGCTATAAACGACCATGCGTTCTGGACAGTGAGAAGTCGGAAGCAATCCTTTGTCAGGGTTTGCCTCCTTAATTTAAAAAATAGAGGAATTTTAGTATTTTCCCCCTTTCTACTCTCTTTTCTTCATTCCTGAACCAGGGATGCAATGTCTGGAGGTGAAGCAGCCATGTTGCTCTTGCAAGGAGGTAAGGCACAACGTAAGGATGGGTGAGTGGAGAGAAAGAGGGACGCTGGGCTCCTGTAGTATTATGGAGACATTGTCTGTATTTTTGGACTTTGTGTTATATGAGATGTTGGTGGGGTGGGGCGATGGGGGGCTGGATAAAGCCCTATTTTGTTAAGCTGCCATTGGGTTTCTGTTACGTGCAGCCTAACACAGTCCTAATTAGTACACCATCATTATAATAGCTGTTATTTGACCATCACTGGCACTCACTCAGGGCTCAGCCTGGATCCTTGGTAAACATTTGCTGATTTTAATTGAGCAGCTTGAAGGAAACTTGATCTGGGAAATAGAACTGACTGCCCAGATTCCTTTAAAAATAAGAACAAAAAGAAAACAAAATCCAACTCTCCTATCCATTAATAAAAATGATCATTTTGACTTATAACTTTTGATCTTTCTTTTTGTGCAGACATTTAAATATACACCTAATTTGTCGTGGTATCATGCATTACATATAGTTTTGCTACTTTTTATGTATCTTATCTTAACACCATTTTTCATGTCATTAGACTTGCTTCTACGGTAAAAACCATGAATCAAGTAATGAGGTGAGCTGGATCCTTCAGTTACCTCACTTTTGCCTACCAAGAACGGAGTCTTCACATTTATTCACGTGGACATCCACCCCAAGGAGATCTGAATGAACACTTCCTGTTCAAGGTACACTCCGAGCAGCCGGTGGGGAATATTTTCTGACAGTTTCTTGGGATGTCCTGAAACACACGTGGGTTCATCGCCCCCTTGATGGGTACTCCTTACATCCTTTGCAAATGTTGCTATGAAAAATTCACACCTATTTTCACAATGAATACAGAGTTTTGAAAAATAATAAGAGACATAAAAACTGATTTCTGCAACTCTACCCCACAATGCTCAAACGCAGCTCCTTAGCTGGGGTTAAGTCTCACCTGCTTTCTGCTTCCTTTCCAGTTCTGGCCCCAGATCCCCAAAGTGTGGAAATTCCTCTGTGGGGAGGGGCGTTGAGTCAGAAATTACTGGTGAAAGTAAATCCAATACTGATAACCAGTGTTGGTAAAAATACTAAGAATATTTTGCCCACTTAGTAAAATAACACAAGAAATGATTCCGAGAAACCTCCAGCTCAGTGCTGCAGGAGCCAGGTTGGCTGGGGAGCCCACACCCCATCCCCACACACCCCGCCCTCACACACCCCGCCCCCGGGGCGCCCGAGGGGCCGCTCGTCCTCCTCCCAAGCTCACTGTCCACGTGTCTGAATGTGGATTCGGTGCTGCTAAATTTTTCAAGAGATATTAGAAACGTCGATATTTATTTAAGATCTTCCAATTTTTAAGTACAGGCCACTTCTTAAAAACACAACAAGAGCCCCCAGATAAAACCAGTCCGCAGGCAGAACCCAGCCCGTCACTTCCGGGTTAGCCCCCATCTCCGGCCCCGCCCCCCTATCTAGTTCTGGAAAAGAACTTTCAGAGGATTGCCAAAGGCCACATGTAAGGTAACAGCCCTTTTGTTTAACATTGCTTTGCCCCACACCCTGTGCTTTAGGCACAAATGAGACAAATTAAGGGCGGAATGAGTGCATATTTTCTTCTGTTAAGGAGCTGAGTTGTTAACCGCCCAGGACTGTGGAAGGCGGAGAGTCCCCTGCAACCCCAGGAGGCGTGGAGGCCCCGCGACCTCATTCTGTCCCAACGCCAGTCCTCGGGCCTCTGCGCAGGGCTGTGACAGGGCTGCCCCTGCCAGCCCACGCGGCAGCATCAAGCCCCAGGGGGGTTGGAGCTCGACATTTTTGTTCCCCAACTATTCAAGCCTCCAGACCTCGGTCTAGTACATCTTGAGGAAATTCCAAAGGGCAGGCTTGTCGCACTTTACTGATCGGAGCGCTGTAACAATTCCCTCACTCACCTGCTTGCAGTAGCCCCTGCATGACACCCATTCAGTATTTCCTCAGTTTGGTGCCAAGGCCTCTTCTGGGTTGTCTTCCTGGGTTTAATCACTCAGGCTTCAGTCTATAAAGGGCCAACAACTGGTCCCAGTTCACCAGGACTGAAAGCCCCACATCCCAGGAAGCCCCTCTGCACTGGGCAAACAGGACAGTTGGTCACTCTAGGTCCATCCAAACCCCAGGGAACTGATTTAGAGTCCGTCAGTGAGAGGTCCTACCAGACTGCAGAAGGGCATAATTAACAAGAATTGGGATGGGAGCTGAGTTTTAGCCAAATGAGTTGAGGCACAGAACACCCAGTTGGCCGATTCCATGGGTAGGAGAGCAGACCTGGCCACCAGTGAGACAGCGTTAGATGCAGCTGGCCACCCTCTCCATGCCCCCTACTCAAAGTGTGGTCCCCTGGCCAGAAGCATCAGCACCACTTGGGAGCTGGAAATGCAGGCTCTGGACCTGCTGGGTCTGAATCTGCCTTTGGAGAAGACCCCTAGGTGATGTCAGTGCCCCGGGGCTTGAGCAGTGCTGTCTACATGTTCTGTGTTTTCACAGCTCAACTGGATTGAAAATGACAGAGGAGGGGATTCCGCAGGAGTCTCAGGGAAACCAAGCAGGACCAAGCGGTCTGATTTCACTTCCCCTGTTCCTGGGGCAAGAGCTCTTAAGTTCAGCCCTCACACCTCGGCCCCCGGCAGGCAAGGAGTGGCCCCTCCATCTGCCGGGACAAAGGGGCCACCATGGTTCCATGCTACATGTCCCTGACCAAGTGTGAATCTTTGAGGACAAGGGACTTTGTGCATTTTTAAACCTCTTCTGTCTAGATTTTCCAGAACCTTCCAGATCAAGTCACCGAATTCTGCATCCATTAGAAATGCTTTAGGCGGCAAGTAACACAAATGCCAGCTGACGGTGGCTTAAACAAACAGGAGTTTATTTTTCTTGCATGTCAAGGAGTGAGGAGGGGGTGCTGCCTAGAGGGCGCCCTGTCTCAGTGACTCCCTCAGGAACCGAGGTTGTCCTTGCCCTCCCCTCTGACATTCCAGGCACCTAGGTTTTTTGTTCTCAGGTTGGTGGCCTCATGGTGTCAATATGGCTGCTGGAGCTCAAAGCATCACACCAACATTTTCAAGACAAGAAGAAAGCAGAAGGGGAAGCCGGTGAAAATGGTCTTTTTATCAGGAGAGCAAAATGTTTCTCAGCAACTCCCTGCCAGATTTCAACCTGTCTCATTTGTAGAGCTGTGGGGCCACCCCAGATGTAACAGAAGCAGGAAATAAGAGCCTGGCAAAGGGGAATGCGGTGGCCATGATAGACTTGGATCAATCCTGGTTCACTGCCTGGAGACACAGAGTGTGTCTTGCAGGTCCTCAGGGGGCTCTGCATGGTGGCCGCTGTCTCGTGGGTTTGCCTGTTGGTTTATATTTCTGACCCTGCCCCCCGCCCCACCTCCGTAGATGACAGAACCCTTAACACAGCAAACACATCCTAATTATCTCACTGTATCCCTGGTGCTAACACACCAGGCACAAAATAAGTGCTCACGAAATATTCGTTAAATGAGTAAATGAAGGTACCTTTGGTGGCCATGAACCTTGTTGGATTAACTATCTCTCCCAGAGCCACTGTCCCAAGTATCTGCAAGATGGTGTCATTGGCTTTATCCAATGATGTCGGCAACCTTCCAGTTTGCCTCATAATGACGTATCTTTTCAAACCAGAGCCGGACTTCAGAGAAACAGGGCAAACACAGAACATTCTAACTTGTGTCTAAAGTTCCGGCTCCAAAAGCCTGGTTCTGGAGCGTGACTCCAGCTGGTAAACCCACCCATTCCCACAAAGCCAACCACATAAAGGAAGGAACAGAGTAACAGCCAACCTTTCCAGTCAGGCTGAGCCAACCTTTCCAGTCAGGCTGAGTTGTGTGTTCTCGAGGCAAAGCCAGACTGTGTGCCTGAGAGCATCGCTGTGAGTCGTGGCCCATGAAACACAGTGGGACGAGGGAAGGCCGGTCAGAGTATCCTGCCTGATTTGTACCATATGACGGGTGCTACGTCGCTCGGTCTACTGGAAATAACATTTCGTGGAGAACAAGGTAGGGACCATAGCCAAGAGCAGAGAGTCTCCACCAGCCTCGCTGGAGAACAAGAGGGGCTACGTGTCTCATTTCACGAGCCAGATCAAGGCATATAAAAGCTGGGGAGAGTGCGGGGTCTCCCCAGGAGCTAATTTAGATGGAAAAATAAAGACTTGACATGTGGCACAGGCACTGGATTGAAAATAGCAGGAATCTAAATCAGGTCCAGGGAGCGGGAGGAAGTGGTCCAGGACCAGCTGCTGACGGCGAGTGGGCAGGGGGTCAGGGCCCTGTGTCTCGGTTCTAGAGGGGCAGGGGCGAGCAGTTAAGGGCACGGGCTTCAGTGACCTGCGTCTAATGGGCAGGTCTCCCCACAGCTCTATGCCCTCTGCTTTCACATCTGCAAAGTGATTGTGAAGATTAAAGACAGGAAGACGGACATCAACGGCCCAGCCCAGTGCCCGGCACAGAGGGGCTGCCCGATAAACAAACCACAGCACAGTCATTAACGAGACCGAGTCCCAGCTGGGGTGCCCTGGGGCCTCCCCGCAACCACCCATGGTCAGGTTGAGCAAATGAAAATAACAATTTCTACCCAGCAAAAATTGCATTTCAGATAAACAAAGAATAATCCTTTTTAGTAGAAGTACGTGCCAAACATTGCATGAGACATGCTTACACTAAACTTTTTTTTTAAATTCCAGTCTAATGGGGCATCCTGTACTCTACTAGGGATTAAGTGGGGAACACAGAGGCCATGGGTGGGAGGTGGGAGAAGGGATGGGAACCTTAGGAGATAACTGAGCAGAATGCGGTCCAATGAACTGAAGGGACCCATATTCTGAGCGCTCACATTAAAGTTTCTAATGGATGAAATCTAACTCCCGAGGCCTAAAAGAAAAGAAAAAGAGTCCTCTTTAGACAACGAGCAAACCAAGGAAACGACCCAAGATGGGGAAGAGGTGACCCATCTCCCCATGTTAGTTTCTTGGAGGAAGCATCCACCTGTGGGTTGCTCCCCAGGGCCAACCCTGCACGACAGGAGAGCGAGGTGTGGACAGGTAAAGCCGAGTGCTGGACTGCTTCGTGTCTGTGGCCCAGGTCTGCCTGACTCGTAAGCCAATGACCTTCACCAGGAGACCCCACCGCTTGGAAAGTTCTCTCAGGATCCCTCCCTGAAGTCTGGCCACACAGCCCGCCCCTCCCCGAGGTGGAACTGCTGCAGCCGCACCGTGGGGGGACTTTTCTCTCACGCTTCCCAAAGGGGCCCTCACCAGGGCCCAGCGCTCTCCTCTCCTTGTTTATCTACCAGGAACAATGCAGACGCGGAAGCAAGCGCTTTCTCCGTTTGAAGCTGGGTCTTGAAGAGAACGGTTGTCTCTGCAATTAATCCACGCACATCATCGTTAATGACCCTGGACCACGCGGCCACCCACAGCGTCTGCCCGTGGGAGGTCAGACGGCGGGGAATGAGACCGCCTCTGTTAAGTAATCCATGAGGCAGTGTTTCTTTAACCCTCCACACAGCCAGGACGCAGTGCCTTGCCCCTCTTTTACTGGAACTTCCTCTCTTCTCTTCCCAATCTGCTCTCTGCAGAGTCCCGGTTGACCAAAACGTCAGGGTCCCCGAGGGACACGAATGTGTCAAGTGCGTTTTCAGAGCCTGAGGGATTGTGTGTTTCATAGACCTCTGTCCATTTCACAGACGTGGCACCCAGGAGTGCCCTTCAGCTGAGAGCCGAGACTCCTCGACCCTGGGCTGGGAGATGAGAAAGTCAGGCACACGCTGGACCACTGGGCCATGGATGCCCAGAGGGGAGGGGCAGGCGCTCTGACGGCCCCTCTTCTGGGCCAAAACCTGGCTACAGACCCTCCTTAGACCTCCCTTGACCTTCACACCCCACGAAGGAAGATATCACAGCCCTGGGAAGTGACGTGGTCCACCCAAAGTCACCCAGCGAGTGGTAGAGGGACCCTTGAACCTTCTGCCTCTATGCCAGACTGTGTTCTTTCCACTGCGGGACCTGGTCCCATTCGGCTCATACAAATGCCTGAAGCCCGCTGCAGAGCCAGACTCAGGGACACCACGCACGTCGCTTTCTCCATGGCAGCCACCTTCTGTAAAGTCCCGATGTGGTTAGAGCCGGCGGTTTAATCACCCAACGGGACATCCATGTACCAATCTTTTTGCGTACGTCAAGGCATTTTTAGTTTTGCTGATTGGAGTTCCATTTGCATCTTCTTCCATAAACCATACCCATTTTTACATTACCTAGAATTGCTAGTTTCCAATCCTTTAAGGTGAAGTAAAACTTTGAAGGACGCTTGCAAAGATTCTGAATGTAGAGTCCTTCGTTATTCGCGTAGTTTGTAATCTAATTCCGCACCTAATTCTCCAGCGGTTTGGGGGGCAATTTGTATTTATCAGGTCATTCCAAAGCATACGGCTTATTTTTCATAAAACCAACTGTTCTCTTTCTTTTCATACTCATAGTTTTTCACCTTGTGTATTAGTTCAATTGAATTTTGAAATTAAAATCATAAGTGTAACTGGTGTGGACAGGTTTGGGAACAAATCCATCTGACGCTGGGTGACCAGATGACTTATTAGACGGGGGCAGAGGTGGGAGGGCTCTGTGATGTGTAGCTGACCACTCTCAAACATTCAGAGTGCTGTGGGCATCCAGAGAATGTTTTCAGGGGCAGTGGAGAGGACTGGTCAGTCCAGTGTCTTGTTGCTGCGGAGACAGATCAAGAGAGCATCTACACTAGTATCCTGACCGTGGTCATAGGAGCAGTGGCAGTGGCAGCGGCAGTAATTTCTACATATTAGTGTACCATGCATTAATGTCTGTCTTCACAACAACGCTTTGAAGTGACCATACTTATAGTCGAAAGTTTAGCTAGTGCATAAGAAATCACTCAATTTTATCAGGAGGAGTTTCTGAAAAATATTAACTATTACCCCAAATCTTCTTAGACGAGTGCCAAACAGGAGGACGGGGCTGGTGGTGCCTTTCCTGCCCTTCCTGAGGCCTTCCCACCTGTCTGCTGTAGGGGAGCGTCAGGGGAGGGACAGGGCACGCTGCTGAGATTCACTCCATTCAGTGGCTTGAGGCCGACTTGATGGTGTCACACAACGAGGCACCCGATGGACAGAAAATGAATTTTGTTTTTAGTTTTTCTTTTGTTGTTTGTGCTTTTGGTGCCATATCTAAGAAGCCATTGCCTAGTTCAAGGTCATGAATATCGACACCTATTCTACACGCTTTCTACACCTATTCACACACTCGTGTGGATATCTACGCACTTTTCTTCTAAGATTTGTGTAGTTTTAGCTCTGACATTCAGATCTAGGATCCATTTTGATTTACTTTTTGCACATGGTCCAACTTCATACTCTTGCAAGTAGAAAAAACATTTTTTATACTGGCAAATGGAGTATTTTAACTTCATTTTAAAGACGAGGAAACAGATTCAGAAGCGAAGGGACTTGCTTAAGACCACACAGCTCCTAAGTCAAAAAGCTGAGGCTTCACCTCAGGTCTACCTGGTTCCGAATTCTGTGTGCTTTTCTGTCGAACAAGGATTGCCTTTGACCTGGATCATGTTGAGCTGGGTTGGGGTGGTTTGAGTTGGGCTGGGTTGGATTGAGCTGGTTTAGATTGAACTGTGCTGGCTTGAGCTGAGTTGTGCTGGGCTGGGTTGGGTTAGACTGAGCTGAGTTAAGCTGGGTTGGGTTGAGTTGGGTTGGGTTGAGCTGAGTTGGCCTAGTTTGGGCTGGGTGGGGTTGGATTGAGCTGGTTTGAGCTAGGTTAAATTGACCTGGGTTGAGTTGAATCGGGTTAAGTTGGTTTGAGTTGGGTAGGGTTGGGTTAGGTTGGGTTAGGTTGAATTAGCATGGGGTGCATTGAGGAGTACTGACTTACACCGAGCCCTTTGCTGGGTCCTTCTGGTCCCGTAAGAAAAGGGTAAAACCTCTCCTCTACAGACTTTCAGCTCCTTGAGGGCAGAAACAGAGAAAAATACAAAAGAAATAAATGAGCAGCATGTATGATTCACTGTTAAATGGTGGTCAAATTGCCAAGGTGGTCACGCTTCTCCCTGAGAAAGCACAGTTTACGAGGTACCCTTTGGGGGGGGTGTAGCAAGGGGACCCTTCTGTCACACTGTCCCATAGAGCTGGACATAACTTCTGATTATGGGTCACAGAAGCCCCAGGACCAACCCCCTCACATGCAAATCACACAGCACAGCCTGTAAGCTCAGTAGACGTTAAGAAAGAGAATGACCTTTTATTGAGCACCTGCTGTGTGCAAGATGCTGTCTGTACACCCTCTGTGTCTCAGAACCTCACATCAGCTTTCGTTGGAAGGTATGATCACTGCCTTTTCACACACAGAGAAACTGAGGTGAGATAACTTGTCCAAGTTCACGCAGCCCTCGGGGACCAGTGTTGTTACCGCTACTATTTAAGGCAGAAAGCACCACTGTGCCTGGGAGATAAGAAAGGAGCGGTTGTTGACTTATTTCTTAGTCCCCTCCTTCTCCAACATCATGTTATGTATAAAAATATCCTTGAAAAGTCATGGCCAAACCCCCACGTGGCTGGGAACCCCTTCTCTGTGGAGAGAAAGCTACCTGCAGACAGTAAGTCCGAGACCCTTTCAAATGCAGGCTGTCACAGGTGGACGTGTGGCAAAGCCGGCATGCCGAACTTTTCATGGTAAACTCGATGTGGTGAGTATCTGGTGTCCACTGTGTAATTCCTCCAAGGTTCCTGTAGTTTGGAATTTTTTATAATAAAATGTTGGGGGGAGGGATGCATTCTGCCCCGGCTTCCAGGAGAGAGTGGACTAAAGCATGATTTCCTTGTATTTCTTTTCGTTCCTTAGAACCTTTTCCTCATCACCTCACAGTTTGTAAATGTTTGAACAATTATTACTGTCAGGTGCACAAACAAAGCACCCACACAGCAGTGTATGGTTCCACAGATGGAAAAGTCTGTTAGATGAGATTATTTTCTTTTCTAACCTGGGGCGAGGAGGCTGAGGGTGTGTGCTGATAAAACACGCAGCACACCCGGGCCTGCGAACAATCCCATTGAGAAGATCTGGCTTCCCCTGCAGCCGCCTTTGTTTACCAGGATACAGGTTTAACTCTTTCTAACCAAAATCTTCTCTAACCAAAATCTTCACGATAGCCCTGCTTTCGCTTCAGTTTGGTTTTAATTCAAATTGTTTATCCTAGACAGAGTCCAGCTCCAGCCCAATTTGGGCACCTTAACGCCATGATGGACAGCTCATGGTTGAGGGCTCAGCCTCTAGCCAGGCTACCTGGATTTGAACCTGGCTTTGTGATTGGCTTCTCTGTGCCTCAGTTTGCTCATCGGTAAAATGGGAACAACCTTTGTTTGGTTGTTGGTGGACTACCAGAGCTATTAGGCACAAAGAGCTGGGAACAGATGAGACCAGCGTGTAGTCAGGAACAGATTAGTAATAGCGGGGTAACGTTTCTGAGCATTGCTTTCCTTACCTGTAAAAGGTAAATGGAGGTTATGTATTAGGTTATTGTGGTGAACATAGGACCCTCCTCTTAGGGCTGATGGAAGGATGAAACGACATTGACCATGCAGGGAAAATGGCCTGATAGGATGTCCCAGCTCAATAAAAGACTTCTACGTGAAAGATCTAATTTGAGATGTACAATGGGACATTGTCCTTGCCTCTGTGATGGGAAAGCCACACGCTGGAGGTTGCCAATGTGAGCAATACTATGAAATGTACGAGGAGACATAGATGCAGAAAGAGCCCCCAGCCTGTCTGCTTCTCATGTGCTTGGCCCCATCAGGCTGGCTCCCAGACTGCCATGACCTCGATACGGTGTGTGCACGGCCGGCTGGCCTGACCCCCCTTCTCACGACCGCCTGCCTCACTGGGGTGACCTACATTTCCACAGTGGCGGCCAGAACAGGCATTCCAGAGTAATTAGCAAACACGCGCGTGCGCACACGCGCGCGCGCGCGCACACACACACACACACAGCTGGCTCAGGCCTGGTAGTGAGTGGCTGGCACGCTCACTGTCTAGACAGGACTGCAGCTGAATGGCCTCGTGCTCAGGGCTGTAGCTGGCACGGCCAATGGCTCCTCACCACCTTGATTAGGGGTGTCCAGCCATGTCCCTTCCAAGGAGAGCACCCTCAGGAATCATCAGAGCCACGGTCCGGCTGCAGGAAAGCTCAAAGCACTGCTGTTTACAATCATGAAAAATGGGGACACTCCTTCCAAAAAGGAACCAGTTAAGCACATTATAGGACCTTCCGAAGAGGGACTTGGAAGCAGAAGCTGACAATCACGGTACAGGAGACGGTCTGCCAGCATATGGTGACTGTCAGCAAATATTGTTTCCAAAAAGCAGGATTCAAAACGTCATGGTATCGGGATTTCAGCTATCTTTTCAGGAGGTGCCTAGGAGAATCGCTGGGAAAGCAAGCCTGGGAAGTTCAGGGCTTCCTCTGGGCGTTATAGCTGGTCACCAGGGCACCTTGAACACTCCCACTCACAGCTGATGTACAAATAAAATAAGAACCTGTACCTGAAATCCCAGTGCCCCCAGCTGGCATTCCCCAGACATTGACCAACGTGGGGAACGCCTTCATGACTTTGCCTACCGGTGCTATAATTTACTTAGAATTATTCTTTAAACAATGCACCCTTTTCACAAAAGCAAATTCATTTTAAAATAAAACCCTACGTCATGACTGCGGATGGAAAAACAAAAATAGAAGGTGACTGGAAAGATGAACACATCATTATTAAAGTTTAAAACATCGCTTCTGTACTGCTGGAAATCATCTCTCCTACTGATGACGGGTGTGCCCAACACTGGCCAACTAGGTCTTCCGTCAGCCACTTCATTTACAAACCGAGGAAGCTGCCGTTCAGGAAACACGCTTTCCTCGGTCATTCGGGCAGCCAGGAGCCCTGGATTCTAACTTACCTGGACCTTGCCTAAGTAGGATCTTCCTACCTTCCTGGCAGGACTCTGGCAGGATGGCAGGTCTGTCCCTATGGAGACAGGAGCAGCCCCACCTCCCAGGACTCTGACCCTTCCCCAGAGCTGAGCTCCCAGGCCCCTGACCCCAAAGCAAGGGTCCTGATTTCTCCCTTCCTCCGCACCCTCCATCTGGGGCACGTCAGTGTATCAAAGTTTCCCCAGATGCTAAATAGAAAGCCAGACAAAAGTCTGTGAGCTTCCTATTAAATTATTTTTAATTTCTTGGTGCTCAGTTTCACAGCGAATTAATTCCATTTCACTTTCAAGGGTCCCATCTCCTTCTCTTTTTCTTTCTCCAGCAGTTCCAGTGATTTTCTAGGACCACTTGGGGCTCTGTTTGGGTTTGTTTTTTAACCGTATATAAACCTGCGGGTGTCTTCGTCCTTCTTTTTCCATTTTCCTCATCCTCCTGACCACTGAGGCTGGACTCGGCTGGACAGGCCTGAGGAGTGGGCCTGGCTGGAGGAGGGATCCACTGCCCTCCCAGGAGGCTCTTCTTCCTCTGGGGACCCCCTTTTGCCTTAACGCCTCCCTCACCGTGAGGTGGAACATGTCACCCAAGCTGGCCAGGCAGAGTAGTCCATGACTTGGACCATCAGGGAAGGTCAGGGCAGTGGTCCCCAGCCTTTTCGGCACCAGGGACTGGTTTCGTGGAAGACCATTTTTCCACAGACCAGGGAAGGAGATGGTTCGGGTGATAGTGCGAGTGATGGTTCGGGCGGTGATGCGAGCGATGGAGAGAGGCAGATGCAGCTTCACTTACTCCTGCTGTGCGGCCGGTTCCTAACAGGCCCTGGGTCAGGGGGCGGTCACATGGCCAAAGCAGGGCCAATCAGAATCCTTTGGGGCAAATGAAATGGATTCTATAGGAAGATGGTGAAATTTCTCTGACTTGCTAGCTATGAAAGAAATGGAAGCCCAGAACTGCTGGAGGCCATCCCTGCTGTCATTTGGAACCCAGCTCGCCCAAGAATGAAGCCAACTAGAAATAAACACAGCCAAGAAATGGCAAGAGGAGAGTCAAGTCAAACGAGCCCCTGGATACAACTGTGCCTGAAGGCCGCCAAACTGTTCAAAGTTGCACATGTCAGTAAATTTCCTGGGTTTATTGTTGTTGTTGTTAATCTAGCTTTTTGTGTTTCTTTCCCTGTTCAAGTCACAGCCAAGGAATGTCCCTGTGGCTATCAAGCCCACTTTCCTCCCCTTTCCCCCACCCCCATGTCCTGCCTTATCCAGGCGCCGCTTAGAGGCTAGAGGAGCCCTGTTGGAACATTTGGTCCTTCAAGACGCAGCTCAGGCATTGCCTCCTCCAGGAAGTGTTCCCTGGTGCCCTAGTGTGCTCTGCCAGGCTGGTTTAAATCCCAACTCTGCCACCACACAGCCTTCTGTGAGGATAGTACCATGGATGAGAGCCAGGCTCTGGAACTCAGACATTCCTGATTGGAATCCCAGCTCTGCCACCTACCTGCTGTGCACCCTTGGGCAGATGAGTAACCTCTCTGGTTTTTGTCTTGTCACCTGTAACGTGGGCGTTCACATCAGTACCTACACCACAGGTTCGTTGTGCGGGTTGAACAGGTTCATCCACGTTACTGACTTGGAACGGAATCCGGCAGGCAGCTGATACGTGGCATTGGCCGTCGTGTGTACGGTCTGTATCGACCTTTATTGTAATTGTCTTTTACCTGCTTCCCTCAAACCACAGCCCTTTCTCATCCCTTTTACTGCAATAACTTTGCTCTCCTGGGCCTCACACAGTGCCTGGCATACAGTGAGCATGAACGAATGTTGGCAGATCAGTGCGTGCGCCCCCCATCAACGGGCAAATCGACAAGTCCTGCCCTTTCCTCTCCCCGTCAAGAGGAACTCAGGCTTTGCCAGCTCTTTGCCGGCTCTTGTTTTTCAAATGGGATTAATGAGTGTGGAGGGGACGTGGGGGGACGGAGAAAAGCAGGGTGGGCTTG
Source organism: Globicephala melas (assembly GCF_963455315.2). Taxonomy (NCBI): domain Eukaryota; kingdom Metazoa; phylum Chordata; class Mammalia; order Artiodactyla; family Delphinidae; genus Globicephala; species Globicephala melas. Next base: position 81,729,439 of record NC_083328.1, read on the forward strand.
GAGCACCTTAGGGGAGGTTCTCACACTTGGCTGTGCACTGGGGTCCCGGGGGAGTTGTAACAGACACTGGGCCTGCCCGTCCCGGGCTCTCTGACCTCACTGTCTGGTCGGGCTGGGTGCCTGGGCTGAGAACCGCTGGATAGAGGGTGTTAGAAAGCGTCAATGTGCATTGAGAATGGAAGCTCCTGGAGTGTTTCTGAGAGAGTTCAGCAAAGACTGAATTGCTTTTCAATTATTTCTGACCCTCAGCCAGTTGTTTATTTGAATGTGACCTGGTTCTGAGACTGGGTGCCCAGGTGACCTGGCTTCATCTGCTCCAAGGGAGTGAGGGACCAAAGCAGCAGATGATGAATTCCCTCCCAACATCGCCCCGGGTTTCACAGGTAAAAGCAGCAAGAGGGGAGGCGAGATGCTCTGATTCAGGAACCCACGGGACAGCACGGTTTCCTGGCCCAGGGTGAGCCCACGGCTGCAGTGGTGCTCAGAGCAGAACTGCCGAGCTCCTGGGGTCCTGGAGAGACGCACCTGGGACCCACCTGAGCAGGAGAGGTCCATCTGGCTTCTGGTTTGGTGACCTCAGATGGAGAGGTTCAGAGGAGGGCTCTCCTCTTAGCTCTACCAGGAGCCTTTGCCCATGTGTGGGGAGAACTTGGCAGTGAACTTGACAAGTGCCCGTCTTCGTGGGAAATGCCAGATTCTCACCATCACGTGGGCGTTTGAGACCGCGAGGTCTCTTCTTTGAAAGCATCCTTCTCTAATGTTGAACTTTCTGTTACGTGTCTATTTCCACTGATCACACCTTGGTTTGAATTTAATCTTGTGCATCATTGCACCTTGAGTCATCTAAATAAAGATAGCTGTAAACTCTGGTTTTAAAATGCCTGTTGCTCCAGGAAAGACTCCAAAACACCAGCATCCTCGCGGGTCAGAAGCTGGCAGCTGGAAATACTGCTTTCTTGGAGGGATTTCCCGCCACAGTATAGTCACTAGCTATGTGCTGGGTGCTCGCTACGCAGCAGACATCACGGAGAATCCAACTATGTGTCAAAGGTGGACCCCACTCTGGTTATGGCCCTAACTAGCTAAGTGACGCCATCAGGAGGCTTCCCAGCTTGGGGCCTCCATTTCCTTGTTTACCAAATTCAGTGAGGACTCAAAGTCTTCTAGAATGGGGACATTGGATCTCTGTTGTTCTAAAGATCCAAGAGTCCTCTTTCCAGAACATTCTTGTCCATGGTGGAGGTGAAATGCCACCCAGAGACATTGTAGATTAGCCTGGACGCTCCAGGGTCGAGTGGCAGACACACGACTAACGCTGGATCAAGACAAGGAAAGGGGAGTTTAGTGGCTCCTGTACTGGAAAGGTCCTTGTTGCTCTGGTTTCAGGCGCCAAATGTCCTCAGGGTCCCCGGTATCCCCCACCCCTAACTTCTCTGCACTGGGGGCATCCTCTGGCCTCACTGTCCTCGGGAGGAGAGAAGGTTTCCAGCAGCACAGTGCCCGTGACGCACTAGCTCGCCATCGCCAGCGGAAAGACAGCCTCTTGTCCAAGCATCCCACGGAGGCCAGGGCTCACCCCGCGGCATGACTGACGGATTGGGTCACGCCAACCAATCAGGGCTCACCCCGCCGCATGACTGACGGATTGGGTCACGCCAACCAATCAGAGCGGCTGGAGCAGTAGCGAGCACTGATGGCCAAGCCTGTTCACGAGGCACCTCTGGATCTTGGGGGTGGGGCTGGCTCCCCCAAGCACGTGGATGGAATTCAAGGGAGGGCTGGTTCCCGATGGAAACTGGGGAGTTTCTAACCAAAAGAAAGGGGAGTAGATAGTGGGCAGCCCAAAATAACTCTGCACCCTGCTGCAGACAGAAATGGGGAGCCGTTTCTGTCTGCTCCCCAAGTCTCTGGAACACAGAGGTCCCCTCTCCACACCTCCATTCTCACTGCCGCTGCTCTAGGGCCACCTCTGTCGCCCTGTGCGGGGGCCCCTCCTAACCCATCCCACCGTTCTGGTCTCCCCACACCCCTCCTCCACACAGCTGAGGTCTTTGAACAGAGGTGGAAGTTTAGGGGGCTACAGTTTGGTGAGATTCAATCCACGTAAGTGCTATCTCAGAGTAGTTAAGAATAGAGGCTTGGGACTGGTTTGAACCCTGTTCTCCCGTAAGTTAGCAAGGTACCCTCTGGGCCTGTTTTCTCATCTGTCTAATCGGCATAATCTGGGCGCCTACCCTAGAGGGTTATTGTAAAGATTAAATGAGTAAAGCACCCACAAATGTGAGATGTTGTCAAAACACGTCTTCAGTCTGTCCACTCGTCTCCACCTGCACTGCCACCACCTCATCAGAGCCACCATCATCACACCCCTGGGTGGTGCCCCAGGCTGCAGCCTCGTCCCTCTCTGACCCCTCCTCCACACAGCAGCCGGGGAAGAACAGCCTCGAAAAATACAGGACGCCCCGTTGAATGTACATTTCAGAGCAAAAATGAATAATTTTCAACATAAATGAATAATTTTCAGCCTGCAATATTTGGGACATACGCTAAACAATTATTTGTGGTTTATTTTAAACTAAAACTTAACTGGGCAACCTGCATTTTTGTTTGCTAGATCTGGGAACCCTAAGCCGGGGGGACTTTTGTAAAGTACCAACCAAATCGTTAGCTCCTTGCTCAAAACCTTCAATGATTTTTCATCACAATTAGAATAGAATCCGTACCCTCTCCTGACCTACAGGGCCATCCTAGCCTGGCCCCTGGGCACTGCTCTGACTGCGTTTTCCTCGTGACCTAACAGTCAGGTCTCGCGCTGTGCCAAACCCCCGCCGGGGGATCGATCATCGTTTATCAAGCAAACGAGCAGATGATCCCACGGGGACCCACAGGCAGGAGACCCTGGGGATTTCTGGGGCCAGAGCCTCCTCTAGAGCCTCAGGCACAGCCCCACTGAATCCTTGATTTCAGACCTCTGGCCTCCAGAAAGATGAGAGGATAAATTTCTGTTGTTTCACGCCTCCAAGTTTGCAGTCATTTGTATGGCAGTCTTGGAAACTAAAGCAACGTTTTAAAATCCCCTCTGGCTGAAACAGGCAGAAGAGGTTTTGGGGGCAGGAAAGGAAGCAGGGAGCCAGCCACATGAGAAGCTGTCACGCTGATCCGCCTGGAGCAGGATGTCAGCTGAGTCTAGGCGATGACGGGGGAGAGAGAGAAGTGGGGAAATGAAACTATTTTCAACAATATTAAAGGCCAACATTTTACATGACTCTGCATATCCCAGCACCATATTGTACTGGACTTACGCAAACGATCACGTTTAATCCTGAATTAAGCCTGGATATTTGCTATCATCACTGTCACCATTTTATAAATGAGGGGCCAGAAGAACAGAGAGGTGAAATAACATGCCTCACTTCACACAGCGAGAAGCGGCGGAGCACCGACTCCAACCCAGGCAGAGTGGTCAGAAGCCCACATGTTTAACTGCCTGTCACACAGTCACATTAACGGCCCTTACTGGGGTAACGACGGAGGAAAGGAAATAAGAGTGGCTTATTATAAACCAGCAATAAGGAAATAAATGCAGTGGTGCTATTTACAAAGTTGGGGCCTGGGACTTGGGGCGGGTTGGGGGCCTGCTTGGCCGACTTCAGCTGAGGACCTGTCGGTCTCCAGAAGGAGGATGTCCATTTTGCTCCCGGGAAGCCCATCTGGGCAGAGGACTTTCTGGAACTGTGTTCCTTGAGACCGTCCCTCCCAGCCCCTCCAGGTTCTGCGCTCAGAAACCCACTGCCGTTGTATTTATTATAGAAGGCAAACAAAAGCCTTCAGCTGACCCGCCAGCATCACGAAGACCGTCTGCAGAAAATGGGTTTTGACCACGTGTCATCGGTGGGTTTTCACGAATGTTTTGCACTCTGAGACTGGTGTTGGCCTCGCTGGGAAACCATTGCTTTTCCAGTTCCAGCTCCCTCTGTAAATCCTCTTTCTCATGAACGTCCTACTTGGAGAAAAGAACTCCAGTTTCTGAAACAATAATAAGGGTTACCGTGGAAAGATAAGTCATTTCCATCCCAATGCCACCCAGATAAACTGTCAGGCATCTTTGGTCACCCTGCCTGCCCCCAGCTTGGGTCTCATGACTAAAAGATTTGGAAACGCTTGAGAAGCTTGCGTTCCAGGGCGTCCATTTCCTAAGCGGGTCAGAGCTTGGAGGTCTTGGCCCTTAAGGGTGCGTCAGTGAGGGCCAAGCATAGAAATGTCATGAGCGAAACAGGTCTTCCTCATTCTGAAACTTTCCGAAGCTCTATCCGGATGACGGAACCCTGGTACACCTGAAGTACGAGGTCAATTAGGCGTGATCTTATTACAATATTGATTGCTGTCGTCAGGCATCTCAATTGTAGTTTTTAGCCTTGATCAAAGGTGAAAATGGCACCTGTTCAAGTTGGAAAATCTTACTTTCTGTGAAAATTGAGCTGAGCTGAAGAAGGAAGGTAGAGGGAAGAAGAAACCATGGCAGATCCTCTGTTGGGGGCAAACCCACATCTTTTCAATAGACACAGGAATGTTGACAGTGGCTGTCAGTCAGTAAATGTTCAGGGACGCATAGCAAAAGAACATAGTAGGCTCTCAATATATACTGAGGTCCCACCAGGCCACAAGTTCTATGTTAAGTCCGAGAGGAGTGTAGAAGGTGCTGGAAGGAAGGTAAGATGCCTTGGGGAAGGAGCCCAAGGAAAACAAGGAAATGCCGTCTCCTGTCAGCCTGGTGTAGAGCAGGTGCTCAGCAGATAGGTTGGAACATTATCCAAACTGTGAGGCATGAAAAGGAGTGTGACTGGAGAGGGGAGTCCTTCAGGGATGTCTGTCCTGAAGGAAGGGTGAGAACTCACTGTACAGGTGAAAGCAAGGTGGTGGAGGACGGGGGAGATGCGGAAGAATGTTCTAGGCTAAGGGAGCCGTCTGCCGGGATCTTTCCGAGAACAAAGGTCTCGTGATGAGAACGCCTGTCACGGGGAGAGTCTATGTAGGACACAGGGAGGGGCGTACAACGCAGGGAAGAGGCTCTTCACAGCCCAGCGGTCGCCCGGCCCAGGGCACAGGGAGCTGGAAGGGTGAGGGAAGGAGGGAAGGGGAGAGAGGATGGGGTGAGGGCCCTCCTGTCTCAGGAAGCCCCTTCCCCCGATGGACAGCGAAGTCAACCTCATTGAGATGCAGCTTCAAAGGCAGCCGCTGTTGGAAGAGTGACATAACTTCTCCTGTCGTTTACATTCCCCGAGGCTGGCGGGGGACAGGCACCCACAGCGCGGGAGGTGCCGTGTGCCCTAAAGGGTTTCCCGAGCCAGAAAAGGAGAGGGGCTCAGGCCCGCCCCCGCACGCCCACTGAGGTCTCAGGGACAGCGGATTCTCCACCGGAAGCGGCTGGTGGACAGGTTCGGGTGCGGGAAGAAATGGCAGGCTTTGGGTAGTGGGGCTGGTTGAGCGGGGCCTCCCACCTGTGGAGGTGGCCGTGGGCCGGAGCTGCTGCACGCAAGATGGCCATTTGGCCGAAGCCAGATCGCCACGTGAAGCTTTACACACGGCTGCAGAGCTACCCTGGCAGGACGGGGAGAAGAAAATATACATAATACACCTTCAACTCTGTGCCCTGACCAGCACACACTAAGAAGTAGCCGGCTTTGGGAGAGCTGGGATTCTCTTGCGAACAGTGCCAATTATATCCAGGGATGTGCTGGTAAGCCAGCTCTCCAGAATAAGGGTGGGGGGGGAAATGCTGCTGGCTCGTAGGGTTTGCCAGTTTCCACGGTGTAGATACTCCCATGATGGTCAATGGCAGGCCACCTGTGGTTGACTAACAGTCAACTCTTAACTCTTTAACAGCTGGCATTGTCTCTGTTTCTGCACCTAAGTTATTATTTATTAAATGTAAACAGGTGAACTATGCCCCCATTTTGTAACTCCCATGAGCCTCAAAAGATTGAAAGGGTGGTGCAGAGTCTCTCTTGACCTCAGAAATGACACTCGGAAAAATCTCTCTGCTCTACTCTGGTCAAGCTGTTTCTAACCCTGGGAAGTCTCATTCTCCATCTACAAAAGTCCTCTCCGTTCTTCCTTCCCTCCACAGTTATTATAACACGACTCTGTCTGCCCGTATCCACCGTGAAAACGTCCCCATCCATCACACATGGTAAGTGGTCCACGCACACTGTCTTCTCCCACAGGACTCAGGTTTGACCCTAGGAATCCATCACTCATTCACTCGAGAAGTAGGCACTGAGATTTATTCTCTACAATGCACATTCTAGTTGCCAGGATTTAATAATAAATCTATCTTGTTTTAAATAAACTTCGGGGGCATTACAATAGCGATACATATTCACAGCAAAGCCTTTGGAAAATGTAAAAAAGAATAAAAAACAATTTTGTAACCTGCACTTCCATTATCCAGAGATAACGACTATTAATATTTCGATGTATTTTTTCCAGTTATTTTTCCTTGTATAAAATGCATTTTTAAAAAACCTTATCATAACCATTTAATAACACATCAGGAAACTTTCCATGTCATCAGACATTTTCTGTACAATATAATTGTAATCACTGTATAATATTCCACTGTGTGACTGCGCCGTAATATGTTTACCCAATTTCCTTTGTTAAACACTTGGATAATACTCCATTTTTTTTTTTTGCTACTTTGAGCCACTCTGTAATAAAATTCTCCTGATTAGTGTTTACACATGTCCATGATTAATTACCTAGGACAAATAGTATTTTCCAGCTCATTTATAATTTTCTCTTTGGCCTAAAAGTTATTTAGGAGATAATTTTCTAGTTTGGTTTGTTGCGTTTTATTTGTAAATCTTGTATTTTTAGTATACTTTTTATTAAAGATTAACATACATATAAATCAAATACATATCAAATCATAAGCGTCAGCTCAATGAATTTTTACCAAGTAAACACACCCATGTAACCAGAGCACTGATACAGGAACAGAATACTGCCACCACCTCAGAAACTCCATTTGTGCGCCCTTCCGGACAGGCCCTGCACTCCCCCGTCCAGGGAGAACCATTGTCATAGCCTTTCACACCACAGATTAGTTATGCCTGGTTTTGAATTTTACATAAAGGGAACCCTAAACCGTAAATTATTTTGTGTCTGTGAGATTCAGCCATGTCGCTGTATGTGGTGGCATTCACTTTCCTTGCTGCAAAGTTCCGATGCAGGGAAAAAAACGCCATAATGAATTTATCCTTCACTGTGGATGAACACCCAGGATACTTCCAGCGTGGAGCCGTTATGAATAGCACTGCCGTGAATATTCAATCCATGACTTTCGATCACCGGTATACTGGCAAATGTTGAACAATGGCTCTTCAGAGAAAAGCTCTGACACGTGTCTGCCAATTTCCACGGTGTAAATCCTCCCACCGTGGCTGACTTCAAGCTGCCGCAGTGATGTAGCTAAAAGTAGAGCCGGGAAGAGGTACAGACCACGGGCTCTCGCCAGCACATGGTTGCTGTGGAAGAACATATGCAGGCGTTTTTCCGGGCAGGTACATCTGGCGATAAAGACGCCGGGTCAGAGAGCAGGCATACGTTCAGCTCTAGAACAAACAGATCCTCTCAAACAGTTTCCCAAGTGGGTGAATTACAAGTACTCATATTCTTTCCGGTATTAATTTTTTCACTCGTTTAATCGGGTTTTTTCAATATTATGCCAAAATGTGCCTGCATTATTTTCTGTGAAGGGGATTTATTGTGGTTATATGGTTATTTCTGGCTCTTTCTTGGTAACTATTCCATGGACATCTCATGGAAGAGAAAGCATATTCTCTACCTTTCCATTTCGTTACCCAGACATAGGATCAAATTTGTTAATGAAATTATACCTCTATAGGTAGACTTTTGTCTCTAGATCTGTGAATAAAAACTGGATGAGTAGTTAACATCGCCCGCTGTAATGTATGTCATAGAGGTGAAGGATTCAGCCCAAGGCCACCTCCCCCCACCCCGGAGGAGTGGGGAAGGTCCCAGCCCAGCCACCTTGGACAGGCATCTGAATTGCATAGAGCTCACTGCATGCTGCGAGGGTTAAACGTGATGAGGAAGTTGCTCATTCTCACGTTTCAGGTAAAACACTCGAAGGGGCTGGATGAATATTGAAGGAATCAGAAATGGATGAATGAATGAATGAATGAACACGCAAATGAACCCAAAGACCCTCCACTGTGCATAAACGCCCAGCCCTTCTGCAGAAAGGAACTTTTGCCCTTTGCAGACAAGACATGTTTGCTTGTCCTGAGCCTCTGGGGACTCTGTGGAAGTGGCGTCGCCAGGGCAGCAGGCCCTGTCCCCTCGCCTTCCTGCTGAGATGACCGAGGCTGCAGGGGGTCTGGCTAGCAGCTGCAGCTGCCAGCCCAGCCCAGCGCAGCCCAGCCTCCGTGTGGCCCTGGCCCTCTGGGGCTCTGGAGCCAAAGAACAATGGTGGTATTGTTGCCACTTCCCCATCCCCTCACTGTCCCAGTTACTCATCAAGGATGTTGGCGGCCCAGCCCCGGGACACAGCGTGCTTGTCCCTTGATTAAGCACAGACACACTCAGACAGTGGCCCTGCAGGAGGTGGGCGATGAGTTCATCACTTGGCCATTCAGACGACCCAACCGCCATGGACTTGGGCAGAAGATGGGTCAACGGAAGGTCATGCCGCGTGGCCCCTTCCAGAGGCCACCCCCAAAGGGAAACAGCATCCTTTTCCCAGGAGAGGCCCCAGGCGAGTCAGATGGGAAGGGGTGGGTCTATGGCCTCCTTGTGCGAAGGCGGTTCTTAGACGGGCCCATGAGTGTGAACAGACTGGCGGCTGCCCTGGCAGGGCTCGTGTGTCTCCAACTGAGATGCGGCTTCCTTAAAACAATTGCCTTTTAGAAAAAAAAAATCAGTGTTTTCTCACCCTCCCGCTCAAGCCCTGAGTGCCCCCCTCTGCACTTGGAATCAAATCACAAGCCCTCCATGATTTGACCCCCATCTTCCCTCTCCTCCTTTGTTCATGGTGTTTTACACACTTGCCTGAAGTCTGGCCCTGAGACAAAGGGGTCTGCTCTCCCACAGGCCCTTCCTTTTGCCTGGATGGGTCTCCCCTCCCCACTCCCAACCTGGCTCTCCGAGTGGCTGGTTCCTGGGGGGACTGCAGCTCCCCATGACACCAGCACGTGGAACGGTGACTGCCCGCGGGAAAGCTAAGAACGACACAGAAAGGGTGCCTCCTAGGATCCCCTTTGAGCCAAGTTCCCCACTTTGGCCCTCCCATCCCACTGCCTGTGGCCAGATGCACCTCGTCATCCACCACCCAAAGCATCCCACCTCCCTGAGTCGGGGGACCACGCCCCAGAGCAGCCCCTCCCCTAACCTCTGACCCTGCTCCAGGAGAGGATCAGTAGTGAGGGCATCCATTCGGGTCAAGATAACTAACACACCATTGTAAAGCAATTATACCCCAATAAAGATGTTAAAAAAAAAAAAGATAACCTGCCACTGCAGACCAGTTGGACAATCCCACCTCTTCATTTCCGCAATAAATCCTTTTGAAGGCCTGCCATGCTCCGAGCACTGGGGGAAGTGCTGGGTGAACACACCACCCCCACTTCAGGGCGACCCCAGTCAGTGGAGCTGGGTGGACAGAACGAACCGGACACGTAGGATTAATCGTGGAGCCAACCTCTGTGTTGCCCACTGGCCCTTTAAACCCGTGCGCCGGGACAGAGGTTTGCCCCGACCGGATGTGAACTCAGGCAGTGAAGGTGACTTTGCTGGACCCTCCAGCAGAGACAGCCCTGTGGTGAGTGTAAGTCGCAAACACAGTCTCATGCAGCAATCGATGAAGCCCAATCCTGGAGAAAAATCAAAACTTGCTCTTTGGTTGAATAGGAACCTGCTTCCTGACAGGTCTGCAGTGAGCTGGCTGCCTGCGGTAGGGGAGTCCTCGCCCGGGCGCAGGGATGAAGCAGGATGGGGAGGCCAGGCGAGGTGGACCACCCTGCACTGTCTGGGCCTCTCCCTCGGGGCAGGGGCAGGGCTCAGCAGAGGCTCCACCGTGGACTGACACTCCTGGGGGATGGCTCTGGCCTTGGGTACACCCCGGGGGCCAGTGTCCGGGAGAGCAGCCCTTTTTCCCTAATGCAGTCCCCAGGGTCCTGGTGCCCACGACTCATCCAGCTCTGATTTCTCAGATGTAGCCAACCCAGGCCGCCTTTGCCCCATCAGGCGTGAGTCCCCTGAGCCCTCCAGAGGTAGGACCCTGAGGGGTCCCAGGGAGTCCCCCACACGTGTGAAGTGAAGGCCACTGCCTCCTCTTTCCTCCTCAGAGGGTGGGACACCCTGTACGGCTGCAACGCACAAAATCCCTCCACACCTGCACGGAATCGGGATGCTGGGCTCCCGTCCCATCTGCCAGCCCTTGGGCAAGACAGTCACTTCTCTGAGCCTCAGTTTCCTCATCTGTACCATGGGAAGGGCACCGCCTCATCAGGCCCCTGGGGGTGCATGAGATCGTGTGTGCAAGGTTGTGTAAGGCTCCACGGGAGCATTTTTATTATTATGGGATGAGCGGTCTTGGTGCAAATTGAAGATGGGTGAAATTCTCCGAAGCCTCCTTGACTCACAGCCCGGGCCCAGCCAAGGGCTGACTCCAGGCCCTGAAATCTCTGCCAGCTCTGAACTCACTGTGTTCCCAGCCTGATTCATAGCCTCAGAGCCCTGGCCAGGAACCGGGTTCAAGTGCCTTGAAGTGCTTCCAGGGCTGGACCGGACTCTCTCCTGACATGTCCAGGCCACTGTTTTAACAAGAAACAAAGCGTCCCCATCAGAACCAGTGGGTGTAACATTTTGTGGTCACAGAGTCATGGGCATCCTGCTGCAGACCAGAAATTTTCCATGGGGATCACGTGACCTAGACGGCGGGCAGGTGCCCAGCAACCCGGGCAGAGACGTCCCAGAGTCCAGCTGGGCACCGGAGCAAGCCTGCCACATGTTCCCTCCAAGATGTCTCTGAATCGGAATTCCTGGCTGCGGGCCCTGGGCTGGAGGGCAGGCCGTGCTGTGGTGGAGCTCTTCCGCAGAGAGCAGGAAGAGAGAGGGCTGGCCCTGGTCCCCAGCCCCACCCATCCAAACTCCAGGGCATTCATTTATTCACTCATCCACAATTATGAACACAACCCTGGGACACGCAAGGTGGATGAGCAGAAATAGACAGGATCCAAGGGATTTCTATGCTGCAAGGGAGAGAGAAAGAACAATAAACAGGAAGCAGATACATCAACAAGGTAACATCCAATAAAGACAAACAGGCACAGAACCGGAAATGTACCAGGGGTCTGGATGAGAGTGGCCGCTGTAGCCTCCCTGAGCAGGTGCAATGCCCACAGCATCCCAGCCATGAGGCGCGCCAGCCACTGGCAGCTGTCCAGGCAGAGGGGCTGACATGCCGAGAGATGGGGGCATGGCCTGGGTGGTCTTCAAATTAGCCATGAGATGAAAATTTCAGGACAGAGCTCAAAAGATCAGGCAGGATTTCCTCTTCGCCAGGGAGCCCCAGCCGTGCTGTTAAGGCCCTTCCACGGATTGGACCAGGCCCACCAGACCATCTAGAACAGTCTCCCTTACTTAGAGTCACCTGATTATCGACTCTGATGAGGAATGGATTGAAGAACTGGGGACGGGGGCTCACTGCGTGGACGCCTCAAGCTGACCTTCACAATGACCTACCGGAGCAATATTAAACATCATTCAGAAGTTGCCCACATGATGTCAACCTTCTGTTGGTGGGATTTCTTCTTTTTGGTCTGAGTAGTTCCTGACCCTCTTTTTGGAGGGGTCCCATAGTGCTGGACCCACAATCCGTGACCCTCTTTTACAGGGAGGGCCCCTGCCTCCTTCACTACACGCCCCGGGGAAGGGGCCACAGCCAACCATCACCTGGACATCTTTTGAGGCTGGCGTGGCGGGCAGCCTTTCCTGCTCCCCAGGGACCATGTCAGGAACGGCCGCAGGCAGGCCACAGGACACTTACTGGGATAGATACTTGTTACCATCAGCAGAATTTTCTTAGAGACGATACGTAACATAATCCCAAATGATGCTTCCCATGGTGGAGGGAAAATACAGGGACTTTATAATGAAATTAGAGGAGCTTCATGTCGACAAAGAGAAGGCCTTCCAGAAAAGCCCACATTTTCATGTTTTTTTCAATCGATTAACTTGAGATGGGCAAGCTTTTCCTTGAGCAGTAAATATCCTTTTACTCAACACACTAATGTAAAATTAACACGATGGCTGGTGGCCTTTAGTTTGAAGACTGTTTGCTTGGCAGCCTCATTAGTACTTCAAGGTAATAACATTGAGTGTCACCAGGGCCAAGTCCTGTGTTTCTAAGTGAAGCTGCCTTTTCCATGGCAGTCTAGAGACTTCCACGTCCAAGTCTTAAACGGACCTGAAATTTGTGTCGTGTATTTGTCTAGTTATTAGTCCTTTTTTTTTTTTTTAGGACCTTGCTACATGTACTAACTTTTTATGTAACATCAGTCACGATCAGGAGGTAATTTGTTTTTATTTTCTTTCAGTCTCGTTCCCGTGAGGATAGCAGTGGAGGTGGATTCTCCTTTTCTTCTCCATGTTCTCTACCCAGAAATGATACGCTTGGCCCTCAAGAAACATACATTCCTCTGAAGAGCATCACGGAAGCGGGGCCCTGTGTCCTTTTACTAGGAGGCCGGAGAGTCATGTCTGGTGGCTGGGGTCTGCCTTTTATACCGGAAGAGAACCGACCAGCTCAATCGCTTCGCAGTCTCTAGAGCATGGCGACCAGTCACACGAGGCGGGTATGTGGATTTAGGGGCCTTTCTCCAGGGAGACATAGTTGGACGCTGGTTTGACAGAAAGGCGTGTTGAAAGCCCCTTGGGTGAAACCCCCTGAGGCTGGCACTGTCAACCCCAATGTAGAGATGAAGAGGGAGCCTCAGACAGGAGAAGGCATTTGCCTGAAGTCAAGTTGCTGTTGGACCCAAACCCAGATCTCACCAAGCCGCAGGCCCGCCGTCGCCACAGACCCACTGCCTCCCGGGGAGGGAAAGGCCGCGGTCGGGAGGACCTCAGAGGCGGGCTGGTGGCCAAGGCCGTTCCCGGGGTCCGTGTGGCCGTGGGAAAGACACTGTCCCCTGGGAACACGGTCAGCAGGACACGTCTGGCTGGGAAGAACTTTGAAGCTGGGCGGCCAGTCCCTGGGGCTCCCCGGAGGCTGGGAACCCAGGCCTCTGTTCAGACACGCTGTTCAAGGGCCCTCCAGGCCCTCTGTGTGGGAAGGGGGACGGCCCAGCCACCGGAGAGCGGAGTGTGGACGAGAGAGGAGGAACCGCGTTCCAGAGCCTGTACATCGGGATGTTCCGCAAAGAGAGGTCCCCGGGGGTCAAAGGGCCAGTCCCGGGTTTGTCAGCAAAGGCAGGATGCGTGGCAGCGGTGGTGGCTCAGAGAGGCCCCGCCCTGTGCTGCGTGCACGTGGTTGCAGGAAGCACAGGGAGACGCTGGGAGTGGGAGACCCGGTCTGGGGCCCGGCTCTGCCGGCTCCTGGCCGGGTGGACTCGGGCAGCCTGAGCGTCCTCTTGAGGTGGGAATAATAAGACTGCCGACCTCGCTGGAGGATGCACTGGCTGCCGTGTGCGAGGCTTGCAGCACGTTTTAATAGTCGTAGTGCGTATTATTAATAGTATGTCATCACCATCCCCACGTCTCAGGTGAGGAATCTACGGCAAAGCCAGGGAGGAACCAGCGCGAGGGATGCACTTGGGCCAAAACCAACTCTATTGCTACCAGTTCTCTGCCCCTCCAGCAGGACAAGGAGAGGAAGTGACCTGCCCGAGGACACAGAGAACCTGATGGGAGTAGACTCTGACCCAGACCTTTCGGCCCCCAAACCCACCACTGTAGGGTGGAGAACTCAGCTGTGAACACCAAACGAGGGGGGTGGGCGTGTTGGGAGCCGAGGAGCTGGCGGCCCCTGACCCTCGAGAGGAGATGTCTGCCATTCAGTTCCAGCCACTTGTTTCAGGCAGGAATGTTGGCCCAGTAAGGCCAGAGCTTAAAAGTTTTCCAAAAGAGGGACCTCCCGGGCGGTCCAGTGGTTAAGACTTAGCCTTCCAGTGCAGGGGGTGTGGGTTCGATCCCTGGTCAGGGAGCTAAGATCCCACAGGCCTCATGGCCAAAAAACCCAAAACATAAAAAACAGAAGCAATATTGTAACAAATTCAGTAAAGACTTTTAAAAGATGGTCCACATCAAAAAAAAAAAAAGAATCTTAAATAAAAAAAGGTTTCCAAAAGAGTCAAGAGATCTAGATTTTTTTGTGGGAAACATCCTCACTTTTAAAGCTGACAGCCAATTCGATGAAAGTATACTCCACTTGCCAACTGACTACAGTCTCCAGGCCTCTGGTTTGAGACCTCTTCTCTACCCCTACACTGTCTTGAATCTAGAAAACCACATTCTCTCCAACTGTGCCTCACAGTGCCACGTTTGGAAAGCCTTAAAGAGAGCTCACCAACTCCAGGCAAGGCCTCTTGGAGAAAGGTTGTTCATACCTCAATCCAGCCACGCATCTATCCATGTGCCCATCACACACACATACATTCACTATTCCATCCACCCGTTCCTCCACTCACCTACCCACTCAGCCATTCATCCATCCATCCACCCATCCACCCATCCATCCACCCATCCACCCATCCATCCATCTACCCATCACCCACCCTTCGATTCATCCATTATCCATCCATCCATCCATCTACCCATCCACCCATCCATCCACCCATCCACCCATCCATCCATCTACCCATCCACCCATCCACCCATCACCCACCCTTCCATTCATCCATTATCCATCCATCCATCCATCTACCCATCCACCCATCCCTCCATCCATCATCCATCCACACAACACCTCACGCATGCACGTATCCATCTATTCATTGACCCATCCATCTATATTCATTTATACATTTTTTCATCCATGTATACGTCCATCTTTTCATAAAAAAAAAAACCCTACCATGTGCTGAGGCTGGAAACACAGAGATGCAAACTAGTATACCCACACAATGGAATATTATTCAGGCTCAAAAAGGAGGGTAGTTCTGTAAATTCTATGCCACAGCATGGATAACCTTGAGGACATCATACTAAGTAAATAAGCCAGTTGCAAAAAGATGAATACTGTATGATTCCACTTATATGAGGTCCCTAGAGGAGTCAAAATCACAGAGACGGAAAGTAGAAGGGTGGTTTCCAGGGGCTGGCAAGAGCGGTGAAATGGGCAGCTATAGCTTAACGTGGATAGATTTCCACTTCTACAAGATGAAAAGCATTGGATGGTGGAGATGGTCGCACAGCATTACGAATGTGTTTAATACCACTGAACTGTACACTGAAAAATGGTTAAGATGGTAAATTTTATGTTATGTGAATTTTACAGTTTTAAAAATTGGGGAATAAGGGGGGGGCGGTGAAAGGAGAAATTCCCAGGTCCATCTACCTGACCACTAGTGAAGCCAAGGATAGAATCAAGGCTCTTCCCCTAACACTGCAGACTGACCCTAGTCCTCCACGTCTCACTGGCCTCCAGAGTTCATTGCCTCTTCTGAACTGTGCACTCCCAGCCTGGCTGGCCTCCCTGTTTCCACTTCCCCTCTTTCCAATCCATCCTCCACCCTGCAGTTGACCTTTGCAGAAAATTTCATTCATTGTTTTACTCTCCTGCTTAAATTCCTTCAATGGTCTCCCTTTATTGTAAGGATTAAGACCCAAATCCACGGATTATGCCTCCAAACTCATCTTTCACTATTCTCCACTGAATGCCACACACTGGCGGTGGTTCTGTCCCATTTCCTGCTCCAGGGTGTTTGGTCAAGCCATCCTCTCTGCCTGGAATCGCTTCCTGCCCCCCGAATAGATCCTGCTGCTCTTTCAGGATTAGCTTAAATGTCGCCACCTCTGGGGCCCTTTGCACACTGTCCCCCAAATCCACTTCCTTCATAGCGTTATCACAATTTCTGATTAGACATTTACTTCTTCGTTTATTTTCTGTCTCCTCATAGTAGGACATAAGCCCTGTAAGAGCAGGGACTGTACCTCGTCTGCCATATTCCACCAGCCCCGTGACCAGCATGCAGTAGGTGCTCAATAAACACACGTTGAATAAATAGAGAGATGGGCAAATGAAGAACAACCCCTTTCTGTACTTCCAGTGGTCATGAAAAAGAAAGATTGAGATGCGGAGAGAAGAAAGGGAAACCTCCAGGGAATTATTCTGGTTATAGGTGACATCGTTTTGGGCGTTTGTTACTTCAGAGGCCATGAAGAAAGCCTCCAGGGCTCAACGATTTCTAAACTTCTCTGATTCCATCTCTGGGTTTGGAAGGACTTGGCCAAATTTTGTACGTCACTTCCTGTCTCTAGGAAATTTAAGATTCCTCTTTTAAAATGACGAAGAAAATGGAAAAAGGATTAAAGTTCAGGAGAGTCAAGAATTAGGTGAGGTGTCTTTTTCTATGTAGATGTTTATGTTTCTCTATTGAACTGGGAACTTCCATTAAGCAACACTATGGATTTCATTAAAGTATATCTGGGTGGTTTAAATATAGAATTTTATTGGAAAAAACAGAATCGAGTGGAAAATCATTCCCTTCTCCCTGACATGTCAGGCAAACCACGTGCGATTCTTCACCGCCAACTCTACAAAATTGGGCCAAGAGGCATCCTTAAGATGCAGCAGCCTCAGGACCCAGAGGAAACAGGGCAGCCACACAAGCTCAGTCACTAACGGTAAAGGGCACAGCTACTGTCCAGCCACCTAACCAGGTCCTCAGACAGTCAGCATTTGAGAACTTGCAGCAAAAATAGTCAAACTCTGTGCTTCTCCTTTCTGCAGACCTCCAGCTCAGCTGAAAAGTTTGTGAGCTTTTGCTGAGCACAAGCATTCAGAATACACCCTCTCATTTCATCTTCACTAGAATTGTATGAGTTCATACTATCATTATCCCCATTTTGCAGGTAAGGAAACTGGGCAGAAGAATGCTGAGTAGTTCTCCCTTGACCAGTGGTCAGTAAGGACCTGAGTAGTTTGCGCCAGGTCATACTACTAGTTAGTGGTGAAGCCAGGAAAGGAGCTGGAGCAGGTAGTCTTATGAACTCTTGAAATTAATCCTGTCTTGGAAGGGTTACCTTCCAAGGAACTGCTGGGGGTGGAATCAAAATTGGCCCATACAGGAGCAGCAGAGACAAAGGAAAATATAAGGTGTATATAAAGGTGGGTGGAATAGAACCAGGATAATAATTTTTAACACTACATGGAAATAACAGAAAAAAAGAAGATCTGGCGGGCTTCCCTGGTGGCGCAGTGGTTGGGAGTCCGCCTGCCGATGCAGGGGACGCAGGTTCGTGCCCTGGTCCGGGAAGATCCCACATGCCACGGAGCGGCTGGGCCCGTGAGCCATGGCCGCTGAGCCTGCGCGTCCGGAGCCTGTGCTCCGCAACGGGAGAGGCCACAACAGTGAGAGGCCCGCGTAACGCAAAAGAAAAAAAAAAGATCTGGGAACCACACATCTTTGTAAAAATTCAGGAAAGTTAATCTCATGTGGAAACAAGTAAGCTCAGTTGACCTCAGAAAAGCACTGAGGTCAAATCCCACACAGAATTATAATACAAAGAAATAGAGAGCAAGATAACCTCCCCACAGAAATGAAATCATGCCACTGTGACCTTCTATTTCCAAATGAAGCAAAAGATATAAAGAAAATGATACAAGACATGAAAAGACAATGTAGGGGTTCCCTGGTGGCACAGTGGTTAACAGTCCGCCTGCCAATGCAAGGGACATGGGTTTGAGCCCTGGTCCGGGAAGATCCCATATGCCATGGAGCAACTAAGCCCGTGAGACACAACTACTGAGCCTGTGCTCTAGAGCCCACTTGCTGCAACTAGAGAAAGCCCGCGTGCAGCAACGAAGACCCAGCATAGCCAAAAATAAATAAATTAAATAAATAATTTTTTTTAAAAGACAATGTAAATCAGAATTAGAAAACATTCAGGAATGGGGTAACAGAACTCAGGAAAGAATTAGAAATAAAAGAAAATAATAACTACAGAAATAAAGAGTAAACTAGAAGAAATATACACATGTATAAACACAGCAAATGATGCTTAGGAGAAACAGAACATGAAAAGGAGAACATTTTTAAACTCAGAGACACAGGCTCATAGCCAGGGTGGCGCAAAGGGAACAGAGTTATGTCCCTGCCCGAAACAACTCAAAAGCCAAACAAAATACTTGAAACCATAATTTTCAGATGTTGGAAAACAGGCAGCACAGGACAGTGAGTTGCTGAGAAAAGGAAAGAAAAAAACAAACAACGCAGCGAGCCCAGCTTATTGACTGAAGAGATTCCAGGGCACAGTGCTAGGAGGAGGAATCCAAACATCTTGGCAATCTCCTTGGGTTGAGAAGACAGAGTGAACAATTCAGGGAAGTCAAAATGGCTAGAACTTATAGCAGTGTAGCAGCAAACAGAGAGCTGCACAGAGAGAACATTCCAGAAATCTGCAAAGGGTTTCTCTCAAGCCTTCAGGTAAGTACTGATCAGTGCATGCAAAGAAACGACCCAAAGCTAAGGGCAGAACCACCAGAAAGGAACAGGCAGAATGATTCCTGGAGCTCACACAGGGGTGGGAATAATTTGTGCTGCCACCAGCCAGGATGGAAAAACCTGGTAACACACAGGACGTTGCATGGAGTACTCAGAAGGGCATCGCCTCCATCGTTGGGCCAGAGTAACCCAGACTGTGCTGTTCCCACCTAACAAAGACTGGAAACAAACTTCAAAAGGATGGAAATGTTTCCAAGAAATGTACCTGCATTCCAGAACAAAGTTCATTAATTAAGGGAATATAAAACTATCCAGTACCCTCAACAGGGTAAAATCTGTAATTCCAATTGTAAAAACAGGAAAATAATGAGAAAAAAGCTAACCAATAGCTGATAGAACCAACAGATGATAGAATTTGTAGATGATATTAGAAAAGTTATTCTGATTACATTCCATATGTTCAAGAAGATAGAGGAAAGCATTAAGGAGATACCTAGAAAATATAAAAAGAACCCAACTTCTAGAGTTGAAAATAATCACATCTGACATATACAATACACAGGATGAGATTGCCAACAGATTAGACACTGCCAGAAGAAAAGATCTGTGAACTTGAACACAGAGCCATCGAAAATCCCAAAATGCAGAGAGAGGAAAACAGTAACAAAAAGGAGAGATAAAAAGGATTTCAGAAAAAAGTGACCCCTATTGAATATTGGCAAAGAAGTTCTAACAAAGAGTAACTGAGGAAGATCACCAAAGCAAGGAAACAGAAACAACACTAAAAATAATAATAATTCAAGAAACCTTTACTGAAGACAAGGAGATTTGAACCTGCATATTGAAAGAATGATGGAAATATTTTATATCTTAATCACAGTGGTGGTTGCATGACTGTGTCAAAACTGACACAATAGAAATGGTCAATATAAAGAATGCATTTTACTGTATGTAAGCTATACCTCCGTTTAAAAAATGATTTGAAATTACACACTGCAAGAGTACACAGGGTAAGTATCTGAGAAGATTGACTCAGAAAGACTATCACTGAGTCATATTCTAAAGTAAAATCACAGGACTTTAAAGAAAAAACAAAATCCATTGGCCATTTAGGCAAAAGCAGCAAGTGATTTATAAGAGAAGAGAAAATTGTCACACTTCTTGACAGCAATGTTTTATGCCAGAAGACGATGTTAGCTGCGGTTGGTCTTCGTTGCTGTGCGCAGGCTTTCTCTAGCTGCGGTAAGCGGGGGCTACTCTTTGTTGCAGTGCACGGGCTTCTCATTGTGGTGGCTTCTCTTGTAGCGGAGCACAGGCTCTAGGCGCACGGGCTTCAGTAGTCGTGGCTCACGGGCTCTAGAGCGCAGGCTCAGTAGTTGTGGCACGTGGGCTCAGTTGCTCTGCAGCATGCGGGATCTTCCCAGACCAGGGCTCAAACCCGTGTCCCCTGCACTGGCAGGCGGATTCTTCACCACTGCGCCACCGGGGAAGTCCAGCATAATATTTTTAAGGCATTGCAAGGAAGAAAACATGAGCTAAGGATTTGAAATTTCACAAACTGACTTTTATGTATAAAGGCTACAAACTGTTAGCAATGTGCAATGGGAATACTGTTCCCACGGGTTCTTCCCAAGGAATCTACTCGAGAATGGGATTCAGACAACCAAGATAACTAGAGAAAGCTTTACATAAAGACCAAGGGTGAGTATTAAATACTGGCTCCCTTTTAAACTAGCAATAAAGAGGGCTAAAAGGGAGAGGATATAGTTTGTAACGGCAATTACTCAGTCATACAATCACACAAAAGTGGGGAGAGAGTAGGAGGAGTGTATGCAAAGAAATTTTAAACTGCTCTCAGTAATTATATTGTTGGTGTTAGTATCGGAATTATCTGAGATGGTCGTGGGTGTTCTGCAAGATAACGTAAAAGAACAACCATGGGATATATTAATTCTGTCATCACCTGTGCCCATGAATATAGGGGTATTAAATAAAACATCTGTAGCCTTAGATTTGAATGTGAATACTCTTAAGTGTTAAAATTCCTTAAAAATAAGCATCAACCTGACAGCAATGAGCATCTGAGGGACCCAGACTGTGGTGTCAGAATACCATTTCCCAGTACGAGCAGCCAGGCTTCTTGGAGAAATGGCTGATTTGAGGTCTAGGGCAGGAAGTGTTCACAATGGACCCAGAGGAGCAAGAAAACAAGTGTACTAGTCACGTCAAAGGACAAAACAGAACTCGAAGAAGATTCCAGCAGCCGAAGAGAACGCAATTCGAGCTTCAAAAGTAAACTATTTGTAATGGATTAAAACCTAGCAAATAGTTTTAGATCTATGAGTTCATAATGGCATTTAAAAACTAAAGTTGATCATCTTTGGAGGATGGTGGGAGATCAACTCATTATCTTGGAAATTGACGCACGAAGAAAGAATCAGGTATTTATCCGATCTTTCTCTTGTGAACTGTACCACTGGGTAATCAGATAGATGAGGGGAAACAGCTCTTTATAAAAATATTCCAGCTAATAAATGAAGGAGGAATAGCAGAATTAAAACATGACCATTTTGCAACCCCCGGGGAATTAATGGCTCTAAGAACAGAGCATCACTTGCTGCTAGCATCGGGGAAAAAAGAGACATCAGACAGGGCTTGCCTCCTGATGAAAGAGCACAGTATCATCTGAGGTCAAGGTAAAAAGATTGAACCTGAGTCTGATCAAGCCACTGGACCAGCTTCCAATTTACAGAAAACACAGAGGACAAAGTACATGTTAAACTGCCCAGAGTTTGCAATCAGCCAAACCCCGGCCGTGGGAAATTCTTGGATCAATTTTCTTGGATTCTTCCAGACTGTAACAAATTAAATGGCAAAAGGCGGGGGGGGGGGGGGGGTGGAGGACAAAACTGTAGATTACAAGGGACTTAAAAGACATAACGAAATATTTTAAACAGGCAAGACTAAACCATAGCGGCTAGGGCAGCACACCAGGGCAACAAAACTCCAAAGAAACACAAGAGAGAGGCTGCTATAGAAGGCAGGTAACGGCGCCTTTTGGAGGAGGAGGTTGGACTACGTGGACGGTCTTTGAAGGTAGGAGGCAAAGTTATGTTTCTTCATCCAGGTGGGGCTACAGGGGTGTTTTCCTTAGAGCGATTTCTTCAGCCATGCAGCTGTTTGGTGTGGTTTGCAGTCTGTTTTATTTTACAGTAAGAAAAGGTTAAAATCCTGCATATTGCAGAGTCATGTTGACAGTACTTAGAACACATATCTTGGAAGAATGGAAGTAAATACACTGAAACAGTGACCGTGATCGCCGTTGGGGGAGAGGATTCTTCCCTGTGCTTTTCCGTATTTTCCACTGTGGTCTTTTTAAGTTGAAGAAAAAGTTGTACGTCTATCTTCTACTTGTTTAATCTCTGAGCTTTTAATTGGATGTCCCAGAGGAAGGAAAGGTCTGTATTTGGATTTTTCTGTCTTATTAACCACAATATCCCCTGTACCTAAAACAGTTGCCGAGTATAAAGGGCAGTGAATACGTATTTATCGACTAAAGGAACAAACAGATGGATAGGTCCGGAATGTTTAAACATCCTGGAAGGGGAAAGATAATTGGCACTCTCACCTCAGGTCCTTGCAGAAAACAATTAACTCATCCATCAGACCTCATCACCTCCTTCCCACCTGATGCTAGAGGTCCCCGGGCTGTACCGTCACGGCCTCATTAAGTGCTGGTCCCTCCGTCAGTGGACAGCTGGCCTCAGAGGCATCGCCGGATGCACTCTTGCCCATAAGTCATCCCCACAGAGGAAACGTCAAGGGCGAAACCTGCTGTCCTACCTGAGAGTCCCAGGACGCATTCCTCAAACTGCAACAGCCACGCAGCAGACCCCGAAGCGGGTGGCGCTCTGTTCCATCGTGTCCCAGGGAGTACGAGCGTCAGAGTGAGGTTTAAGTCACAAAAACAGGATCCCCATGAACAACCCTCCCCTCGAGGGAAACTTCAAAGTGCTGGCCACCAATAGGTGTGTTGAGGCAGAAAACAATGGTGAGCACCATTGCATCATCTCAGTAATGGAAATGCAGTCAAATTGTTCTCGGTGTGCAAAAGTAGTGATAGGAGAGCAGAGCTGACTAAGCTGTCTGGAGTGTCTGCTATGTGCCGGGCACTGGGAAGTAGTTCATTGAATCCTACAACCGTGGTCCCATGGGGGAGGAACTATTATCATCCTCAGGGTAGAGGAAAGAGAACTGATGCTCAGAGAGGTTACATAACCTGTCCAAGGTCACACAGTTTTTAAGTAGAATAGTTGGGATTTGATCCCACTTCTAACTTGGAGCCCAAGCTCTTAACCCGATGCTAGGAGCTCAGGGGTGGTGAGGTGGGGGACAAGATGCCCCAGTGCTGTGTAACTGTGTCACATTGGAGGAAACAGAAAATCTATCTCCAAAAGGCATGAGGACTTTTATTGGCTCATGTAACAGGAAATCCAGACGAGGGTGGGCTTTGGCAGCTCAGTGATGTCATGGGACCCTCCCCGGTGTCTTTCTGTTTGGTTCTGCTGTTCATCGTTTGGTTGGCAGGCCCTGGGTTGAACAGCACCTACTCAGAAGGGGAGAAGGCTGAGAAAAGCTAATGATGAGACTCTCTGCAAAGGTGTGAGAGCCACAAGAAGCAGGGCTCCCCTGTCCGCCCCTCCATCTACAAGCGACCACAGAAGGCATCACCCTTTCCCAAGGATGGGCTATCGGCACCTGGCAAGACCTGCAGCTAGTGGTCACCTGACAGAGGCCAAGAAAGGCAGGCGCTGCAACCCCAGCTCAGCAAGAGGGACCCAGGGACAGAGATGTTACTGGCCCCTCTCTCCTCTTGGCCCCTGAGCAAATGCGGGGACCTCCTATTGGCCAACCCAACCAGAAGCCAGAGAGCAAGGGAGCCTGGCTACGCAGCAGTCCACTGGGACATGGGCTCCCCTCTGGACTTGGTTTCTCCACCTGCCAAATGGGTGTGAACTGCTGGACAAGATGGTCGGGAGGGTCAAGTAAGGCGACCTTCACAAATGACCTTCGGAACCAAGTCCCCTTGGGCTCAGAAGGGGAGCCAGGCCTGCTTTCCCACTGCTGGGTCCCCAGCACCTGGCTCAGTGCCCGGCACACCGTAGGTGCTCCACAGTCGGTCTCTTTTAACCCCAGGTGTCACCTCTCTGCCCTCACCCGCGCCCCCGCCCGCTCTGCCCACTCCCCTCCAGCCCCAGAGCCCCCGCTGCCCGCTCATCCTCACAAGCACCTCACCCCCTGCCAGCCCAGGGCCTTTGCACTTGCAACCTCTTCTGCCTGGACATTGCCCCCAGATGTCCACACGGTGTGTCCACTGCCTTTGGATCCAAGAGCAAATGTCCCCTCCTCAGTCCGACCATCCCCGGCCACCCTACCTGAACTGACCCCTTCACCCTGCTCTATGCTTCTTCATAGCAGCTGACCCCTTCCCGTCTCCTGAGCAGGTGTTTCTCCCACTGGAACCATGTCTGTGCCTCGCTCCGCTCTGCACTCCCAGCTCCCAGCCTGGCACACGGGCTTCTGTTACATGTTTGTTTTGTTAGCTATAGCTGTATTAGCACATTGATGGTACATCCATTGTCATGGTTATTACTCAGTCTTTGGTGTCCCTGGCTCACTTCATCCTCCCAGTAACCGGGTCCTGCAGGAAGCCGGGCAGAAGCTCCGGGTCAAACCTGAACTCGGGGCCGTCCGAGCCACACCCTGCCCGTAATCTCTCCATGGAGAGCGGCAGCCACCTCTCAGTGGACGGGTGAGTTGCGCAGGGACAAGTGTGTGGGTAGCAGTCACCCCGAGGTTCAAGGACCACTCCCATCCCTTCTGCAGAGGAGGGTCTCCTCCTCCTTGGCAGCTGGATCTGAATTTCCCATCCCCCAAGAACGGCCTGAAGGCTCTCTGCCAACGCGTGCCCACCTTTGAAGGCTTCTCTGTATTTCGAAAAGAGAGTCCCCTCGCCGTGCCCCCGCGCCCCGCCTCGCCCTCTGCCCTGCGGCGGAGTCAGCGGCCCCTGTGCTCCCTCTGCTTCGACCCCTTTCTAGTTTTCAGCTAGTTGAGCTGTTAAGACGTTGACCGGCTGCCACAGCAAGAGCTTCAGTCGGAAACCTGGCAGCCTCTGGTCTTGAACCCTAAACAAAGAGTCCGATGCCGGGGCCTGGGAAGAGGACAGCGGCCCAGATGCCCGCGCACGGATCTCTAAGATCCCCGGGTTTTTTTGTTTTGTTTTCTTTACATCTTTATTGGAGTACAATTGCTTTACAATGGTGTGTTAGTTTCTGCTTTATAACTAAGATCCCCGTTTGTCTCATAGCTCTGCACTTGGGCTGCGGGAAGTTCACGGCCCGTCCGTCAGCGGAGTGTTAGCAGTAGCTGCTAAGGACTGATTTCGGAGAACGGCTGGGGCTCTGCCCGGGGACCCCAGGGGCCCTGCCTCCTGTCCACCTGCTGGCCGGGCGGGGGTCACTCTGCAAGGAAAGGCCAGTTTCAGGGACATCAGAGGGCCCTAGGCGTTCGGAAGAGGTTCTCTGGAAGCAGAATCCTGCCAGGTCCTGAGGCGGCCGTGGGCTGGGCGTTTCCAGACCCCGAGGCCCTAAGGGGCACTTGAAGGAGGTCACCCAGACGCTGAGCCCTTTATGACACGCACAATGTGCCAGCCTGGGACGCAGTGACCGTTTCATCTCCTCCAAAAGCCTGCACAGAAGGGGCCATTCTGCCAGTGAGAGGTGAGAGCCCCGGGCTGGAATCAGCGTCGCCACCAGCGAGAGGCAAGACCTGGCATTTGTCCACCCACAGCACAGCTCCCGACCGCCGGCCTCTGCCTGTGCTTCTTGCTACCATTCGCCACCCTGCAGTGAGAGCCTTGTACCCCAGACTCAGACCTGATTGTGCCCTGCAGAGCTCAATATCCTTCAGTGGCTCCCCAGTGCCCTGGAAGAGAAAGTACAAAGTCCTCAACTTAGTTCCCAAGGGAGCTCATCACCTATCCCCACTGGCCTTCCCGCCCTCACTTCAACCATCACCCACCCCTCTCATTCCTTCATAGTCTCTCTCTGTCTCCCTCTGTCTGACTGTCTGCTCTAAGTTTCTTTGTTCCTTTCAGAGTCCTGGTCTCTCTTACTCCATCTTTCTCCTGTCACAACTCTTATCAGACCATGCAGTAAATTCTTTGTAACAAGTTGGTATTCCTACACCCAGACACACACACACACAGAGGATGATAAATTCCAGGAGAGGGGCAGGGACTGTATCTTTCTTGTCCACCACTCCACTGCCAGAGACCCACGCGGTACTCGACAAATAGCAGGTGGTCGAAGCATCGGTTATGGAAGTCTGCTTAGGGCTCTTTCCTCAACACGTTGGTGCCTTCACAAGGTAACTCACTGTGCACTGGTGGCTCGATCTTCTTTCCCTCTAAAAATGCAACCCGTGGCTGAAAGTTAAGGGAAGAGAGGGCTGATAGTGGGGGCAGACTTTGGGGAAGGAGACGTGGGTAACTGAGCCAGCACCAGGGTTTCCCTGAGAGTAGAAGGAGGTTATACAACCAAGGCTCTTGGATTTACCTTCTTTTTCGGGGTATCTTAGTGCATTCGGGCTGCTATAACAAAATACCATAGACTGGGGGGATTGAACAACAGATATTTATTTCTCACAGTTCTGGAGCCTGGGAAGTCCAAGGTCAAGGTGCTGACCAATTCGGTTCCTGGTGAGGCCCCTCTTCCCAGCTGGCAGACAGCCTCCTTCTCGCTGTGTCCTCACATGGCAGAGAGAGAGATCCTTTCTCTCCTGTCTTGTTTTACAAGGGCACTAATCTCATTGTGGGAGCTCCATCCTCATGACCTTATCCCCTCCCAAAGATGCCCCCTCCTAATGCCATCGTATTGGGGATTAGATTTCAACTTACAAGTTTGGGGGACACAATTATTCAGTCCACAGCACCAGTGTTAACCCCGCTGCCCCAGCACTTCTTTCTGACCCTGCTGACTTGTGATGCTGCAGGGTTGGCATCATAAGAATCACTGGCCTGGGGAGCCTCCCAAGAATGCAGACTCCTGGGCCTTGTCCCCAGTATTTGGAGACTTTAGGGGGGACCCAGGAATCTGTGTGTTTTACAAGCCCCCCACGTCACTCTCATGAAGGTGGTCCATGCAGCACGCTTTGAAGAACACTGTCTAGGGCGTTGAGGAGGCTTCCGTGCTGTGCCAGGCTCGTCATTTCCTTGAATTCACAAACACTCAGCAACATGTGACGAGCCGTATAGATAAAAATAGTTGGTGTCAGCCATGCGCCAGGTCCAATTATGATTAATCTCACTTATTACTAACAATAACCCAAAAAGGTGATCATTGTCTCCATTTTCTAGGTTGGGAAGCTGAGGCTCAGAAAGACACAGTTCCTTGCCCTGGATCGCACAGCACGCAAATGCCAGAACGTGGAACTGAACCCAGGTGCTGCCCACCGAGGTGCTCGTACCCACAATATATCAGGCCTTTCTTTTTGTTCTTGATGCCCTGTGGGTCTAGAGCCAAAATCAAGCCAGGGTGAGGAATCAAGAATGAGACTCTGGTGGATTCTTCTGGGCTCAGGCAAATACTCAGTGGGTCAGCAGATGGTGGACCATGGACACGAACCATGCTGACCCTGGCAAGTAACAGCTCTGCCTCCGTGTCCTAGTCTATGGAACAGAAATTGAATGTCAACTCCATAGAGTTGTTGGAGGACTGCAATGTGTAAGGAGCCTGGAACATAGTAAGTGCTCAATAAACAGTAGTCCTTGTGATGGTGGCTGATGTGGTTCCCAGCTTATGTGGGGGGCTGAGATGTCTCAGCTTAATAAGGTGGCTTTCCTGATGCGGATGTGGGATTCCTTTAAGCTTTTAAACTAGTTAATTGGCTACTGAAAACATATTGAAAATTAGTAAAAAAAATAAAATTCATTTCTAGTTAATTAGCAACTCACCCTATTATTAGTTTTCAATCTGGTAATTTTTACAACCTACCCTCCTCTCTTCCATTCCATTCTGTGACTCACGATCAGTTTACCCAGCGTTTCTCTATTTCCCCATCATGCACTTTCATAAATATTATTTAGCTGTGTGAAGTGTATGGGATCTGTTTGGAATGAAAGTCGCTTTGCAAATAGAAGTGCAGTCGACATACACTGCATTTAAAATCTCTGGTGAGGGGTGGCGAGGGGATGAGGAAGAAGCCACTTAGTCGTACTTGGGTCTGAGCTTAGAAAAATCTCCTCTCTTCCTGCCTGGTTGGCCAAGACAATATGACTAAAATCTCCCTGGGAAGGAAAAAAGTGCCTTGGATGCTTAAGATGCAAATTGAAAATGGAGAGGTAACAGGAGAGCCCTGAGTTCCTGGACGTTGCTCTCTCCTCCCGGGGGCTGTGACAGGGACACACAGACACTTTCGCAAGATCTGTTTCTGCAACTGAAAAAATAAGAATTTTTCGTTGGTGGTGGAGAGGTGACAGGAATGGGGCCAGCCCCTGCCATCCAGATAGATTTGGGGCTGGGACATAAGAAATGATGGATTTGAAAAACAAAACCAGAGTGAAAGTGCATTTTTTTAAAATAGATCTTTATTGGAGTATAGTTGCTTCACAATACTGTGTTACTTTCTGTTGTACAACAAAGTGAATCAGCCAGATGAATACATATATCCCCATATCCCCTCCCTCTTGAGCCTCCCTCCCACCCTCCCTATCCCACCCCTCTAGGTCATCGCAAAGCACCGAGCTGGTCTCCCTGTGCTATGCGGGTGCTTCCCACTAGCTATCTATATTTTACATTCGGTAGTGTATATATGTCGATGCTACTCTCACTTCGCCCCAGCTTCCCCCTCCCCCTCCGTGTCCTCAAGTCCATCCTCTATGTCTACGTCTTTATTCCTGCCCTGCCAGTAGGTTCATCAGTACCTTTTTTTTTTTCTAGATTCCATATATATGTGTTAGCACACGGTATTTGTTTTTCTCTTTCAGAATTACTTCACTCTGTATGACAGACTCCATATGGCCCAGTAATCCCACTAGTGGGCATATACCCTGAGAAAACCATAATTCAAAAAAAGACATGTACCATAATGCTCATTGCAGCTCTATTTACAATAGCCAAGACATGGAAGCAACCTAAATGTCCATCAACAGATGAGTGGATAAAGAAGATGTGGCACACATATACAGTGAAAGTGCTTTTAATCAAAGAAATGAACATCTGGGCTTCCCTGGTGGTGCAGTGGTTGAGAGTCTGCCTGTCGATGCGGGGGACGCGGGCTCGTGCCCCGGTCCGGGAAGATCCCACATGCCGCGGAGCGGCTGGGCCCGTGAGCCATGGCCGCTGAGCCTGCGCGTCCGGAGCCCGTGCTCCAAAACGGGAGAGGCCACAGCAGTGAGAGGCCCGCGTACCCCCCCAAAAAAAAAAAAAAAAAAGAAATGAACATCAGTGCAGAATTGTGATTGCCCACAAACCTGCTTGGTCTCAACTCTTCAGCAAGTGAGAGCCAGGCTGGGCGGCTGGACGTGTTTGGGGACCTTAATTGTAGGTTTGAAGGGCTTTTCTCACTTCTCTCCCCTGGGATGTCTGGAGCTGCTGCCAGACCATGTGATGCAAATTAGAAAACATGTTCCCTTGGGAGGAAGCTGCCCCACACTCTGCGGCTGAAAGAGGGGTGCCTGGGCTGGACTTACACCCTCTGCTGAGCCGTGAGGATGCAGAGGGAGAGAAGCCGCGAGTGTGTGCAGGGAGAGGTGCCCGCCCCCCTTCAAGGTAGGACTGCACAGCCACGGAAGCATCCTTCAGGGGGGCCAGGGGCAGCCGGCGTAGGGGACTAAGGCGTGCTGGGGCACACAGGCTGGTCTAGCTGCTCGGGATAAGGGCAGAAAACTGTGCCCGGCACCCGCCACAGACCCCACCAACTGAGCGAGCCCTGCCACCCTCGCGTTGAACTTCTCCCTCAGCCCAGCTCTGCGTCCCCCATCTTTGACTTCCCTTGATAAGTGTTGATCCCTAACCAACATGTCAGCCCCCCGAATTCCATGTCAGCATCTGCTTCTGAAGGGCCCAGCCTGCGACTCCATGTCCTGCCGTCTCCGTCCAGTTGGAGAGACAGATGTCCACGAAGGAGCGGAGGACACACAGTGAAAGTTGCAGCTGAAATCTCTGGAAACAGGAGCCGCCCTGACTGTGAAACGTTCCGGGCAGAGGAGCAGGGCTGGGCGGCAAGTCTGGAACGGGCTTTCTTGTGGTGAAATCGGATGGGATGGTGGAGTTGACAGGGGAGGGGAGGAGGGGCAGGGCCTTTCCGGGCTGGGGCGCAGGCCCTGGGGGGGCAGGGGCAGGGGAAAGCCCAGTGTGAGGGAGCACAGGTGTGAGAAGCAGTCAGGAAGTTCGGCAGGGCTGGGCCCTGCAGGGCCTGCTAGGAAAAAGTAAGGAGTTTGGTCTTCATTCTAAGGCTGTTGTGTCCCAGACCTGGGGTGATCTGCTCAGATCTGCCGGGTGCAGAGGGCATTCAGCCTTCGCCTCTGGGAGGTGGCCTGCTTCTAGGTCGCGTGGCGGCTGGGCTCTTTGGGCAACAAGGAACCACCGTCCTTCTGTAAGGAGAACAGTGTCTGGCGAGGACGTGCAGCTGAGGGCAGCGTTGCACAGAGGGGCCCCAGCTTGGCTGTGGCGGGCGCCCCCAGGGCATCATCGGCCCCCTCCGCCCCGGCCGGCGCCTCACTGATGAGCTCAGCCCTGGGCTCCTGCCTGGGAGGCGGCCAGCCAGCTAGGACTCCGCTGGGGAGTATCTGCTGGAGGCTAGGTGTGCCAGGGTGTCTGACAGCACAGACACCGCGTGTGTCTCTGTTTTTTCAAGTCTGTGGGGCTTCCAAGGCAGCCGCGAAGCAGTGACTGGTGAAGGCAGGTGCCTAATCCGGTCCCTGCCGCCCTGGATCCTTATAGAGCCGTCATCAGGCGGATGGGTCGGGGAGCAGAGAGGGGAGCTGGAGGGAAGAAGGCGGGGTGCAGGGGCACCGTCTGGAAGCCACAGGAACGCGTGGAATTCTTCAGCTGGCGCTCAGAGCTCTGGGTTCTAGAGCTAGAGGGACCAAGTGGCCTCTGCTCCATCTGGAAAAATGCCAGGCGTGACCGATGAGGGGGAAACTGATGTCAGCATTGTACACTGCGGGAACTACCGATGGGGTTACGGATGAGAGCAACAGGTGCCTTAGGACGGCTGCTCTTCCGGGCCAGCCCGTTCCTACGAACATCCACATGGACCATCAGGACCCCCGTTACAAGAGGGGAGTGACTTCAGGAAGCTAAAGGCATTCCTGAGGCCTTGTAGTTACAGATTCCAACCCAGGTCTGGAGACACCAAAGCCACACACCGCCCCCCCCCCCCCGGTCACCTGGCCACCCTGAGGGGGCCCAGGAAGAGCCACGTGCTGGGCCCTGTGTGCAGGGGGCTGATGTAAGGGGTGGACACCATGCAGTAACCGAGCACCGGGCAGCGGGACCAATGGTGCTGTTGGCAGGAAGTCATTACATCCATGGAGCACTCCCGTTTACAAAGCACTTTCACGCCTGTGTTCTCACCTCAAATCACCCCTGAGCAAGCAGGGGACAGCAGAGAGTTAATAATGATCATAACCTCCCCGGACTCCTTCTCCCCTCTCCCCCTGCTGGGTACAGCTAAACCTGCACATGGGTGTTCCACCATTGGCCAAACCCAAGTGAGAGGCAGAGTCCAGGAGGACCCGTTGGTGTGGTCCCCAGAGGTCAGCCGCCTTGCGGGATGATTCAGGGAGAGCGAGGGAGGGGGTGTCACAGACGGTTCCCTCCTTCCTCCAGACTCTACCTCCCCCTCCCTGCCCCCCCACCCAGGGCAGCTTCTCTGGGTTGCCACGGGCTGAACCAGGCCTCCATTCAGTCCACTTAATAAGGACCTACTATGTGCCAGGCATGCTTCCAGGCCTTGAAGATACAGAGGGGATAAAACACAGTGCCTGTTCTCATGGAACATGGAACACCACTGCTGTGAAAGGACAAAGCTAGCTGGTGTGGAAGACTTATGACCAGAAGGAGGAGGGTGAGAGCAGCCTGCCATCAGAGGAGGGCATGTTCTTGGCAGACGGCGCAGGGACACAGGGCCAGCAAAGGGCTTACAAAGGCCGCTCCAGTCACTGGGCCACTGCTACGTGCTGGGTTATACTAGCATCTCTGTTCACTGTCTTAAATAGTACAGAATCCCAGCGCAATCACTTGAAGTTCCTTGAGCTTGTTTCTCCAGCAAGACCAGCAAAGCTCTTTGAGGTCTAGGTGCTGCCTAGGAGGAATTCAGATCCCAGCTCTACCGTTTCATCCTCTGAGACACAGTTTCCTGAGGGTTCATCAACTTCCCTCTGAGCCTGTTAAGAAGATTAGACTGGATCAGGAATACAGCTCCGTCGGTGCACTGCCTTGAGTGTCGTAGGTACTTCGTTTACTATTAGTAGTAATACTACTGTTATAATGGAAGCTAGTGTTTGTTAAGGACTTCCTATATTCCAGGCATGGTTCTGAGTGCTTTACCTAGATTAACACACTGAACCCTCACCCCCCTGCGACAAGAGTATTATTATCCCCATTTTATAGACGAGGAAACGGAGACACAGAGAGGGGAAGTCACTTTTCCAAAGTCACACAGCTGCTGAGCAACAGAGCTGGAATTTGAACCCAGGCCAGCCTGACCCCAGGACGCAATGCCATGGTCCTACGGCATTTTATACACAGGAGGACCCCACGAGGAGAGCAAGGTGGACAGGGTAATCTTGCCTGATGCCTCTATTGCCATATCCGTGAAGTGGATCTAAGTGATTTGTCCAGAGTCACTGCAGCTCCTAGTTCAGCACCCAGCCCTGCGCCATGCATCATCCTAGGTGTTTGGCTGGTAGCTGGGGGTCGCTTCTGATTTTCCAAGCATTTCCTTTTGGATCACACTTCTTTCTAGACATGAAGACAGCACAGTGCAGCAAATCTCAGCCCAACTTTTACTGCAGCTGAAAGGTTGCTTCTCCCGCCGCCCTGGAGGCTAAAGGCAAAGGGGTGATTACAACCAGCAAGAGAGCTGGAAACAACAGAATCAGACAATGTAGCACAGACACATCTCCCCAGCGACGGGTGCCACGCATCTACGCTGCAGCAAGACAAAAGCGGACGATCTCTCTGCAGATTTTAGCATTTGCTTCCAAAACGGCAGCAGCCCAGGCAGGGGCACCAGCGGAGGATGGACGGGCATCTGGCACTGATTGGTACCCAGCCTGAATAATACATCAGGGGCCTGCGACCTCATCACAAAAGCCTGCGAGCCAGCCTCCTGCAAACCAGACTCCCCAGGGATTCGCCTCACCAGGTGTCTGAAACTGGAAATGAAGTGAGAGGGATGTTTCTAGACGGACTCTTAAGTTGAGCCCCGGATGAGAAATGGAGATAAAGGAGCATCGCCAAGATTCCTGGAGCTCCAGACCTCATTATGGGCCCCACACCCTGAGGGTGCAGCCCCTACCACTCCTCTTGAGCTCTACTGCCGCTGAAGGTGAGCCGGATGGGAAGATGAGGCTGCCTCCTGGGCTTTGCACCCCGTAGGAGAGACACAGTCTGCTTAGGAAGGAGGGATGTGGCAGTGAGCCCCTGGGTGTCAGGCCCTGTGCTCCAGGCTGAGAAAAGGGAGAAGTACCAGCAACCTGCATCCTTCCTCCCTCCTTTCTCCCTTCCTCCAACATTCGCTGAAGTACTGGCTATCTGGCAAGCGATGCGCCTGGGAGCAGAAACACAGCGCTAAATAAGGCCACCTCAGCCTCTTTCGCACACCCCAGAAAAGGAATCCTCGGAATTCTTTTCACTAAACATCTGTCCAGCACTCACTGTGTGCCCCTCACAGGGTTGGTTGAGGATCAAGTCCAATTTGCAGAAGAGAAAAGGGAGACTCCAAGAGGGGTGGTGCTCTGTCGCTAACCCTGTGACCTTGGGCGAGTGGCAGAGTTTGGACTGATTTTTCCTATGCTACGTCCTGTGCGCTCCCCTCATGCCTCCTGGCCTTCTATGTAGCTCCACGCGAAAGGGTCAGATCTCCCAGAAGGAGAGGAACCCCTAGTTCATCCCTGTGTTCTAAACAGAACCCAGCACAAATCCGACACCGTGGGATGAAGACAAGAAACCCTTGGCCTCATGAGCAAACTCACCCAACTGGGTTTGGCTGCTGTCCATGGTACCAAGAGGAAGCAGGGCGCCAGCTGATGCTGGCGCTGTTCTCATCACCTGACTCATGGTTTCGACAACCCCCAATGTGTTTGATGGAGGCTTTCCAAAATTTCTCTCTCCTTCTTCCTCTCCTGTGAGCTTTTCCATCAACCATTGGAGGCCTTGTATTAGATGTCTTAGTCTTTTTTTTTTTTTTTGTCTCTTAGTTCTTCCCAAGTCATACTTAACCCTCAAAGCAAAGAAAACTCCCAATCAGCTGTACCTGGTGTAACATACATAGTTCCACTAGACCTCAAGTTATTCATGAAATATTTTTATCTTTTATTCAATGTGTTTGTCTCTTTTCTCCACTATCCTGCATTAACAGAGACCCCAGTTGCAGTACATATATCCCACCATGTTTCCCAAATGTCAATCACCCACATACCTCGCGGGTGATTTTTGCCATATTCTTATACCACCTACTATATTCTATACTGAATATATTTCCTAAAATCAAGTCACGTTTAAAAAATTCTAAATAGACTTTATTTCTAAGAGCAGTTTTAGATTTACAGAAAAAATTGAACAGAAAGTACTCTCTCCCTCCTCCCTGCACACATTCTCCCTATTATTACCATCTTGCATTAGTGTGACACATTTATTACAATGGATGAACCAATAACCCTTTAGTTATTATTAACTAAACCCCATGGTTTACATTAGGGTTCTCTCTTTATGTTGTGCATTCCATGGGTTTTGACAAATGCATAATGACATGTATCCTCCATCACAGCATCACACAGAGCAGTTTCATCCCTTTGGAAGTTGCCTTATACTGCAGAAGACCTAAATAGACATTTCTACAAAGAAGACATACAGATGGCTAACAAGCACATGAAAAGATGTTCAACGTCGCCAATTATTAGAGAAACGCAAATCAAAGCTACAATGAGGTATCACCTCACACTGGTCAGAATGGCCATCATCAAAAATTCTACAAATAATAAATGCTGGAGAGGGTGTGGAAAAAAGGCAACCTTCCTACACTGTTGGTGGGAATGTAAATTGGTGCAGCCACTATGCAGAACAGTATGGAGGTTCCTTAAAAAACTAAAAATACAGTTACCATATGATCCAGAAATCCCACTCCTGGGCATATATCAGGAAAAGACAAAAACTCTAATTCAAAAAGATACACACACCCCAATGTTCATAGCAGCACCATCTACAATAGCCGAGACATGGAAGCAACATAAGTTTTCTTCAACAGATGAATGGATAAAGAAGATGTGTCTCATATATATATATACATATATATATATACATACACACACATGATGGTGTATTACTCAGCCATAAAAAAGAATGAAATATTACTGCAGCATGGATGGACCTAGAGATTATCATACTGAGTGAAGTAAGTCAGAGAAAGGCAAACATTATATGCCATCACTTATATGAAAAGATGGTCAACATCATTAGTATTGGGGAAATGCAAATCAAAACCTCAGTGAGATACTACTTCATACTCACAAGGTTGACTATAATCAAAAAGAAGAACAATAACAAATGTTGACGAGCGTATGGAGAAGAAATTGGGACCCTCACATATTGCTAGTAGGAATGTAAAATAGTGCAGCCACTTTGGAAAATAGTTTGGCAGTGCCTCAAAAAGTTAAATAGAGAGTTACCATATGACCCAGCAATTCCACTCCTGGTTATATATGCTCACACAAAAATTGTACATGAACGTAGTGGCATTATTCATAACAGACAAAAGGTGGAAACAACCCGAATGTCCATCACCTGACGAATGTATAAACAAAATGTGGTATAGAGACATACAATGGGATATTATTCAGCCATGCAAAGGAATCAAGTATTGATACATGCTACTACACGGATGAACCTTGAAAACATGCTAAGCAAAAGAAGTCAAACACAAAATCCCACATACTGTATGATTCATTTATATGAAATGTTTGAAATGGACAAATCCAGAAACAGGAAGTAGAAAAGGCGTTGCCAGGGGCTGGGAAAGGGGAGAATGAGAGTATGGAGTATGATGAAAAAAATTTGGAATTAAAAAATGATGACGGTTCCCCATCTCGTAAAAACCACTGAATTTTACACTTTAAAAGGATGAATTTTTTATATGTCAGTTGTATCTTAATTTTTTAAAAGATAACCATAAAAGTAAATACCACAACAAGGAAATAGCTGCTGGACTTTAAAAGATAAAAGTAAAAATTACAATTAAAACCAAGAAATAAGAGTAATTATTTTACGAAAACGTATTTTTGAAAATAAGTTGATCAATGATAAAAAGATGCTCTTTATGATAAATCACTAATCAAGGGACACAATTTAATGTGATTTTGTCTAAGATAAGGTTTTATGTCAATATTGTGATTTAGCATGGCTGTTAACCTGCACTGTGAATTCCAGCTCACACGTGTACGTAGTCAGAAAGGGCCAAATACATGTAACCACCACGTTAATTAAGATAGAGGTGTCCAACATCACAGCACCTTAAACAAAAGAGAAGTTACTTTCTCTGCCTGGTAACCGTTCATGGCTGATAATGCAGTTTCATGGTGCTGGGCACTGAAACTCCTTATTTCTCTACCTCCCCGAGGGAGTAGCCCTTGTCCATAAGGCCCCAAACAACTAGCTACCGTGTCCCTTCCCTGGTGGAGGGAGAAAAGGAGTGGAGTGCTGGTCCCAACCCTTTAAGGACATAACCATCAACGTTAACGGAATCACTTCTCATTCCCATTGGGTAACACAGGGTCACATGGCCATGCCACAAGGTCTTCTGGGAAATGTAGTCTTAGTCAGGGTGGCTATGTACCATGCTAGCGTTCTGGTGGTGAGAGAACAGGTATTTGTGGGGGCAGGAGCACGTGACTGTCCCTGACTCAACATGTTCTGAGTGGCTGGATAATGAGGATTAATTAGGGTGCAACTGGTTTACAGACCGACTCAGAGGGAACCCCACGTAAGCCAAGGAAATTGGAAAGAGCAGTTGGTTTGTAGCCAGGCTATTAGCTGGAAGAATATAATGATTGGACTCAGTTTCCTCTCAAAACGCGCTTTAGGTAGCCAGGTTGGTCTCAAAGTTAGAGTGACAATGGAAATAATAATGACTCATGATGTGTTTACTATGTCAGCCCTCAAAAGCATCCTAGGAGGAAAGTACTATCTTTATTCCACGTCCAGAGGAGGAAACTGAAGCTAGAGAGGTTAAAAGCCTGGGTCAAGGTCCCTCTGCCATGTAGGTGGTAAAGTCACATCAAACCCAGCACCAGCTGGCTGCAGAGCCTGTATTCTTGGCTTCCTTGCAGGGATCCGGTCAGCGGCCAGCCTAGTGATGCCAGCAATGGACATCAACACCAGGCAAAGGTCGGGCTCCTCCCAGAGCTGCCCTGGTTTAATCCCAGCGGCCACATACCTGGCTCCAGGCATGTCCACACAAGGGCAGCTGTGCTTGAGTCTGGGGCTGATTCCAAACCCCATTTATATGTGTCAAGTCTTCCAGTCCAGCCCTCACTGAATGCTTTTGAAGGTTTCCAAGTTTTAGGAACAACGGTGACTTAAAATCCAAAGCTTGCCACCTGAGGCCACCCAGTCTCCTGACATCTGGCTGCTCCTGGCATTGCCCCCGCAGTGCCCCTCCTGGGCAGCTCCTTTGGATTCTGCATGACTCATGGGACTCACCTGCCCAACGCATCACCAAATGACTTGTTTGTCTGCCGAAGACAGGGCCCTCGGGCAGTCACTGGTGTTCCTGAAAGAAGCACTCCCAAGTCACAGTAAGGGATGGGTTCGTGGGGCAGACTTGGGACCCGGAGCCCCAAGTACATGCTGTGGAGAGCAGAAGATGCAGGCCCTGCCTGGTACGTGGGCGAGCATCCCCAGAGCACCAGCACAACACGGGGCTTCTTGGGCTTCTTAAGAGCAATTAGCTGGTGTTATGAAAGGATCAGGTCCTCTGCTAAAATGGAGCCCGCTGATAGAAGCATAAATACCCACAAGGATGTGTGATCTTCACGGTGCTACTTGGCTCCCTGTATCAGAAAGAACCGGGGGGAGAAGAGAGAGGGAAGAAAGATGAGAGGGATGCAAGGAGGGAAAAGGAGAAAAAGGATGCCCTTGAGACCCTGGGAGCAGGGGTGC
This sequence comes from Globicephala melas, assembly GCF_963455315.2. Taxonomy (NCBI): domain Eukaryota; kingdom Metazoa; phylum Chordata; class Mammalia; order Artiodactyla; family Delphinidae; genus Globicephala; species Globicephala melas. Next base: position 81,767,573 of record NC_083328.1, read on the forward strand.
CTGACAAGGCACAGTTGGAACCTCCCAGGAACCTTGGTTCTAAGACCCACAAACCCCACCCAGAGGCCATCTTGTCAGCTAAAGGCCCCTGCTAGAAAGGCACAAGTTTACTAATTCACATCAGACACCTGCCCTGGGCCAACCCATGCTGGGCTCCGGAAGATACAGGCGGGAACAGCAGCCACCGCCACTTACCATGAGCCAGGCAGTATTCTAAGCCCTTTATACACAGCAAGCTCCTTAATTCTCCCACAACCCCGTGAGGCGGGGATCCATATCATGCCCATTCTACAGAGAGAGAAACCGAGGACCCGAGCAGAACCTGCCGAGGGGGAACCGGTGGACGGGCTGAGCCAGGATCCCACCCGGGCTCCGGGGCCTTCACCTGGCCCCACAGAGACCCTGCCTCGGCAGTCCCAGCCTCGGGAAGCCCACAGCCCGGGGAGGAGCCACCAGGGACTAGACCAACCCCTTCAGGTAGCACAGGAAGTGCCGTGACGGACACACAGAGGAGCAGCAGTGAGACACTGCCCGGAGATGCAGGAAAGGAGCAGCGCGAGGGTGTCTGGGGTCTGAGCTGCCGTTGGCAGTTGGATGGGAGGGGGCGCCCACGGGGGCTGGGCTGCCATTGGCGGTTGGATGGGAGGGGGCGCCCACGGGGGCTGGGCTGAGAACTGGACTTGCTCCAGGAGAGGCGTGGGGATCTGTGGGACAGCGCAGCGCTCCTGGGCCCCCTTCCAGGGAGAAATTCCTCCTCAGGCTGCCTCTGTCTCCCAAGTAAACAAACCCAGGTCCCTCCAGGCCGAGGGTTCCTAACGCAGCCAGCAGCCATCCTCCTCCTGACAAGCGTCCAGCCTGCCTCGTTCCTGGCTGGGTCGCTCCCTGCCATGATGGAGGGCAAGAAATGATGAGAGAAAGCAGGCCCAGGATGGAACGGGCAGGGGCAGACAAGGCTCCACGCGGGCTGGGCTGGCTCTGGGGAAACTGATATCGAGCTGCCTGCTCTGATTCCAGGCCCTTCGTGGTGGAAATTTCCATTTCCTATGTTGACCTTACCTACCGGCTGAAGCTGGTTATTCGAGCTTCTGCACCCACTTCTGCCCCTTAGATCCACGTGCTAGCGTCTGGACTCAACCACACCCACTGCAGATAATAAGAACAGTCATAACGAAGATGATGACCATTTAGGAAAACAGCAATCCTGGAGCCACTGCTAGGGGGCGCTCACTGTGCTCACCAGGCACCACTCCACGGATGAGCGGGCTTAGCTGGGGCAAGGGCTCTTCCTCGCTTATGGTGGGAGCTCGTCCGAGAGCACCCTGCTAGACAGAGACCAGCACCCAGTACCCCCAAATCTGTGTATTTAAACTTGGCACAGACTGTCCAGGATTCCTAACAGCGTCCGTGGGGGTCCAGGTTGTTTCTTGAGATGGTTGCACTTGTCTCCTATTTTCTGCCGTAGTTTCACTGAAGTGGAACCCACACTGGGAAATTGGATTCACCGTGTCCACGATCTAGAAATGACCGTGTGGAATCACAGAGTGGAACCCACGGATTAGAAAGAGCTCGTCGCCCGGGATCCTGAGAGTTATCCTGATGGACCCTCAGTACAGCTAGATTTATGGAGTACCTGCTAGGTGTCAGGCCATATTCCACAAGGAGTTAGATGCGATTATATCCCTTTTACCAAAAAGGAAACCGAGGCATGGGAGGTAAAGTGACTTGTCCAAGGTCACACCTCGACTTAGTGGCAGAACAGTGACGTGGATCTGGACAGCGTTTCCAGGGCCCAGCACTGATCGCCTGGTGGCCCCCTCCCTGACACTTAGGGGGCGACCTGTCACCTCACGCACAGGCATTTTCTCACTCCCCTCCTGGGCGCGCTGTGTAGGGTGTGTACATGGGTCTGCCATGGCCAAAGAGAAATAGCGTGTTTCTGGGCCTGCCTTCCAGAAGCCTGAGCTTCCTCAAGGTCACAGCCTGGAACTACTGAGCCATGGTACCTTCAGCACCAGCCTCAGGCTTGGCTCAGAGACTGGAAACCAAACCAACTTGTGGGTAAACTGACAGACCTCACAGAGACACGATGGATGCGCTGCGGCTGCCATCGCCTGTTAATCCCTGCACATGTAATTCGCTATTTTGATTTTCTATTCTTTTTCCATCCACAATCGTTAATCCAGAAAGAGGAGAAGTGGTTTCAGTGTTTCCTCCTGGACAGAGGAAACAGAAATTGGCATTTGGGGCTCCCAGAGACAGCTGGAATTTTCGGGGCAGAGAACTTCAGAGGAGGTAATTGCATACAGAGGGAGCTCCAGAAATCTATATGAGGAGTCCCTTTAGTCTTTGACATAATACTAAGTGCATATGCACAGGGCAAGTCTCTGTGAAGCCTGGCATAGAACAGGGGGAACCAGAGGAAAGGTGGTGAGTGGAGATCCCAATGTTGTGCAGAGCTAAGACACACTGGGGTTCAGACCAACCAGAATGGAGAGACATTATATGCCCTTATTCAGTTGACAGCCCACAAAATCCCCTCTTGCAGTAGAGTATGGGGCTCCTCTACATTCACCCCAAGAAAGTCTAAAATCAACTCATGCTGATCTTCCAGGAAATTTACTCCTTGCCACGATAAAACCTAATGCTCTTTAAAAAAGAAAAGACAAACTGTCCAGGCTCAATAATATATAATAATATATATATTAGCATATAGACAAAAACTGTTAGGTACACTGTGCGGGATTAACGGCACATTAGACATTGCAAGACAAAAAATTAAATCATAACAATAGATTATTATAACATAACAAAATTAACCACACAGAGAAAAATGAATGGGAAAAGAAATGAGCAGAGCATCAATTACCTACGGGGCAACTTCAGGCCGCCTAATATATGTGTAATAGGAGTACACTAAGGAAAAGGGGACTAGAAGAAAATATTGGAAGAATTCACGGCTGAAATTTTTCCCAAATCTGATGAAAACTATACAGCCACAGAGCCAAGAAGTTCACTGAACACTAAGCCCCAAACTATGAAGACAAGTACAACAAGGTACATCAAGATCGAGTGCCATAAAATGAGTGATACATTCAAAGACCTTAAGAGCAGCCAGAGGAGTAAAGCACCTTACAAAAAGAGGAAGAAGCATAAGGATGGCAGCAAATGTCTCATCACAAACAGAAGATGCAAGCCAGAAGACAGTAGAGTGACATCATTAAAGTACCGAAAGAAAAAGAAACAAACAAAAAACCAACATTCTATACCCAGCAAAAATAGCTTCCAAAACCAAAGATGAAATCGAGACTTCTTCAGACCTACAAATGCTGGAAGAACGCATCACCCACAGACCCACCCTGCAAAATACGCTACAGGAAATCCACCAGGCAGAAGCAGAGTGACACCAGATGGAAATCTGGATCCACACAAAGGAAGAAAGAGCACTGATTCTCGGTCCTTCGTGTTACCGTGCAAATTTTAGAATTAGCTTGTCCATTTCTACAAAAAGCCTGCTGGGATTTTGATGAAGACTTTCAAGAAAAAGAACAAAGTTTCTGGGCCCGCACTCACTGATTTCAAGATTTGCTGTAAGGCGACAGTATTCAAGACAGTGTGGTATTGGCGTAGGGTTACATGAATTGCCCAATGGACAAGACAGATTCGAGAAATAGACCCTTATTTATAGAGTCAATTGATTTTCCCCAAAGGTGCCAGGGTAGCTTAATGGCACACTTACACACCCCTGAAAGTGAGGGCTCCTTAAATTCTGTGTCCTGGATGCCCCCCATGTCTCTCCCCCTCCTCCTGCTTTTGAAAGTTCATATAAAAATTATGGCTGATGGAAATGCCTACTCTCTTGGGCATCCATCAGACGGGTATCTCACCAAGCGACCTGAAAGTTCCTGGAGGGCTGAGGGCCCATCAGTCACATCTTGCTCCATCACTGGGGCTTAGTTGACATCAACACTGAATGTTTTTATGTCCCCTAACACATGCACATCCAGTCTTTCTGCTTTGCCCCAGTGACATCATCTGAGAAATGATCCACTTTGATCCCAGGCTGACCGAGAGTCTCTTGGCTGGTTTACAATGTCTAGAAATAGGCCCAGCTTCCCCTGGGAAACATGTCTAACAGCACAGGCTGGCCCGATGCTGCTGCTTCCTCAATCAACCTGGAGCAGGTGTTGCCCATGTGGCAGCGCTCCCCAGCACCCCCGAGGCTCCCCAAGTTTTAGCCTTTAATGTAGTCGTTCCTGCAGTGCACCGAGGTCAGTAAGCGGTCCTGGTGGATTTTTTTTTTTTCAATTGTGCTTGAAAATCTGTGCAATGACCAGATACTTTGGTTGCGGAGTGAGCAGTGAGGCGGGGTCAGAAGGTCACACCTCACGTCTCAGCTCCAGTAGCACCAGAATGAATCACTCCCAGGGCGGAGCCTCTGCTTTCCCCACCCAGAAAATAGAAGAGAATCTTTTACTCCTGGGGTTCCCAGCCCTGACTGCTCATGGGTATCCCCTGGGGAGCTTTCCGAATTCTGGCAGCCGGGTCCTCCCCCCAGAGGCTCTGAAGTCACGGTCCAGGCTTTCCGAGGTCTGGAAATTCCCCAGCTGATTCTCAAGACCTGTCACGCGTCAGCAAGACTGGCTTCCTCAGGCTTGTCGTCCTGAGACCACTGTCCACAAGGACAACTCCGGAGACAGCGAAAACCCACAAGGATTTTGAACCTGCAGGATCACTTCTTAAAGCAGGTCATAACGCCCTGATTCGTCTTTTGTAGAAACTCAGTTCCAGGCACTGAGTCGACACCTATGCGCCAGTCTCAACGCTGGTCTCCACCCACCACCAAATCACGCTGTGTCCTCACTGAGCACACGGACCTGAGATCCACGACTCTGCTTCTTCTAAGTAGCTTTTCGTTCCGTTGTTTTCTTTTTAATTATCCTGTTACTTTTCCTTGGGATGAACTTTATAAAATATCCTCAAATCCTTTAAGAAATCTGGGAGGAGCATAAATCTTAGGAAGATGTAACTATAGATGTAATTCTTCAACAGTCTGTGAAATTTCTGCAAATCGTTTGTGGAAGGGAATAGTACATAAATCCCAAGAAAATGGACTTGCATATGTAATTTTTCAGCGCAGCGTGATAAATGCAGCTGCCTCCGAGTTTTCTGGCTGGGGGTAAAATGATGAAGGTTCTTAACAGACCCCCGCTGCAGTAGCGCCAGGGAGGAGACCAGCATGAGAGAGCGACGGATGAGGGTGGTACCCAGCCTTGAGGCAAGCCTGTGTCAGTACTATGATGCCCCGATCCACCTAGGGATCCTCACACCTCCACTCAGGCCCTTCCTTCACCTCCTGAGGGTATCCCAACTCCCCTCATAACTAGAGGTGCCAGATTGAGCAAAGAAAAATACAGGATCCCCAGTTAAATTTGAATTTCATATAAAAGACAAATAATTTTTTAGTGTAAGTATGTCCCATGTAATATTCAGGACATACACTAAAAATTTATTTGTTAGGTGGACATCTGTATTTTACCTGGCAGCCCTACTTGTAACCTCCCAACATAGATTAAATCCTTCTGACCAGTCTCCACTGGGAATAAACGTGAAACAGGTATATTGTTCTAATCACTACTTTCCAGAGAACTCTTGCAAGTCTCCTTTTCCTCTCTGAAACAGGAATCACTGGCTTTCCCCCAATACCAATCTTTACTTCTTCTTTAGTAACAGAATCCCATTGCCCACTGCCATTCAGCTAAAAGACCACATTTCCTGAGCATTCCTTGTAGCTATGTTCAGTGATGTGACTAAATACTGGCCAGTAAGATAGAAGAGAGAGTGTTGTGGGGTATCCCTGGGAATATTTCTTGAAAGGGAGTCTCCCCCTCTTCCGTCCTACCTCTTAAAACGTTGTTGTGATAACTGGAGCTCTAGCAGCCATACTGGACCATGAGGACAAGGGTCCTATCCTAAGGATGATGGAGTAGAAAGCTGGAAGGAGTCTGGCTCCCTGGTAGCTTCATGGAGCAGAGTCGCCACATCAGCCCTAGACTCCCACCTCCAGAATCTTTTACAAGAAAGAAAAATAAACTTCTGTCTTGTTTTAGCCAATGTTATTTGTGGGCGCCCACACCAGAACACACCTTTAATAATACCTGGGGCAAATCCCACCTCTTTCTAGTCACAATTAGGGAAGTCCAGTTTAAAAATCCAATCTCATGTTCAATTTAATCTTACCTCCTCCCTTCCACCGGGCTGGGTGGAGTTTGAGGTTCTCGGGACTTGGGGGCACAGAGGATAAGACGAGCTATAAATAACTATTAGGAAAGGAGACCAGGGGGGCAAGGGATGCTTGCCAGAGCAGACGATTCATTCTGATGGAGGATCCCAGGTGGTTTCTGGTAGATCACGGCACCTGAGAAGCGGGGGCATGATTCTGCTAGGCAGATACCGTCTGGGGTGAGGACTGTGTCCCCAGTGAGAGTGTGACCAGTCACCAGCCATGAGCGTTCAAACAGGCTTGGAAGTGGAGACTGGGCACACAGTGTCCACTAAGCGTTCTGTCCAGGCTGTGTCCAGGACAGAGAGCAGTGCTGCTGGCACCCACCATTCGGTCGCTGAGCACGACCCTCCCACCTGCAGGTGCCCAGAGGGTCGTCTGCAGCCCCATGAGGCTCCCCTGCCCTCCGCGCTCCTCGGAGGAAACAGGTCCCTGCACCCTCGCAGTGGAGCTTTCTGACCCAATTTCTGACGATCATGTCTGCTCACTCCCACCCTCTCCAGTCTGCAAGACTGAACTAACTTTTCACCCAACCTCAAGGGACTCAACTCCCAAATCTGGGGTTTACTTTGCAATACTGAGCTGGAGTGGCCCAGGAGACACCCCTGTTCTCAGAGGACCGCCCCCTCCCTTCCCCAGATACACATGGTGGCATTTTTACTTTATGAGGTCCCACACCCCTCAGTTACAGCTGATCAGACTGGAATGGACACCTGCCTGTTGCTGGACCAATCAGAACCTCTCTCCTGGTTATTTGGAGCTGGGACTCAAGACGCCAGTATAGAGCTTTGCCCACTGGGAGAGCCCTAACCCTTCCAAAAGCTCACTTTGGAGGTCGGCCTCTACTGCTTGCAAACACGAGGACCGTGGTAAGGTAACACTGGAACGACAAGCGAGTTTCTGAGCCTCTTAACGCCTTGGTCTCCCCATCAGGAGAATGGGAACGGCAGCGACCAAGGCCATTCCCTCAGCATTCACTGTGTCCCTACCGTGCATTCAGCACGCTGCCAGGCAACCTCTGCTTCCTGCAGAGCTGGAAGCACCTTGAAAGCATCCTCAGCACTGTTAAAAATGCGAGGCTGCATGTGTGCATGGTTTTAATATTATCGCTCATCATTGGTTCTCTGGAAAGCCATCGAATCTCTGGCACGCAGGGACCCTTAGAGTCAGTTTCATTAGAGAGAGAGCCAACTTAATTCCAGCCCCGTGAGGAGGGTCTGAATCAAACGACCGCCTTTTCCCTCCAGAGCATCTCCAGGCTGACCCCGGCTGCCTTTCTGTCAGGGGAAAGATTGGACCGCCCAGCAGTTATCGACAGAGATGGCAGACAGACATTGATTGGGAATACGGAACGAGTCTCTTTCATTTCCAAGTGCCAGGTGCGCGCAAGTGATGGACGGGTCTCGGTGAGGTTTCATGTTTCCCGGAGCTGGGTGATATGGGGAAGTCGGCGAGCAGAGTCTGCCTGTCTGCACAGTTCAGGGACATAATCAGCCACAACAAGTCGCTGACCTTTAGAAGGAGAAAAATAATAATACAACCCAGCAGCAGCCCCTGACTGATGGGTTGGCGGTAGTGAAAATGTAAAAGTCTAAATGACTTCGAAGGAGTAGCTGCCTGCTTTCTGCAGCACAAATGTTCTGCCCCCCTTGGAAGCCCCCTCCCCGTCCCCGCTGCCCACTCCCTGCAGGCGCTTCATCCCCTGGAAGGTCACAAAGCTGGTCTCCTTGCCTCCGGGTTTTCCTCACTCGGGTCCACCCCAGAGCACCTGCCAGGGAGGAGCAGGTCCTGAGAACAGGATCGGGGTGCTCACACCAAAAGGAAGGAGAGCAGGCGCTGGGCAGGCCAACCTCAGCTCCAAGGTGCTGTCACCTCTGATCTCTGCCTGGCTTTGGAGGTCCTCCCTGACCACCCCGTTCTCAGCACCACACCCGGGACCCCACCCGTAGTGGCTGTCCAGTGGGCTTTCCAGAAAGGCTCTGGAGAGCTCCTGAGGCCAGTGGCTTCTGCAAGGTTCATGAGCCTCCCTCTCCACGGCGCATCTCTCTGGGTGCTTCCTCTGTCTGTCTGGTTCACAGCCACTGTCCAGCCCTCCTGTGTGCACAGGCATCCTTTCAAGGGCAGACGCCCTGATTCTCCCATTAAGGAGATCAAAGGTCCCTTGGCAGCCAGACTGCCCTGGCAGGGAGAAGGGATTTGGGAATCAGATCAAAGGCAGCCCCCCTCTCGCTCCACCATCCTCTCTGCTGGGTTGGAGGAGGGGAGGCTGGGGGATGGATGCTGGGGGGCGGGGAGGGGCAGACGGGGGTCACCTTTATGGATCAAGGAGGTGTATCTGTCTACCCATCTGTCAGCTTGGTTTTCAAGGTTTCATCATTTCTTTGTTTCAAACTCCTTTTATGGGGACCTTTCCACTCACATAGTGGACTGAACTTGAAGCCTGCAGGATGCCCTGGACCGAGAGCATCGGCAGGCAGGACTGTTCTGCTTTTGCTCAGCACTGCCCCCTGCAGGAGCCCAATACATACGGAATGAATCAATGAATGAATGAATGCATGAAGGAATGAATGAGTGAACGAGCTGCTTTGTTCTTCCTCGTGTTCTCCATTAGGAAATGGTCTCCCAGACAGTGGCCAGAGGCTGGGAAACGGAAATATTTCGGTGCTGAAGCTGCTTCACCAGGTGGTCCTGGGGGTGCAGGGGTGGAGAATCTCGTTGGGAAGTGCCCCATCGTGGAGCAAACGTTCGCCACGCCCGTGAGGAATCGGCACTCTTCCTGGTTTTTCTGTGCGTTATCCCATGTGAGGCAGAACTTCTCGTCCCCTGCCCCCCACCTCCACTGCCACCACCCTGGCCGAAACCACCGTCACCTCAGCCGGTCTCCCTGCTTCTCCCCCAGCGCCACTGCGGTTCTCCTGACAGCAGAACCGATGCTTTTAAAATGGGAACGTGAGCCTGTCTGCAGGCAGCCCACAAACTTTCAGGCTTCTCATCCCACACAAAACAAGATGCAGAATCCTTCCTCTCCTGGGCCTGCAAGCCCCCATGATCTGTCCCCAGCCCGGCGGATCTCATTTCTCACCCCCCTTCCCATCACCCACTCTGCCCTTCCAGCAGGGGCTCTTGAACCTGAGGCACTCTTTGTCTGGATTGCTCTTCCCCCAGATAGTCCCAAGGCACTCTCCCTTGCTTTCTTCCATCCCTACTCAAATGCTGCCTCCTCCAAGCAGTCTACTTTGATTGCTCGGGTAAAATGAGTACACGACCAACAGACTCCACCCACTTACCTTCCTTTACAGCACCTCTCCCCACCTGACATCACATCACATGGTACAGTTTGGGGTTTTTTTTATAGTGTGTTTGCTATAGTCTCTGTTATTTAAGAGGGAGCTCTGAGAGCACAGAAACCCTGTCCATCTAGTTCATCACTAAACCCCAGTATGGCACACAGTAGCATGCAATCCATAGGTGTTGACTAAATTAATTCCCAATTTAGCAATGACGTGAACTGAGACGTGGAAAGATGAAGAAACACAGCTGGAAGACCAGTGTAGATCCTGGCCCCGCCCTCTACCTGCTAGGCTCAGATTCTCTCCAACTCAAGTCAATGGCAGACCCGAGACCCTGGGAAGGCACCCACAAGCCCTAGGTCTCTCAGGACTTTGCTCAGACAATGGCTTTTTGGAAGTTTATTATATTTGACAAGAGAGAATTCACCATGTCCCTTGTATCAACAGCATTGGAGAAAGAGTGGCCTCAGCTTCTGCAATTGCCTGGGCAGTTTTGCAAACCAGATTATTACTAAATATTAATATTCAATGCGGCTCACCCTCCAGCTCTCCCTTCCTCATTCACAGTCATTGAATGTAATCTTGCAGCTGGAATTCCCACTCAGCTAAGTCTTGTGTGGGAAGAGGGAGATTTCAAATCCACTCGAGATCCCAGTTAACTTTCTTTTTCACTCTTAATAGCGGATGGAAAAAAAAAAAAAAAGCAGATACAGAGAGATTATGCCACCACTTCTCAAAAGCCCCATCGGGCTTTTTGGTGGGTTAAACGGTGTCCCCTCAAAATTTATATCCACCCAGAACCTCAGAAGGCAACTTGATTTGGAAATTGGGTCTTCGCAGATGTGATTAGTTACGATAAGGTCACGTTGGATTAGAGTGAGCCCGACATCCGCGGACTGAAGTCCTTTAAGACGAGGACATGGCAGAGGAGAAGCCACGTGATGGCAGAGGCAGAGACTGGACGGATGTGGCCACGTGCCCAGAAGCTGGAGGAAACAGGAAGGAGTCTCCTATGGAGCCTCCAGAGGCGGCGTGGCTCTGCTGACTTTGATTTTGCACTTCTGGTCTCCAGAACCACCTGAGAAGAAATTTCTGTGGTTTTAAGCCCCCCAGTTTGTGGTCATCTGTTACAGCATCCCTAAGGAACTAGTACAGGGCCCACCTGAGCTCCTTTCCACCAGAGGGCGAAGAGGGGCCAGCAGTGGGCAGTGAGTGGTGGGTTGTGAGGGGCAGATGGCCCAGCTCCGTGGTCCACCCTGGGCGCCGCAGCCTTTCCTGCCAGCCCTCAGCTGCTGCCCTCAGCTTGCTGGGCCCCAGGCACCTGCCGCCCCTCGCGTGGGCTTCCAGGGCCCTGTCTCCAGGTCACCTCTCTGCTTCCCCTTCTTCTTCAAAGCACCAGCATTCGAGTTTCTGGTGACGCTTAATGCACCAGCATTTCAGTTTCCAGTGACGCTTCCCAGAGTGGAGATGGGCTGTGTCATGTTGGTGAGGGAACCTACAGACAGTAAAACTCAGGGCAATGGGTGCAAAAAAGGGCCACCTGTATCCCTGATGGCCACGTGGAACTCTCTGCTCTCCCTCCCCCTCCCCATCCCCACCCAGGATGAGCCTCGGTGCCCTCACCCTCAGCAGGGGAGGTCAACCCAGGGGCACTGATGGCCGGCACCCCTGCAGAGGGAGAAGGACAGGTGTCAGCTCCATGCGACTCTGGCCCTGATGTGCCCACGGACTCCCTGGGCATCCTGCCCAAGTGCAGGTGCCGATGCAGCAGGGCGGGGTGGGGCTGGAGGGTCTGCATCTCTCACAAGCCTGTGGGTGATGTTGCTGCTTCCGGTCCAAGGACCACACTTGGCGAAACGGCTCTGTAGCGATCTCTCTGCTCCTTAACCATTGACTGGACCGTCCTCCCAAAGGGACCGGATGTTCCAAGACGGCAGCGAATAAACACACCCGGAAAGGGATCACAGAGAGACAACACCCATCTGCACTAGCTCTGGTTTGGGTTTATTCAAATAGGGAAGTCGGTTTCTTCCCTAGCAAAGGAGGGAGACATAGCACTAACAGCCCTGAAGAGGAATAGCATAGATGCTCTCTTCTTAACAGCAAGAAGGGGGGGGGGGGGCAGGTACATAAAGTGGTACCCTCGATGCCACCGAGGGCTCTTACAGATTAATCCAGAGGTGAGCATTTCTGAAAAATCATCATTTTCCCCAAAGAGAGAAAAAACAACACTAGTCGTGCACTATGAGCTGTCATCCATTGACTTGTTTCATGCCAACAAGCACTCAGGAAGTGGATGCTAGTGTCTCATCTTACAGTTGGGGAGACAGAGGTTCAGAGAGGGTGAGTGACTCCCCCAAGGTCACACAGCCCACCAGTGACGGGATCAAGAGCCCTGGCTCTTTCCATTCTGTTACCTGTTTTGAGAGTTAAGCAACTTCCAGGGATCATTTCCCACCTGGAATGATCCTGAGAGAACCTACAGGGGAGGGAAGGCGGGGTTTGCCAAGAAGGACAAAATTGTGTAAATAAACAAATGAAGATCTTTGGCCCCTTTCTGATGATCAGAGATTAAGACGAAGGGAAAATGAAGGTGAGGATGTCTTTGCCTCACTGGGAAGAAGCCCTGCCTGCTAAGCAGAAAGAGTCAGAGGAGACTGGGTGGTGAGAGGGGAGGTCAGCAAGATGAAGCTGGGAGAAACAGGGAGAAACTTCCCAGCTCTTCCAGGCCCCTACCCACTCCCTCCTGGGTCTGTCCTGGGAGGGAAGGGAAGCCACTGCTCCCCCTTCGCGATGCTCTGCAAGGCTGAGGCCCAATCAGGGTTCCGGAGAGCTCAGTGGAGGCCACGGCACCCCACAGAGAGCCGGCTTTGGCCAGCCTTGCGGGTTGGGGTAAGTCCCAGCACTGTGACCCAGTTCCCTCATCCTTCTCAGGACAGCACAGCAGGGCACAGGCCCCAGTGCTGACCAAGCCTTGGATTCTGGACTGAGACAGCCCTGGATGTGACCCAGGCCCATCACCTCCTGCCCAGTGGCCTCAGTTACCCCACTTTGCCCTCCACACCCCTCCCCTATGAAAGGAGGTGACTCACCTAGCCCTGGCTGAAACTTGATGGACCAAATTCACCCCAACCCACAGAAACAAGAGCAGACAGAGCAAACAGTGGCCCCAGCGAGGGCCTCCCCACCAAGATGGGAGCTTCCAACTCTGTTCCCATCTTCCGGGGGCCCCCAGCCTGGAGGCTCCTGGTACCTACTTACCAAGAACCTGTCACTAGAAGCGTTGGTGTCAGCGAGTAAACGGCCCACATACGCCCTCCTTTTGCCCTAAAAGACAGACCACTACCACCAGAACGGACCCAGACCGCGAGCTCCCTGGAAGGGCGGATGCTGGGCCCATCTTTCCCCGTCAGTCGCCAGTAGCTAGTGCGGTGGATACACTTGATAAATACTTTTGAGTTTATGAAGAAGTGAGGGTCAAGGCTAAACTCTTTAAAAGCAGGTGATCTTTTTTTTTTTTTTTAGGGATTCACAATTTTTAAACGTTATGCTCCATTTATTGTTATCAAATATTTGCTGTATTTTGCTGTGTTGTACAATATATCCTTATAGTTTATTTTATACTTAATAGTTTGTACCTCCTAATCCCCCGCCCCTATATTGCCCCTAGCGGTACTCCAGGGGAATTCCCTGGCGATCCCATGGGTTCAATTCCTGGTCAGGGAAGTAAGATTCCGTGTGCCACAAGGCAAAAAAAAAAAAAAAAAAAAAGTGGTATTCCAAATTCTCCAGCCCTGATTGTGACCAGTGTCTCTCCAAGGAGCGCAGACAAGTGGGGGCCAGGACGATGGTTTACAAGGGCAAACCCTCATCATGAATTCCATCCCTTAAACAGAGCCGCACTTTATCTCATCAAACGGAATGAATTGATCTCAGTGTCAATCAGGACGGAGTTCGCCTCCAACTAACTCACATAACAGATTAGAAAGCTGATCAAACGCTCTGTTAACACGGCATTTTAATAACAATATCACTTAGAACTCAAACTGCTTAATTAGATTTCACTCATCGCCATCACTCGCCTCATTGGAACGGCTCGTTTATAATTTATGATCTTTACGCATTTGGTTGTTCATTTGTAAAATGGGAGAAAACAATCACCAGGCAAAAGGAAAACTTCCGGAGAAATGGATTTGGGGCCTCCAGGGTAGGCCCGATACCAAGGGAAGGGTCTGCTCAGCATCTTCCGCCCCTTCTGTTAGCGCTCCTGGGGTTCCCCTGGAAGCAACCCCCGTTCTAAGTCTCCTCCAGCCTCAGAAGGGATTCTGTGACACAGGCCCCGCCCACCAGCTTGTCTGACTCCAGTCTGCCCAGGGATTGGTTCAGGAATAGGCACATGACCCAACCCCATCCAATGAGAGTGAGCCCTGGGATTCTTGCTGCAACTAGTGGGAAGATGTTGCGCTGTTGGACCCTCAGTCTGCAGCCACCTCCCTTCCAAGGTGGGTGAGGGCTGGGGGCTGAGAATGATACCAACACAGAGGATGGGGAAGTAGGGAGGACAGATTCCTGGCAATAGTTCTGAGCACCAGGATTCAGCCATGCCTGGACCACTCCCTGGATATTTTAATTTTGTGAGTCAGAATATTCCCTTATTTCCTTAAGCCTATTTGAGTTGAGTTTCTTTCACCTGCAACAGAAAGACTCACACTTGATCGAACATCCGAGTTAATCCTAATGAGAATAGCCAAGTCACCAATTCTCCAGACGCAATTAGCCACCAATCACTAAGCATAAAAAAATGTGAAAAATGCCATCATGATATAAAAGATGTCATTTTGAATTCATAGGAAAGACAACAGTTACTTTAGCGAGGCTTTCCCTGAGTTACCATCCAGAATTTCAACATCACCCCAACCCCCAAAACATAATGCACCCCCTTGTCCTATTTCATTTTTCCCCATAGCATTTATGATCTTACATACTAACTATTTCCCTTGTTTTCCTTTTTATCATCTGTCTCCCTCACTAGAATGTCAGCTCCATGAATGACAGGGATTTTTCTACATTTTGTTTACTGGTATGTCCTCCTATCGGTGGCAACTGGTACACAGTAGTCATTCAATAAATTATCATTGTATTTGAAATAGAGTGAATTAATCTGCTGTAGAAATTACATTCAGCTACTAATAAGATATGGAAATCAAGCAATATATGGGAGGTTATTTCTCTTGCACATAGAAGAAATCCCAAAGTAGATGGTCCAGGGCTGGTGTGGTGCCCATACATCGTCCTCTGGGGCCCAGGTGCCTTCCCTCCTTATGTCCCTCCTGGCCTTACGAAAAGCTTTCTTCCTCAAGGTCATCTTAGGATCCAAGGTGGCTGCTGGTGCTCCAGCCACATCATCTGCATTCCAGGAAGGAAAAAAGGAGGGACCCTGCTATGTGCTTTCCCAGAAGAACAAACAAACGACTTCTATCTACAGCTCACTGGCCACCCCAGCTGTAAAAGAGGGTAGGAAATGTAGTCTTTTATATAGGCACATGGTCACCCACAATAAAATCAGTGTTATTTTACTAAAGAAGAGGGATGAGGAGAAGCTTGGGTAGGCAACTAACAATATCTGTGGAAAAAGGTACAATTGGAAGCCATGTAGTATAAACAAGTAAATGATGGTACATCCATAAGAAAGGAAACTACCCCGCTACTAACAGTCTAGTTTTTTGGAAAATTCTTACTAATGTGAGACAATGTCTCTGACACAATGTCACATGGGAAAAAAATGGGACCTAAAACTACCCAAAGATCTCCATTTTTGTAAACACGCTTCCCATTCACACACACACGTGCACATATAAACACATAAGTGACAGGACAAAGACTTCAAAGACCATGATTTTCATAGCATTTTTCTCTAATTAAAGCAGTTATAGGTGGACTTTATTTTCCTTTTTATGCTTTATTTTTCAGATGTTTTCAATAAACAGATGTTGCTTAATGGTAAAAATAGACAAGTCGTTAAATTTTTAAATAAAAAGTAGAAGCGAGTGGAATCCTCACTTGTGGCTTGGTTTGGTGCCATTTCACCATGTGGTAAAGCCTGGCGCCAAGAAGAAAAGAAAGAGAGAGGGGGTAGAAATGGGAAAGGAAAAAAGAAGGGGAGAAAAGCAGAGAGGAGAGGGAGGGGGAGTGGTGAGGTGAGAAAGAACCATCAGGAAGGGCGAGGGAGGGGAGGGGAGAGAGGAAGACCAAAGATTCCCGAGATGCTGTGTTTTTTTTCTGGGAAGGACTCCAGAAAGGGCACTGGACCTGTGTTTCCTCCACAAACTCCCAAGAGTCCTGGTCCACACCACACCCCTGCCTGACATCAATCCCCATCCTCTCGAAGGGCGAGCTCTAAGGGAGGCCCTTGCGTATTTTCTTTGATCAAGTGACCCATGCAGGAAAGTCCACAGCTGGCACTGACTCACCCCTCTCCCCTGGCTGTTCCTGCCCCAGAGCCTCTGGAGCCCCCGTTGCTCATTTTTGACTTGTTTCTATGAGCTCTGCAGCTGTCTCAACTCCAAAGCCTCCCCAGACTCCACTCCAGGCTGGAGCTTGTACCGGAGGTGGGTGGAGATGGGGTTCATCTCTAGCCAGTTATGCCCTAAGAGGAGATGGAAATCAAAACCAATAGATAAATAATGTGGTTCACCAGCCTCTCCAGACATCCTGCCTGGGACGGAGTCAGACCTTGGAAAAGTTCATGGGAAATCCTGGGATCAAATGCTTACTCAGCAACCACAAGCTGTATCTTGGGTCTCAGTTCCAAACAACAAAGATGGAAGTTTCTTTTAAGATGCTCTCTTCCCCCTGACCAGCCAGCACACCATTTCCAAACACAGGGGCCTCCAAAATACAATCCTGAAACGGAACTTGAAATTTAAATCCCAATTCTCAGAACTCATGCAGTCAAAACACAGGCCTGAGGGTCCCAAAGAGTTTACGGGCAATGGCAAGTATGCTTCCACCCCCGCCGGACCGTCCTCGCTCACTGCTCCCAGCAGCCAAGAGATGCAAGAGTGTAACCAAACCTGGACTGTTAGTGATTAGGAGCCTGCCATTACTGACCACCTGCAACACAGATCATGCAACTGGGGGACTGAATTTTTAAATTGTATTTAAGTTTAATAAACCTCAATGTTAAAGCTGTACAGTAAAAAATATTTTTCTAAAAGACAACTTTATTGTTTTGTAGCACTTCTGTATTCGTTTCATATTGCAGCCATGAGAGATGTTTATCCTGAAACAGCACAATTTTTTTTCTCTTACAGCTCTGGACATCGGAAGTCAGAAATGGGTCTTACTGGCTCAAATCAAAGTGGTCTTACTGGCTCAAATCAAAGTGTCTGCAAGCTGTATTCCCTCCTGGAAGCTCTAGGGGAGAATCCATTTCCTTGCTTTTCCCACCTTCATTCCTTGGCCTTCATTCTTTGGTTCATGGCCCTCTTCCTCCATCTTCAAAGGCAGCAATGTTGAGTCTGACTATTCTTCCATAGTTACAGCTCCCTCTAAGCACAGCTGAAAAAGATTCTCTGCTTTCAAGGACCATTGTGATTTCACTGGGCCAACCCTGATAATCCGGGACAACCTCCTCATTTTGAGGTCACCCGATTAATTCCACCTTCATCCTTAATTCTCTTTGCCATGTAAGGTGACTTATTCATAGATTCCAGGGATTAGGACATGCACATCTTTGGGGCACCATTATTCAGGCTACCACACAAAAGTTCGTAACTTTCCATCCCATCAGCTATTATTATAGTATATTTGTATATGTGTTGAGCAAGTGCACTGTTTCTAGTACCAGCCATAAACATAGCACAGACCTAACTGGTATCAATGGATTGGTGCACTTAGGATGATTCTTTGTCTATGCATTAATGTGACATCGTGGTGTATTTACTTTCATATCTTATGCAGATAGAACAAGTTATTGTGATATCTATGCAATGAAGTTGAAATTCTTATTATTTTAATTTTAATATAAAGTTATTTTTCAAGTTTTAAAAAATAAATATGGAGAAGCAGATTTCATAATGGAGGAATCCTACTGATGTAAAATTGAGTAGACATGCGGAACAGTAAAGGAAACCTGAAAACATCACAAATTTCACAATGAATGGTCATTGTAATTTGCTTCAGCAGGAAAAAATTAAAAGCTTTTTATTTGCTGGGTAAAAGATAACAAAATGAACAACAGTAACAGATACTTTTATCAAATACATAATGAATTTGAAAAGAAATTTCCTCTCAAGCATCAAAAAAGAATCAACAAAATAAGTCAACTGGAATCAGAATGAAATGTCCAATAATAAAATTTTAATGCGTTTTAACAAGATCTGAGCTTGTAACTCTGGCCAGCTATAAAATCATTTGATTTCTCACACAGAAAAATGGAATCATTTTTAGATGTAGAGAATTTTTAAATTATTATGTCAGTTATAAAAATTTTGTTAGAATATGAGGAAAAGATTTAAAATGATATTTCACAAAAGTACAAAATCTTCAATTAAGCCATCAAACAATTGACTGTAGAATTCAAAACCTCTCTAAAAATATCAAAGACTGGAAGTCCTAGCTAACGCAATAAGACAAGAAAAGGAAACAAAAGGTATACGGGTTGGGAAAAAAGAAATAAAACTATCTTTGTTCACAGATGACATGGTCATCTATGTCAAAAATCTCAAAGAATTAATTAAAAAAAAACAAACTCCTGGAACTAATAAACAATTATAGCAAGGCTGCAGGATACAAGGTTAATGTATAAAAGTCAATCCCTTTCCCCATATCAGTAATAAACATGTGGAATTTGAAATTAAAAACACAATTCTATTTATATTAGCATCCCCCAAAATGAAATACCTGGATATAAACTTGACAAAATATGTATAAAATCTACTGAGGAAAATGACAAAATTCTGATGTACAAAATCGTAAAAGAACTAAATAAATGGAGAGATATTCCATAATGATGGTTAAGAAGACTCGATATTGTCAAGATGTCAGTTCCTCCCAACCTGAGCTATAGATTCAGTGAAATTCCAATTAAAATCCCAGCGAGTTATTTTGTGGTTTTCAACAAACTAATTCTAAAGTTTATATAGAGAGCAAATGATCCGGAATAACCAACACAATATTGAAGGAGAACAAAGTCGGAAGACTAACACTGTCTGATTTCAAGACATACTATAGAGCTACAGTAATCAAGACAGTGATATTGGCAAAAGAATAGACAAACAGATCAATGGAACAAAATAGAGAGCCCAGAAATAGACCCACATAAATATAGTCAACTGACCTTTGACAAAATAGCAAAAGTAATAATATGGAGCAAAGATAGACTCTTCAACAGTGTTGGAACAACTGGACATCCACATGCAAAGAAGAGAATCTAGACACAGATCTTACACCCTTCACAAAAATTAACTCAAAATGAATCATAGACCTAAACATAAAATGTAAAACTATAAAACTCTTAGAAGATAACATAGAACACCTAGATGACCTTGGGTATGGAGATGACTTTTTAGATACTACACCAGAGGCACAATCCATGAAAGAAATAAACAATAAGCTAGACTTCATTAGAAGAAAATATTTGAAAAAGACACATCTGATAAAGGACTGTGATCAAAATAAACAAAGAACACTTAAAACTCAACAATAAGAAAACAAACTACTCAATTTAAAAATGGGTTAAAAACCTTAACAGACACCTCACCAAACAAGATACACAGATGGAAAATAAACATATGAAAATATGTTTTACATCATATGTCATCAAGAAAATGCAAATGAGATACACACCTATTAGAATGGCCAAAATCTGGAACTCGACAACACTAAATGCTGGTGAGGATGTGGCACAACAAGAACCCTCATTCAGTGCTGGTGGAAATGCAAAATGGTACCGCCACTTTGGAGGACGGTTTGGCAATTTCTTTTTTTTTTTTTTTTTTGCGGTACGCGGGCCTCTCACTGTTGTGGCCTCTCCCGTTGCGGAGCACAGGCTCCAGACGCACAGGTTGAGCGGCCATGGCTCACGGGCCCAGCTGCTCCGCGACATGGGGGATCTTCCCGGACCCATGTCCCCTGCATCGGCAGGCGGACTCTCAACCACTGTGCCACCAGGGAAACCCCCAACAATTTCTTACAAAACTAATCATAGTCTTACTATATGATCCAGCAATCACACACCTTGGTATTCACCCAAAGGAGATGAAAACTTATGTCCACACAAAAACCTGCCCACGGATGTTTATAGCAGCTTTATTCATAATTACCAAAACTTGGAACAAACCATGATGTCCTTCAGTAGGTGAATGGATGAGTAAACTGTGGTACATCCAGATAGTGGAATATTATTCAGTGCTAAAAAGAAATGAGCTATCAAGTCATGAAAGGACATGGAGGACTATTCAATCCATATTATAAAGTGAAAGAAGCCAATCTGAAAAGACTACATCCTATATTATTCTAAATATGATATTCTGGAAATGGTAAAACTATGGAGATATTAAAAAGATGAGTGTGTGCAGGGGTTGGGGGCATTGTGGGGAAGGATGAAGACAGAACACAGAGGATTTTTAGGGCAGTGAAAATACTCTGCATGACACCATAATGGCGGATACATGTGGATATCCACAATGGTGGATACTAATGTCATACATTAGTCCAAATTCAGAGAATGCATTGTCCAATACCAAGAGTGAACTGTGATGTAATTATGGACTCTGGGTGATTATGATGGGTCAATGCAGGCTCATAAATTGTAACAGATGCACCACTCTGGTGTGGGATGTGGATGATGGGGGGGCTGTACATGTGCGGGGGCAGGGGTATATGGGAAATCTCTGTACCTTCCCCTCAATTTTTCTGTGAACTTAAAACTGCTCTAAAAAATTATCATAATTTAAAAAATAGAACTCATGGCATAGATAATTTTGAATCTTCTACATCTGTCAGAGAAGAATTTCAGCTAGAAATGAGAAAATTAGTTTCTATGACGACAGATGATACTTCAGTTATGTTAGATCAAACATTCAGATTTACTGGGATTTTAAAACAAGAGACTGATGTTTCCTTAATGTTTTGTTCCACTCTATGATACATATAAAATATTTGTGTTCAGTTTTCTGGAGCAGACTCTGAAAAGTGTCATGGACAAAACAGTTAAAACCATTTAGTATTTATGTACAAATGCTATGAATCACCACAATTTATAGAACTCCTGAAAGAGGTAGAAGGCAATGAATTTAATGATCTTATGTTCTTTGCTCATTAGCTGAGTCATGAAAGAGTTTTTACAAAGATTTGCTGTAGTGTTAACTCCAATTCAAGATTTATTTGAAACAAAAGATATACTTGCCATATATTCCTTAATCAAAGACAAAAAATGCTGGTTTGATTTAAAGTTTTCTCACTGTTATCACATAACAGATGAAAGACCTAAATTTGAAGCTCCAAAGAAGAGAAAAGCTTATTGATGACCTAGCTAGACAGGTAGGAGAATTCATAATGAAATTTAAACCTTTCATAGTACAAATCAATAATAATGACGTTCACATTTTTTTCAACTTAAATCAATGGGCAGAAGATTTTAATTGCAATTGACAATATTATGTAAATTGCCACAAAACTATTTTAAAAATTTGAGGAATGCTTTGTTAACGATAAATTTAGAGTTCCTTTTCAATTTATGTGATGCCTCTATTGCTGTCAACGTTAATAATACTGAGTTAGCACAAGAGTTCGTGAATTTATTTAACTTAGTTTTAAAGCTGATACACTTTTACTTCAAAGTCAAATCATTTCTAAAAAAGATGGACCAATTTTGTCAATGGGGATGCAAATATTAAAAGAAAATGGCATTTTATACACAATTCAATCACTGGAAAACGTTTCTGTGTTTGGAGCAATTTAGATATGGGAATCTACTTTTCCAACTGTAAACTTTACAAAATCTAAATACAAATCAAGTACTTCTGATGAAAGCTTAGCAGCTAAATTGAAATGTACTATAAATATAAAACACATACACTAGATTTCAAAGATTTAAAACAAAACAGAAAGAATGTAAAATATCCCATCAATAATTTTTGTATCACGTGTTGAAATATTTTTCAACATGTTGAAATATTTTTATATCACATGTTGAAATATTTTTGATATACTACCTAAAATATATTTTAAAAGTTAATTTCATCTGTTTCTAGTTTTAGCATGTTTCCAATTTTTTACTAGAAAGTTTTAAATTACATATGTGGCTCACATTGTTTTCCTACTGAACAGTGCAGAGTTAGACTTTCTTTTCAGAGAAAATGAAGGTTACAGTAAAGAGATGTCATTCCTTTCTTCGGCTCCTTGTTTCAGATCATGGGTCCAACTCCATTGGAATAAAGGTTGCAAAATGGTAGCCAAATTCAGTCTGCAAATTTGATCTAATCCATGTTGGTGTTAAAAAAAAAATGCCTTAGTCGCCAGCACAGTAAAATTGGAAAATTACACACAAGCATTCAATTCTTGGCCTTCTTTGAAAAACCAGATCCTGCCAATCTGAGCCCATATTTCCAAGTGGCGATACCTGGTCCAGAACCCAGTGCCAAGTGGTCCTCCTTTGCCCAACGTGGTTCTGTGTGTGAGCCAATTTATCAAAGTTGGGTGTCCAGAGTTTTCCAGCCTCATAAAATTAACCAAGAGGATTTTGCTCTTTCTCATTGTCCGATACAGTTTAAATGGAATTACCACTTCTTTGAAGATTAGCTTGAATCCACATAAAGTCAAAAGTCATTCTTTTTTAATGACAGATTTTTGACAAACTTTTCAATCTCTTCTATGGTTGTTTTAAGTTTCTCCTGTGGTTGTTCTATGTGGCAACTTTTTAAAGTCTTCTTGTGTCAATTTTACGTATTTATATAATTCAAGAAAGTCATCTTATTGCTGCACTCGATTTTTAAATATCCTCTTGTAATTTTAAAATATTCTCTTATAATTTAAAAAGTCTTGTTCATATCTGTGATCATATATCCTTTCTCTATTTTTATGTTGCAAATATTCGTTTTAGTCTCTTTATGATACAAGTTTCTGAGGTGGTTGTCTGTTATTAATCTTTTGAAATAAACTATCAACTTTACTATTTTTCCTAATTAATTTAGGCTTTAATCTCTAATAACTTTCTGTTTTCTGATTTATTTATATTGTTTCTTTTTTATATTATTTAGTTAAATTAGTAGTTCATTTATATCCACTCATTCTTTTTTTTAATAATAAAAAATATTTTAGGCTACGGATTTCCCTCTGAATACAGCCTAGGCTACATCCAAGGCATTGCTTCAATATATTAATGTCTAAAGAGCTAACATTTAAGTTTTCATTTCCTCCTCGATCTGAAAACCATTTAGAAGAGTATGCTTTAAACTTTCCCAGTAAAATTATCTATCAACAAGGAAAAGGATCATTAAATTGTGGTAAGTTCATACAAAGAAATACTACACAGCAATGAATAAGAATGAGACTGATCTATACAACAGTAGGTATGAATGTCAAAAACATCATGCTGAACAAAAGAAGCCAGACACAGCAGACTACATGCTATATAATCACATTTGTATAGGATTCAAGAACAGACAAAGCTAACCTGTGGTGACTGGAGTTAGAATAGTGGTTGCCTCTGGAGAGAGGCACCGACTAGAAGCAGTGCAGAGGAGTGTTTCGAAGGTTCTCTGTCATTTTACATGTGTAAAAATTAAGATGTATACTTAACACACTTTGTGCACTTTATGGTATGTAAGATGTACTTTAATTTTTTAAGGGGAGAAAAATCTAGTTTTCTTACAAATATCATAAAACATTATTGTCAGAGAATGTGACCAGTAAATTATCTCCTTTCTAAGATTTGTTAACATTTTCTTCTTGGCTGGAGTAACGGACCCTGTTGGTTTCTATTCAGCATCCTTCTCCCCCTCCTCCTTCCCGCCCCAGCGGTGATTTTGCTCCCTTCTGCATGCAGCCCATGGGGAAGCTGACCCCATCCAGCTCTAGGGTCAGTTATGAGTGGTCTCAGACATCATGTTGATTCCATCCCTCTTGCTCAAGGTTCCAGGTTTAAACCAATCTGTGCATTCTCTTGGCAAAACTTTCTGGATTTGAGGGCAGCCATCTGATATCAGTTAGCTCAAATATGACTAAAGGGAAGGATTTGTATTCCACATATGGAAAAGAACTTTCTTCCTGTTTCCCAGTAGATGGGAACAGGAGGCTCCTACCCGGATCTTTGAAATAACTCACCCTTCCCAGACGTCCTGGATGTGGGCTCACATGTTTCCTTCTTATTTAAAAACAAAAGCAAAAAACACAAAACAAAAAACCTGTTTGAGTCCAGGTTTTTGCTCACTGCAGCCAAGAACTCTACCAGGGAGCCAAGTCCATGACTAAGCAGTGAGAGTGCCCCATGGGCCGAGGAGAAGAGTGAGGCTATTCCTTTGGAACAAGGTTGTACTAATATATAATAAATCAAGCCTGTCAATTGTGTTGCTCAAATCCTTTATCTGCTTATTGGTCCAGGTGATCTATGTAATTATGAGAGGGGGATGTCGAGGTCTGCTGCTGTGATCATGGCTTTGTCAGGATCTTGTCTTAGAGCCTGTGCCCAGTTTGGTGGATTAAGATTCATGCCTGTTATGACGTCTTGATGGACTGTAGATTGTATCCATATAAAATACTTCTTTTTCCTGTTTCCTGCCTTTGGCCTTCAGTGTTCTACCTCATCTGATAGTAATATTTCCAACCTAACCTCGGTTTTCCCTTTGTGCTGCCCAGTATATCCTGCCTGGTTCATCTCTTTACCACTAAACTTTCCAGATAGTTTTATTTATAGCATGACTCTCTAGGTAAGAGTTTATAGTTGGTTTTGGCTTTTTAAACCAAATCTGAGTCTTTCATCTCTACTTGTTTAATAAATATTCACCATCTAATTTTGTTTTGTGTTTATCCATCTTTTTTCCTTTCTTTAATTTTGTTGAATTAAGTTTTCCTGTTCTCCCTATTTTCCTCTTGGACTTTGGAAATTTGACTACTGTGTGCCTTTAAAGATTTTACCAAACATAGTTAAACCTATATTTCTTCATCAGTATCAAAATTTCTTAAATATTTATTTCTTACCACCTCCACCCGCCAAAGCAAGCCCATGGGCAACTTCCATGAGCAAACTGTATACAAAAGATCCTCCATCTCCAAACTGGTATTTACTACCCTCCCCCTCATTGATTTCCTGCATAAAACTTATGACCAACTGGCCTGCCATAGATTGAGTTGTTTTGTCTATATCTTTCCACATTAGCTCCAAGAGGGCAAGAATATTTATCTTTTTTCAGTCTGTTATAGCTCAAGGGCCTGGCATAGTGCCTGGTACATTGTAGAGGCTTTAAAAATATCTGTTAAATAAATGAATGAATGCCTTTATATTTCTCTCTTCCCAAGTTATAAGTGATTTGGAATTTCAGTCCCCAGATACGAATTTTTTTCCTGTTTATGTAGTTTACCCACAGAACAACTACAAGTTGTTCCAATAAGTACAAGTACTATGTCCATGCTGCAGATGAGAAACTGTAAACTCAAGAAGTTTAAGTAGTTTCAGGCTGATACAGCTTAGTAATGGCCAAGCTGAGACTTGAGGTGAGATTTGCCCAACAGTAAAATTTGCATTCTTAACTGTTCAGCTAGGCACGTGTGCATGAATGCACACACACACACACACACACACACACACACACGTTGTAAACGCTTCCTTTGTGTCACCTGTCAGCTCAGGTGGAAAAGCTCAAGATGAGACCCACAGTAATCCTGATCATGCCACCCCTTCCTCGGGGTCCAGCTCCAATGCCACCTTTTCTGCGATGCTTCTCCAGCTCCCATCAATCAGGATAACTCTGGACTTTTTCTTTGTTGCCAACTTCTATCTTACATTATAGTTATGTGAGCATCCTCTTGGTTCCCCAGATAAACTGTATCCTCCCTGTGGGGCTCCATCTGAGGCCCCTGTCTTGACTACTGCCCCCAGGACAGTATCCAACCACACTGATGAATTGAATTGCTGAGAGGTGGTGCCAGTGGCCTTGACCCATCCAGACCAAGATCCACCTCCTCCAGGTAGTCTTCCTGGACTACTTCTAGCTGAATACCAACTCCCCCTCTCTGACCTTTCACTGCAGTTAGAATTAATTCTAAGAATTCTGTTGCTAGGTTGTTCTCAGGCAGAAGAAAAACAAGCCAAATGAAAGAGTATGACTGCAAAGCCCCTAGGGAAGAAAGCAACGCGTGCCTGGGAGCATCATCTCTCAAGTGCTGCTCCCTTGTGGTCTGAGTCTGGAACTCCACCCAGGCAACCAGACCTGAGGCGTGATTTTTTTTACTCACTGACGGATTTCATTCCTAGCTGGCCAGCCCAATGTTGCTCCAGAAAATGATTACACTTTGTTGCCTTCTTTAAAAATCCCTGCTGCTTTTCACCCGGAGATCAGTACTCAGAGTTGCCCGTGTATGATGCAGCTTGACTGCAAACCAACATCTGTGTTTTGCAGCGTCTGCTGTTGTGACTTCAGGTTTGGGGCTCATTTTTGAAAGTTCTGCTTGTTTCAGTGGATACAACAGTGAATGAGGCAGACATATTCCCTGTACCCATGAGTGTACATGTTAGTGGGGGAGATAGACACTTAACAATAATCCCAGAAACAAATTTGCTTGTGATCACAGGCTGTGAAACCAGCTGTCTGATACAGAAAGCCATCGATGCCATTATGGCCCGAAGTCATGGTGTCCTGGGCTCTGTCCTGTTCTCTTGGACTCAAGTGCGACCCGACTTCCCTGGGAGGAGAGTCCAGTACTGAGTGGTTCCGAGCCCAGATTCAGGAAACAAGCTATCTGGATCCTTACTCTGCCTCTTTCAACTTATTTGATCTGGGGCAAGTTATTCTGAAAAGCCTGAGTTTCCTCTTTTGCATAATGAAAATAATAATAGTATCCACTTCATAGGATTCTTGAGAGTAGAAAGTATAATCTTATTTTAACATCCGGTGCTGGGCATATACTAAGCACTCAAATGTAGCTCCTATTTCACTCGTGTGTGTGCACAGGGTATGAAGCTGGGTCTAAATCCTTCCCAGTTGACCGATAGGCATTTATGTGCAGGTAGATTCCATTCTACAAAGGAAGGTTCACACCAAACACCTCTGTTTTCCTGGACAGTGACAGGTCGGTGTTGAGGACAATGCCATGTACATCACTATCAGATCCCTGCCCAACATCTACCCACTTCTTTGTGAACAGATGCTGGGCTGGACTTGGGCATCAGTGGCCAGCTGTGGGTCATGAAACAACTAAGTTGATTCAGAAATCCAGCTTCTCATTTGCCAGCCTCTCTTGCAGCTAGGAGTAGTCATGTGGCTTGGTTCCAAGTGGTAATCTGATGACGGATTTTCTGGAAAAGCTTTTCTTTTCCTGATAAATGAGTCATGTGACTAACACAACCCTTTTCCTTTCTTCTTGCCTTGAACTCACATGCAACACCTGGAGCTATGGCCACCTTCTTGTGACCATGAGGCAAAAGAATGAGGAAGAGAGTCAACATGATAAGGATGGCAAAACGGAAAACTAGAAAAGGCTGAATCCCTGAGGGCACAGTTTACAGCTGAGCCCGGAACAAACAACCCACCTACCTGTGGTCTTGTTTATAAGGAATCCAGGGAAGATAGATTTTATTTAACCTGCAGCTGAATACATCCTTCATAGATTTGCTTTGCATGACTCACAAGTAGCAGCTCTCATCTCAGGGAATTTGCTGACAGTGGCTCTCCCCTCTAGGAGCTAGTTCCAAGCCAGATGGGAAGGTTGGACTCCTCTATTTGCCCGGACGGTGGACTGACCACTAAGAAGAGGAGACCTTTTATCAAGAGGAAATCCAATCGCCTAGATATTCTTCTGCCTTCCCATGGCTTGCATTGGGCCAGCCTGCAGGAAGTTATCAGGGCAATTAAATGAGATGTTCTCAGACTCTCCTCACCAAGATTCATGATTGAACACACATAGCAGACTCAGCGACTCCAGAAAAGCATTCTGGGAAACTGTGGGTTCCCGAATTCCCATCCACCCCTACTGATGGTCTCACCAGCTTCTGCTCAGGGTTTTGTTTATTATTATCAAAAGGTCATGGTGGTTGACCAGCAGCATGAGCTGCAAAATTCCTAGACCCGGGCTGTGGCCTGTTCAAGTCATTTTCCTGTTGTCAGGCTTCAGGGTAAACAGGGTTGGTATGTCCCAAAGAGTGGCCAAATCCCTCCGATCTCCCTAGTTCGGACACATCCAGTGTGTGTGCTCCCGGACTGCACTCAAACCTGCCCTGCATGATGGTCACGATTCCCTGGACACATCAGCCAGGGTCCCCTTGTCCTCCTTGCTCCACTGGGCTGTCCTCGGCTGGAGGTGCAGAATCCTTGACCCCCGACCCCAATCCCAAACCTCCCCTCCGCCGCCCTCCATCACTGTAACTGGCGCCAGCACCCACGAGCCAGACGTCATTCCTGAGTCCCGTTTCCTTCATCCCCTGCAACCAATTCACTATCAGGCCTGCTCACTATACCCCAGAACCATCCACCGAAACTTCCCGCTTCTCTGCAGCTCTACATCTCCTGCCCCAGCCCAGTTCACCAGCCGCGCTCAGCTGCAGAGGACATAGCGCTTTGGGCCCTGCTTCCCTCCCATCCACACCCCAACGGGCGCCACAGCGACCTTTGCACAACCCAGATCCAATTTTTCTCCCTTGCCTAAGCCCTCCGATGGCTTCCACTGCGCAGAAAATCCAGGTGCCTGAGTTCACTCTTCCCCGAGACCCACGAGCCTAGGTAGCCTAGCTCCTGCTTCCCACCGTCTTTGCTCGCTCTGCGCCAGCCTCACTGACCTCCTTTCTTTTCCTGGGCCGCACGGGGACCACTCTAGCCTCCCAGCCTTCCAGCTCACTGTTCCCGCTGCCCGCACCACCTTTTCAGGACTGGCGGCTCCACCTCCTCCAGAGCTCAGCCAAGAGCCGCCTTCCAGCTCTGGCTCTCGTAGCCCCGTCCACGCCCCGCCCCCCCCCCCCCCCCCCCCCCCCCCGTTAGTCAGTCTTCTTTTCTTTATGGCCGCCTTTGCCAGCTGCAGTTGGCTTGTGGATTTATCTGATTTGTCAGCCACGCCCCCACTCCCTACCCCCAACTAGAATGTGGGCTCTTTCCAGGCTGGGGTTCTTCACTCCTGCTTTGCCAGTGCCGAGAGCATTGCTTGGAACATAGTAAGTGCTCAATAAATTGATACTTCCACGACTCTTCAAGTTGGAAGAAATCCAAAAAATCATCTACTATAGGATTGCAAATTTGCAAATTTTAGGAAAAAAAAGGTAAATATGCCAGTTAAATTTGAATTTCAAATATTTCAAATCCAAATCCAAATGAATAATTTTTTAATATAAGTATGTCCTCTGCAATGTTTGGGACATATTTGTACCAAAAACTTGTTCATTGTTTATCTGAAATGCAAATTGAACTGGGCATCCTGTATTTTTTCTGGCAACCCTAGTCTGATAGAACCATCACTTTGTACTAAGGCCTTGGTTTCCAAACCTGGCCGGGAAGATTCCTAGAAATATCGGCCCCCCGCTGCACCCCAGACAGATTGATTCCACCTCTGGTTTCAGGCCCAGATGCTCTGTGATTCTGAGCACTGGCCAAGTTTGGAGGAGCAAGAGGCTGAAGGTCTCAGAACATGTCCAGAGAGAGGTCACTCCCGCTTTGAGGGGTGGGGAACTCACCGGGGAGCTCTGGCTTTGAGGAAAACTCCCAATGTCCTCTCTTCTCTGCACAGAGGGAGGGCAGCCCCAGCCCCGTCCTGCCTGGCCTCTCCCTTCCATGCATTTAGTCCTAACTCCCAGTAGTGGGTAGAATTGCGGCCCTCAAAGGATGTGTCCATGTCATAACTCCCCGGAACCTGTGAGTATGACCTTATTTGGAAATAGGGTCCTTGGAGATGGAATCAAGTTAAGGATCTCGAGTTGAGATCATCCTGGATTTAGGGTGGGCCCTGAATTCAATGGCCTGTGTCCTTATAAGAAAAGAGAGATTAGAAACAGAGAGAAGAGGCCATGTGAAAATGCAGCAGTCACCGGGACCTGGGAGAGAGGCATGGAAGGGATCCTCCCTCGGAGCTTCCAGAGGGAACCAACCCTGCCGATGTCTTAATCTCGGATTTCTGGCTCCGGAAATGTGAGAGAATTCATTTCTGTTGCTTAAGCCACCCTGCTTAGGGGACTTCAGTTACAGCAGCCTTAAGTCCTCAATTGGATTAGGGGCAAATTGAGGGCACGAACTGCTTTCTTTTTATAACCCCTCCCTCCAAAAGCATTTTCCTAAGGACGCAGTAAGAGCTTAATATGAACCTAAAGATGAACTGAGTCCAGTTCATGGCTATTTTGCAGAACACTCTAAGACCTCAGGATTGGATGAAGGAAAGGCAATGGAGTCTTTTGGTGGCGTGACCCACAGCAGCCTTTGTTGGAAATTGTTTATTCGTATAAGGTCTGGAAACGCGCATCCCAATGCAAAATACATCCAGATGATCAGTCTTTATGGCAGGGGCTCTCGAACTTGACCATGCAGGACCCAGAGGGCTTGTCCACCTTTCTGAACCCAGCCCGCAAAGCTTCTGGTTCGGTAGCTCAGGCCGGAGAGAAAGCCTGAGAATTTGCCTTTGTAACTAACGTACTCCCTGGTGAGGCCAGTGCTGCTGGCCCACAGACCGCACCCTGAGTGGCTGGTCTGGGGATTTCTACACGAGCCGATGGACAGGAGGAACGTGGGACTCCATTCCTCCGCACAGCGTCATTCGCTCAGCAAACCAGCTCTGTGCTAGGAACGGCGCTGAGCCCTGGGAGGTAGAAATAAGGATGGTACCGTCCACCTCCACAGCCACAGCCTCTGAACGGGCCCCTGCATCCACTCCTGTGGGGTCCTCCACACCCCACGTTGGTATCCCTGAGGCCTCCCTCCCTTCCCTCCCCAGCCCACCCCCCCAAACGGAGAAGAAAGAAACCCAGGAATTCAGAAGGGGGGCAGGCGCCCTGGTCAGGACAGAGGCAAGCAAGATCAAAGTCAGACTGAGGGCTGGGTGCAGCCCCAGTGTTTGAGGTGAGGGTGCCCCCTTCCCTCCAACCTTCCCCCTCCCATGAGACATGACCTCTATCTCCAGCAGCAAAAATTCCAGGTTAAAAGACAGGCTTTGACTTCCCACAGCAGCTGAGGCTGTGAAGCTTACCAGATATAAGACACCCCACGACGGGCATTCGCGATTTGTGAGGGAGGAGCAGGGGGTTCAAGGAAAAGGGGTGCAGGTGCCCCTCCAGAAGAAGTTGTCCAAGAACGTGGGTGAGGAGAGAGACAGACAGACTAGAGGGGGGGCCGCCCCGAGAGCCACATTCCCAGCTGGTCAGGTGCCTGGAGTAGGTCTGCACGCCCACCCCCTCCATCAGCTAGCGGCTGGGGCAGCAGGGCCTGGGGAGCGAGCCCAGGAGGAACCGCAGCATGGTCCCCTTCCCGCTGCCCCTCCTCACCCCAAAGGGTAGCAGAGAGACCCATGTGGGACCAGAGGCGGGTCACATAGGTTACACCCCGCGGCAGCTGCCTAGTCCTGTGGGTCACGGTGGTAGTTTAAGTGTTTTGTCTCATCAGGGAAGGAGGGAGGGGGCAGGCCAGCTTTCTGCCTCCAGTCTGGTGGAAAGACACAATTAGGGCCCTGTAGCTCTCCCTTGGGTGGGGCGACAGGCCACCCCGGCTACAGGGGTTGGTTCTCCCTGGAAGGGAGACAGACGGCATCCACCAAGAAGGTAGCAGGGTCACCTGGGACAAGGTGCTCTGCCTGCCGCCCCCGTACCTGCCTTCAGGTGGGCACTGCCCAGGTGGCTCACAGGGGACCTCCTGTGCTGGCTCCCACCTTCGTTCCCTGCAGACACCCCACACCCCCAGTTTCGGCCACAGGCTGTCCTGATGACCACCCAACCCTGTCCTCGTCGTAGCTCTGATCCTCCCACAGCCCTGACCCCCAGGGCAAGGAGGGCCCCTTTAAGGACCAAGGTCCTGGCAGGTGGCTTAAAAGGGCCCCTTCTGCCACCCAGAAGGGCCCTACTGTCGTCTGACGCTCGCAGGACTTCCTTGTTTGGGGAGAAATCGGAGGGAATCGTCAAAGAAGCTGTGGACTGACTAGTCCCTTCGTTTGCTATCAATCATTGCATGTCCCCTAAATTCCAGACGGTTCCCCGACGTTACTCCTCTTCCAAGTCCCAGTGTCTTTACAGGACTTTGTGGGCTGAAAGCGGGAGGAGGTCCAAGTCCAGCGGGGAGAGAGCACCAGGCAGGCAGCAGTGTCCCAACTCTAGGGTGACTGAAAGTCCCTCCCCCACCCCCCAGAAGCCACTCGGTCCTGCAAAAACCAAGACTCTTGGCCACCCTACCTGGTTACCCACTTCCGGAGCGTTTGGGTCTGTTTGCTGGCCAGTAAGTGGGAGCAAAGTTTACAGGCATGCTCTCTGGACCCAGGTTGCCTGGGGTCAAGTCCCCACCGCCCCACATCTGAGCTCTGGGACCAAGAACCAGCCACCTGGCTTCTCTGTGCCTCAGTTTCTTCCTCTACAAAATGGGCATGAGAATATTTCCCCCCCTCAGAGGGTTGCTTCGGCAATCAGCTGATTTAATGTATGTAAAGCGCTTAAAATACTGACCGGCACAAGGCAAAGGATGCAATGGCTAGCCCGCAATTAATTATTTATTTAAATAGTCACCGAAATGGTCCAAGCCCTCATTTTTCCCATAATGAGAATCAAGGACATTTAAGGTTATTTCACTTGGGTTCCAAAAAATAAATAAATAAGAGATATGCAAAAGAGAGATACAAAGATGCACACACAAATGTATATTATGTGTGTTTGTGTATGTGTATATATACATATGGCAAACCCAAAGAAGCAACCGCAAAAAGGACTGTTGGAAATACTAAGCGATAGAATTCAAGGCAAAAAGCATGACAAAGAGGTTTACTTTGCATGTGTGTGTGTGTATATATATATAGAGAGAGAGAGACATCCACAATGATGATATAATAGTCATGAGCCTTTATGCATCAATAACATAGTGCTAAAATAGATGAAGCAAATGGATTTGAGATGTCCTTAAACTTAGATGTTTTTTCTTGCAGAAAACCTTTGAGGTTACCTCAAGATCTCTACAGGACACGCTGCTTGTTCCATCACAACGTTTACGGTCAGTATTTGCAATTACCTGTCTAACTGCCCTTCCCCACTCCCACAAGAGTCTAAGCCCCGGGGTTGGGGGGAGGAGGGTCTCAGACAATGTCTGTCTTGCTCAGGACTTCAGTGCCCAGCCTGATGCGCACGAGGTAGTGACATATTCCATTCTGTATCCCATTCATGGATGTTTCTAAAAATCCATCATACACATTTGGCCAAAAGAAAACTTTAATCAACCTCAAAACGTAGAAGCTCTACAAGTAACTCTGACCTGATAGCAAAAGGATAAACAAAAGTAAGGAAACAAACAAAAAACTTCCAACCTTCCAGAAATTAAAAATCACTTTGTGAAATGACTCCAGTGAAGGAAGAAATCAAAACTGAGATTAGAAGTTATTTATCAAGTATGATATAAGCAACAATCCACATGAAAAAGCACAGCAAGTGGCCAAGTTTTCACTCAGAGGAAAATATGAGAGATTGAAATGTTTTCATATTTGAACAAGAAATAACTAAACTAAATGAAGAAAGCAGTCAAAGCAAGGAACTAAAAAAAGAACAAAATGAACCCAAGGAGAGCAGAAGGAGGGAATTAATACAGATAAAATAAAAATTAAGAAATTAGAAAACAGAACAAAACATAGAATTTATAAACATATTCAAGAACGTGTTCCTTGAAAGGCAAATAAAGTCAACATGCATTTGGAAAGTTCAACATATTAACATAAAGATGCAGTCTCTTCACACTTGCTTTTTTAAAAAAACTATAAAATATCTAGGAGTAAACTAAGGAATAACTCTGCAAAATCAATAGGAAGAAAATCAGAAAAAAACCACATCTTACTAAAGAACATTCTAGAAGACTGAAATACACAGAGAAACAAACGGAGCTTCTGGAAGGGGAGACGCAGTATTTGTAAACATAGCAGCCCTTCCCAAATTAATAAGTGAATGTAATATAATTCCAATCACAAGGGGTCAGAGAGAGGCAGGTTTTGACAAGTGGGTATAAAATTTTCCTAGGAAAACGAATGCACGAGAAAAGAAAGACAGTTTTGAAAAATAGGATGATGAGGGAAGCTGGATGAAAGGGAGGGTGGGGCTCCACGTATGTGGCTCGGGAGTTGGGGTGAAGGACTGAGTGAGCGGGAACTCATTGTCCTGGGCACCCTGAACTCTGTCTCTCATCCTCACAGCCTGCTGGCCAGACCAACACCCAGCCGGTCTCCCCACAAACTGCTGTGACCACCCACAGTCCTTCATCAGTTGAGGCCACCATCCCTTCCCTACCCCCACCCCACCTGGACTTATGCCAAAGACTTAAAATTCAGTGCAGATGTTTGAGTCCTGATGCTTCAAAGTGTGAATCTGTAGCTGTTGCTATGGAGCTAAAGAAGAAAGATAACTATTAAACAAAGTTGGGGCAGATGCAAAGTAATTAAAGATGGTGTGACCCTTCAAAGGACTTAAGGACTGACTTAAAGGGCAAATAGGTAAGTATTGGTGCCAAAGATGCTCAGGACATTGGCGCTGACCCAGATGAAGAGGCTGGAGTGGTACCACCCTGTGCACAGCGTGCTGTGTTCCCAGCATGCCATGCTCACAGCATGCCGTGCTCACAGCATGGGCACGCTCTGTGGCCAGGGAAAGTTGGAGAACAACAGTTGGCCCAGTGGACCCCGGACCAGGAGAGGGGTGACGTGGTTGTTGGTGCTGTGGTTGCTGACACGGCAATGTGACAACTGAAGAAGCCAAGAAGTTGCAGAAGGTGCCCAGATGGCTACGCGTTTGGCAGATGGAGACCAAAAGAATAGGGCAATATCATTTCTGATGCAACAAGGAAAGGTTGGGAGAAGGAGAGTCATCGCAGTCAAGAATGGAGAAACTTTGGATGATGACTTAGAAATTACTGAGAACATGAAATTCAAGGGAGGATTTTTAATCCATACTCGATTGACACATCAGAAGTTCTGAAATATGAATTCCAGGATGCTTGGAATGAAAAGAAGCATTCTAGTGTCTTATCCCCAGAGGAAAGAGATATTTCTTCCCCCTCAGTACCAGTGAAAGTCCACGTTCTAAGCTCTCATTGGCCAGAACTTGGTCACATGCACACCCCTGAGCCAATCACAGTGGGCAAAGGAATGGACCCTTTGTGGGGGGTTTAGACCGGGGTCCCTTGCCATACATGCACATGGGTGGTGTCAACTCCACCATGACCATGGGGGCTCCAAGGAGAATCCAGGTGTGTTTAGGGCAGGTAAACAAGACAGGTGTAAATTACAGGAAAGCCCATCAGAGTTCACTTCCCCCAGAAGAGAAATGCAATGTTTGACTTCAGGCTTTGGACAGATCATCTTTCACTGGGATTCATTTAGAAGAACAAAACTCAGAGCAGTTTGGGCAATGCTGCTCTAATATCCCACCAGCTTCCATGAAGGCAGCCCCCGGTCCCACAGCCCTCACCCAATGGGCAGCCCCCTGACAAGAGCCCGCCTGGGTCCAAGGTGGGAGAGATCACTTGCCATCTTCATCTATCTTGGCCAAGACTGCAGCAGCTGCCCTCCCCACCAAGTACAGCAAGAAAGTTCACGGTTGCACCGTGAACTGTGCTAAGGAAACTGTGCTAAGGAAACCCAAGGGCATCCCCTGCTACTGCCCAGCCAATGAAGACTTTTTTTCAGACCATGTCGGGGGCTGTTTCTGAACGTGATGCCGATGCCCACGTTCCTCTGAGGCATGGCACCCAGCTGGTTAGCGGCGGGGTACATCAGGAGAGGGACAGAACAAGTTCTCACCCCAGAAGGTGGCAGAGGACGCCTCAACCTGTGGTCAAAACGTTGGCTGCGAGGTGCTCCATCTGAATCCACTTAACTGATGAATTTTCATCAACTGGCATTCAGATGAATAGGATTTTATTGGAACAGATCAAATGTTCAAGGGAGACGGGTACATACACAGTATCATTTGGAACAAAACCTGCCAGCCAGTCAGCAAATAACAAGAGGCAGGTGTTGATCTGCTTTTCCGGGTGACCTCACACATACCTCTCCTAGAGCACGTTGCTCAGCCTTCAGTGGGGGACAGTCTGTCTCCCCGCCAGCCCGTGGACCCACAAGAAAATGGGGCAGTGTCTTATTCCTCTGGGAATTACAGTCATCCCTCGGTATCCATGGGGGATTGGTTCCAGAACCCCTCACAGACACAGAAATCTGCAGATGCTTAAGTCTCATATAAAATGCCATAGTATTTGTGTATAACCTATGCACATCCTCCCGTATACTTTAAATCACCCCTAGATTACTTATAATACCTAATGCAATGGGAATGTAGGTAGATAGTTGCCTTTGAGCAGCAAATTCAAGTTTTGCTTTTTGAAACTTTATGGAATTTTCCCCCCGAATATTTTCAATCCTTGGTTGGTTGAATCCACGGACGTGGAACCCATGGATAAGGAGGGCCGACTAGACCCCAGTGCCCAACACAGAGTGTAGGGGCCAGTAGTTGCTTGGCAAATGTTTGGAAAGAAGGAAGGAAAGGAGGAAGTGAAGGAAGGTGAGAGGAAGAAGAGAGAGCTGGTGGGAAGAGGGAGGGAGGAGGGAAGGGAGGGAGGGAGGTGGCATCCAGGCATCTCTGACCCTCTGAGACAGCCGCAGCCACAGGACAGGAGTTTCAGCCTCAAGTCTTCACGGAAAAGAAGCAGAAAGATTTTTCTCCTGCGAACTCACTCTATTTCTTTCCGGCCTCCTCCTCCCCTTCCAGGAATTTCCACCTTCTCTTTGTTGGAGTGAATCTTCTGGGAACCATCAGAACACCGGTCCAGGTAAATTTCACAGGAAAGGAGGAAATAATCTTGGCTTCCGGATTCTTTCTGGAAGCAGTTGGTGGCCGTTTGGAGCGCACTGAATCCCAGGCCAGCTGTGGCGCCACTGGCTGCTGGGTGTTCAAAGGCAGCCCTTCCTTCCCTCCCCGCCTCGTCCTGCACTTACTTCCTACAGCTGCTTCCTGCTCATGAAGCCCTGGAAGAAAGATACATCCCATAGATTGGGACATCAGCAGAGAAAGTTCCAGCTCTTCGTGGGATCACAGCTGTGTCTACCCCAAAGGTTGCTGCTCACAAAAGCCCTTTCTAGGGGCACGGGAGAAGGAAGAGGTTTGGAGGGACTCGTGTTTCTAGTGACATCACTGCATCTCCACTTGTCATTTCAAAGCAGCCTCAAAAAAGAAAGGCTGGGGCTTCCCTGGTGGCGCAGTGCTTGAGAGTCTGCCTGCCAATGCAGGGGACACGGGTTCGTGCCCCGGTTCCGGGAAGATCCCACATGCCGCAGAGCGGCTGGGCCCGTGAGCCATGGCCGCTGAGCCTGCGCGCATCCGGAGCCTGTGCTCCGCAACGGGAGAGGCCACAACAGCGAGAGGCCCGCATACCGCAAAAAAAAAAAAAAAAAAAAAAAAAGAAAAGAAAGGCTGTTCTAGGGAAACAGGCTCAGGGAGTATTCATTTCAGGAACTTCATCCCCCATCCTTCCTTTACAGAGCCCTGAGGGCTGCCATCCCAACCAGCGTGGGGCAGGATGGATTTTGGCCAAAGGCTCATCTCAATGCGGCTGTGCTGGCACCCAGCAGTCTTTTTCTCTGGACCTCCATAGCCCCCTTTGTGACAGCAGAAACTGACTCATCATCCCTAAGATAAATTAATGCTAATATGTAATATTTATATCGCATCTTATATTTTAAAAGCACTTTTATTTCATTTGCTTCACTTACGCCTCGGAGCCAGGTACTGTGTGTATCCTCATAGACGAGGAAACCAAGGCTCACAAAGTTGACTTATCCAAGCTCTAGATAACCGTCTAGACAACCATCTCGAAAATATTGAAGCTAAGACTGATCAATATCCAGTCCATGAAGGACATATACATAATTTAATTTCTCAAGTCCATTGTGAAGTTAATTATAATAAAGCTTAAATTAGCCTCTCGCAACCAATGTTGCATTTTAGTGGAATATCCATCCAGATTACTTTTCTTACCAAAACTGGATTCTATTGCAAATACTGTTTTCTAATTTGCTCTTTTCTCTGTTTTGTTGGTTAAAGAGCATTTCCTTGTGAGGCTGTTTGGTCATTTACTTAACCAATCCCCTACCGCTGGCCGTCAAGGTTGTTTCCAGCTTCCTGATCCAGGCTTTCTGAGGCAAACCCTCTAACACGTGAGGCGGTCCTTCCTACAGGAAGAGACTTTTCCAAGTCACTGACTCACTTGAATGGAAAATCAGAATTGAAGGTCCCTCTGCCTGGCTTGTTCACTTCCCCACAGCACTGTCACATCCCCGAAGGCACAGGAGGAAATGACTGGGATGACAGTGTTGACTCTGCAGCCGCTGCTGCCTGCATCCCCTGCTGCCTGCATCCCCTCAGCCATCCTATTTCCGGTCCACACCCGCAGCTCTCTGGGCTGCTTTCCCGGGCAGCCAGGACCTGCTCTGCTTGGATGGTGGTGGTGTGCTGGTAAATGGGGAGAAGGGGAGCTCTGATTTGTAGCATTTGCCAATTTCCGTGATGTAAATATTCCTACCACAGCTGATTTTAAACTACCAGTGCAGTGTCACTGGACACAGAGTTGGGGAGAGCTGAGCACAATGGCTGCCCGTGAACTGGTACTTGTTGAAAGTACTGTCCGTTGGGATAACTCAGTTACGAGCTCCGCGCTGCCTCCCAAATTTCCCAGTGACACAAGCTCCAGGTACCCGCCGAGATAAACTGCTTAATAACGCTTGGCCTGGCTTCCTTCTCTTCCCTGTGGACTTACACCCCGATGGAGTTTCCTGGGACCATCTTCCAAATAAACTACGTATGCTCAGGGTCTGCATTTAGGCGGAACTCCACCTAAGATGCCCCCATACAAACTTCACAGCAATGGACAGTTTTGAACCTGAAATCACAGTAGGAAGTCAGGGGTTCAAGGCAGGGGTGGGAATTTTTTCACACAAATGCTCCCCATGAAGAAAAACTCCCCTCAAGTTGGTGGCTGCCAGGAAGTGCTATCAGACATGGGGTTGGCCGCAAGCTGAGAGAAGAAAGGATGCACCTCCGCTGAGGCAGAGGGAAGGGCATTTCCTGGGGTCTGGAACCCAGGGAGGAAGAGGGCATTTCTCAGCGCTGTCCCCACCTGCGTCCATCCAGCCTCCATCACCTCTCTCCTGAACCACGGCAGCAGTGCCCACGTGAGTCAGCCTCACTCCACATACCGCCTCCCCCATTCTCCACCCTGAGCTGAAACACATGACCGTGCTGACCTCTTCCTTCCCCTGCTTAAAACCCTTCAGGTGTCCCTAAAGCTCTCAGCTTCCGCACCATGGCCTTTGGACCGGTCCGTGATCTGGCCCCGCCTCCCTCTCCAGACCAGGCCCCGCCTCCCTCTCCAGACCAGGCCCCAGTCCCAGCCACGTTACTCCCCGCCCCTTGCCTCTCCTTGGCACACCCGTTCCCTGGAATCCCCTTCTTCTCTTCTTCGCCCAAGTCCTGCTCCTTTTTTGAAACTCAGCAAGAAGGGTGTCTCCCATCCAGGAAGGCCTGCCTGACACCCCTAGCCTAGACTAGCCAACATTCTGGTCCCTTTGCTGCCAGGGGTCCCTGTGTACAGTACCTAACACAGCACACTGTATCATAATTATGCGTTCGTGTCCCGGTTTCCTCTATGAGGCTACGACCTCCCTGAAGGCAGACTCCTTGTTT
This sequence comes from Globicephala melas, assembly GCF_963455315.2. Taxonomy (NCBI): domain Eukaryota; kingdom Metazoa; phylum Chordata; class Mammalia; order Artiodactyla; family Delphinidae; genus Globicephala; species Globicephala melas. Next base: position 81,807,234 of record NC_083328.1, read on the forward strand.
CAATCATCTCTGCATCTTCTCACTTAGCATCTTGTCTGGAGAATGGTGGGTGCTTGGTAAGAATTTTACATCAATTCAGTCATTCGTTCATTGCTTCTGGCTGCAAAGATATCTGCATTCCCTCCACGACTGGTAGCTGAGTCATGAGGGGAGGAAGAGAGCGTGGTGACAGTTAAAATTTATTAAGTATCTATTTATGCTAAAAAAAAATACCGGTGGCTCTAGGTCTTAAGGGATGGGGTCTCTGAACTCAAGGAGTCTGCCAGGAGGTAAGATTTGCATACCTAACATGTTAGACCGTGGTACCTCGAATTTTAACCTGAACAGAAACCAACCAGGGTTCACGTTAAAGGGCCGGTTCTCACTCAGCTGGGCTGGGGTGGACCCAAGACTCGGCACTTCTCACCAGCTCCCTGGTGATGCGTATCTGTAGGCCTGCACCACACTGTGAATAGCCGGGTCCTTGGCTCTTAACGAAAACCGTCTGGCAGGCTGTAAGCAAAGGTGACGTTGCATGGCACATTCCCCATAATCACCATCCCAAACTTAATATTTCCTTTAAATCAACTCTTGCTTTTGTGTCCTAAATGTATTTACAATAGCCAGGACATGGAAGCAACCTAAATGTCCATCGACAGATGAATGGATAAAGAAGATGTGGTACATATATACAATGGAATATTACTCAGCCATAAAAAAGAATGGAATAATGCCATCTGCAGCAACACATATATATAAATGTGTGTGTGTATATATATATATTTTTTTCTCTCCCTGTTGGTTCTTTTTCTCTGGAGAACGCTGACTAAGACAGTCTGTTTCGGAGAGGCCCTGCCCTAGTACTCCACTGTAACCTGAGGTCTCACACAGTGCCAGGCACATGGTAGAAACTCTGCCAACATTTGTTCAGTAAATAAAATTTCCAAGAAAACCACATTCGACTTCACTGAATGAGACCCTGGTCACTACGTATCCAACCACCCATGCTCAGTAAGTTAATATGTCACAAAGCTCCCTTTACTATCGTTATCCCCTAATTTCTTAAGAGTCAGTTGGAGTCTTGTTGGTTGCAGTAAATTTCCACGCTATCAAAAGGGCTGAGCAGGGCTTCCCTGGTGGCGCAGTGGTTGGGAGTCCGCCTGCTGATGCAGGGGACGCGGGTTCGTGCCCCGTTCCGGGAAGATCCCACATGCCGCGGAGCGGCTGGGTCCATGAGCCATGGCCGCTGAGCCTGTGCGTCCGGATCCTGTGCTCCGCAACGGGAGAGGCCACAACAGTGAGCGGTCCGCGTACCGCAAAAAAAAAAAAAAGGGCTGAGTTAACATCATTTAGAGATAAACTAGGACAGCATTTTCTTAAGTCTCACCAATATTTTTTCCTACAGTCTATCCTTTTTTCCTCTTGCTTTTGATTCAGAGAGAAAAGGAGACACACCAGGAGAATTAGAGCACAATCCACACCCCAGGTACTGATTTCAAAGCAGATTTCAAAGCAGGCGTCAAAACCTTTAGGCTTTTTTGTTTTTTTTTTTTTTGGCTGGTAAATAGGAACTTCTGACTCGCTAAGACAAGCCCAAAAGGCAGAGGAGGCCCTGTTGCTAAGAAAAATGGCAGGTGAATGACTCTGCTTTGAGGTCCCCCAAATCCTGAGGCTCCCCAGCCTGGGCTGCATGTCTGGGTGTTACTAGAAGGATGTTAGGATGCTGGCAGAAGCAGCCAGTGGGCTTGATTGACTCAAAAACACTCCAGGAAAAAAGAGCTCCTAAACTTGTACCCAGCCCTCTGTGTTTTTCCCAACCTCTCTCTCCCCATGAAAGTAATAGATAACCTAGCAACTGAGATGGGGGTTGAAATTTGAAGATTACAGCTACCCCGAAGAGATTCATGTTTTATGGGAAGAAATTAGGACTGAGACTTCTTCTTCTAAGATTGGTTGGGTCAAAGTCAAGAAACAAAACATCACCTATTACAAACTCAACTGCTTCAGCAGCTAGGCCAGTGATGTCACGGGCAGTGGGACATAAGAGAAAAGAGAATGGTGACAATTGTGGAAGCCCAGAAGCCATGGCCACCTCCCCTGGGGCCCTCCACATGGCTCCAGGCAACTGTCGCTGTGTGGAAATACAGCCCCCAGATCTCTTGATTTTTCACTAGAAGTTAGATATCTGTATCTAAAATTCAAATCTCCCAATAATGAGAACGATTCATATTTTTTAAAAAGGATTTGGGGACTTCCCTGGCGGTCCAGTGGTTAGGGCTCCACGCTTCCACAGCAGGGAGCACAGGTTCGATCCCTGGTCGGGGAACTATATAAAGTCCCACATGCCATGTGGTACAGCCAAAAAAATAAAAAAATAAAGTAAAAAAGGATTTGGACAGGTGCCTGGCCAAGTGAGTCTCTGACTGGATTCTGCCCTCAAGCCAGATATTAAGCAGAAGACCTTGATCAATGAGATTTGGAAAACAGGCATTTGTCAGCAGGGTAGCTGGTCGTGACTCTGTGTAGGGTTCCTTGGTTTCTCATTAACTTCAGGGTGGCAAATCAGTGTTATCTCAGCTACTGAAAATATGTATTTGAGCGAACAGTAAAGTGACTAACTCATCCCGGTTTGCCTGGGCTGTCCCAGTTATAAAACTGAAAGTCCTGCTTCCCACAGACCCCCTCGGGCCCTTTCAAAACCAGGACAGTTGGTCACCCTAACAAAGAAGACACTCGGTGAGCCATCTGGCTGTGCCCACTTGGGAGCTCGTAGGTTTGAAGAGGAAAAAGACCCTTTGCGGAATAACTGTGGCCACAATGGGGACCGTGCCACTCAGACTCAGGTCAAACATCGCTTCTTCTGACCTTCACCTAGTGGAACGAAACTGAGAAGCTGTGCCTTTAAACATAGTCTATCCGATCTCCCAGGTGTCTGCACAGAATTACTGGGAGAGCCTGGGTGCGTGAGTGACTACACGGGGCAGCCTCCCTGCCACCCAGACTGGACTGTGTCACAAAGGAGGACGCATTTTGATGCTGTGAAGCCACTGAGATTTGGGGGTTGTCTGTCACGGTGCTTGGTGTACCCTGAGTGATACACCAGGGGATGCTTACCTTTTTGGCCAGCAGCACCTGGCATGAGGGTGATCACACCACCCGATTAGACCCATCAGATTTCCTCCCCAAGGACTTTGGATTCAGTGCTCAGGGGCCGAAGTGGTTTCTACCTGCTGCTTGGAGGTAGGTCTCAGCAGGAGGCATGGGGTGGTCCAGGGCTCGGAGGAGAGGAGAACGCTGCTCTTAGGGGCTGAGTCATGGCTCCAAATTCATACGTCGAAATCCTAACCCCCAGTACCTGAGAATGTGACTGTTTGGGGAGATAGGATCCTTCCAGAGGTAACTAAGAATAAGTTCAACAAGGTGGCCCCAATCCAATATGGCTGATGTCCTCATAAGAAGAGGAGATTAGGACCCAGACATGCACAGAGGAAAGACCATGTGAACACACAGGGAGAAGACGGCCATCTGCAAGCCAAGGAGAGAGGCCTCAGAAGAAATCAACCCTGCCCCCACCCTGATCTGCAATTTCTAGTTTCTGGAACTGCAAGGAAATTCATTTCTCTTGTTTAAGCCTCTCAGTCTGTGGTCCTTTGTTTTGGCGGCCCGAACTGATGATTATAACCGGTCAGCAGAGAAGACGAGCCTGAAGGTGAGAGAGACAAAGCTTCCCTGACTCCTGCAGTCTTTCTTTCCTGTTTCTGAGCCTCCATGGGATCTGACTCTACTTCTGGTCTTCAGATCTCGGGAATAACAAATTCCCCCCCCCTTCCGCTAAGCTTACTTGCAAACAAAGCAACCTGAACCACATAATTTGGTTTTGTGATTATGACCATGACCCAGAGACCTTATTCCTATGAATGTTCTTAGCCCATCAGAAAAGGGACATTTAATGCGAAACATTTTTGTGGTAGACAGGTAAATTCTTGCTTCCTTTTCCCCTCAACTATTCATACAGAAGCCGGGTCAACCAACGAATGCACCCGAGTTTTGAATTCCAGTTGAATTCCAAACAAGAAGCAATTAATGGAAAGAACAATTTCACATTCAGCCCAAGTAGTTGAAAGCCTCACAGCCAGGTGAATCTTCAAAAGCAAATGTCCCATCCTTCCTCTTTCTGTCTCTTGCACTCAGGTGGTTTATTTGATGGCGCATGTGTTGGCAAAACATCAGGGCTTTTGGAGAAATGCAGTAACTCTGCCTTGAGCTCCTAGCTCGTGGGCCATCCAGGGCCACCCACCCCCGCAGGAGCAGAAGACATCAAGAGGCTTCAGTCCTAACGCAAGCAAAACAATGAAGGAAATCAGTCAACTTTTCCAAATGCTGATGCTTTGGCCTCGTGTTTACCCTCGTCTCCCAACAGGTCCCCACCCACACCTTAAGTGACATCGCAGGTTAGCAGAGTGGAGCTGCCCAGAGAGGTGCTGTTTTGCTCACGTCTGCTATTGGTGCAGTCACAAACCACTCAGACTGGAAAAAGCAGACAGCTGTGCCCAGCGGGCTCACATGTGCCGGCTCCACCTGCTAAATCATTAAAGCTGAGCCTTGGCAGTCTGCAGAAAAACACATTTGTTTTCTCCATAAAGAGGAAGAGTAAGATTTCCTCTCATCCTCATAAGTTTCTGCAATTACTTTAATGTGCAAAGCGCCTTGTACAAGCAGGAGGCTGTTCCATAGGCTAAGGGGCCGAGAGGCAGGCTTTTATTAAATTATGTTCTAGGTTAAATGATACATCCACCCGCTCTGGTGGCTTAACCACCATTTCACAGTAATAAGGCACATTAATGCCAAAGCTCACAACGACATGCAGAGCTCAGCAATGTGCTTCTCCCACTAACACACATCCCCAGGAAACAGCCAATGTGGTGGTCCAGGAGGGGTCACTCGGAGAGAACGGACCGTCTTGGGGATGGTGACAGGGGTGATTCACACACACTGTCCTAGAGTCACCCGGGAAAGGGAGGATGAGTCTACGAAACCTGAAGAATAGAGGTGTCCCAGCTCCTGAATCCAGAATAAATAAGCCTTTATTTCCATCCTTTTAATGTATGATAGTCTGTCCCAGATTTCAGATTTCATATACCAGTTATATTCCCAACTCACCCCACCCAACATGGAACTGACTGGAGTCATTAGGACAGCCTGAAGGTCCACTCTCTTGCCTGGTAAGTATGCGCCTCTGAGCTTCAACATTCTCATCTGTTAAATTGGCATAAAAATAATAGCTCCTTCTTAGGGCTGTGAGAGAATTGAGGGAGAGAATGTATGCAAAGGACTTAGCACAGTGCGTGTCTCTTCAAGACCTATTATCATCAGTGTCAGCAGCATTTCTCTGCAGGTATCATATAAGATACTTTCAAAGCTTACATTGCCCTTTCAGTGCAGTCCTCGGACCCCATTCTAAACCTGGTACCTACAGGTCTGTGAGACTAAGGGCAAACTACAGCTTGTGGGCCGAATCCCCTGCTTGCCACCTGTCTTGTACACCTGTTGAGCTAAATAACAGTTTCTACATTTTTAATAGAAAGAGAAAAATAGTCCTCTTCCAAAGAAGACTGTTATCGTGTGATGTGTGGGAACTAAATGAAATTCAAATTTCAGGGTCCACAAATAAAGTTTTATTGAAACACAGCCACCCCCATTTAGTTAGGTACTGGCTATACTTTGTGCTAGAATGGTGGAGTTGAGTAAACTGCAACAGAGACATCACACATAAAGCTGCAAATATTTACTATAGTTCCCTTACAGGGAGTTTACTGACCTTCATTCACGGGAATAAAACCATCATCTTTGGAGGTCTTGGCCCAGTCTCACGGCTGATGTTGAAAAACCCCAAGACCTGACTTACTGGGGTAGATGTGAGAAGCACCTAGAAAGATAGGGATTTTTATCAGCTCATTGACATCTCAAACAAAGACAACGCCAGAAGGGGCTAATGGCTTAGAGTTACGGGAAGGACCCTGGCATCGGAGTCGTGTTTGAAACTCAGCTTGGCCACAACAGACTGTGTGACTTTGGACTGGTGACCTAACCTCACTAAGTTCTCAACTGTAAATTGGGGTATCAGTCCCTTTGGCAGGGGGTCGTCATGACAACGGCAATAAATGGCATCCCCACTGCGGAGGATCCGCTGCTCTGCTGGTGAATGACATGTGTTTGCTCCCTCCTTCCAAAGTTTGTCTTTGTTGTCTGTCAAAGAAGAAAACATACCAAAAGGAAAAAATTCTTCCATGATATGAAAAACACTGTTGACTTTCAGTTTCAGCTCCAACACGCGAAAAGCTTCAAGTCGTCACTCCCAGGTCTACGACAACAACAAAAGCTGAACTAACTGAAGAATCAATGACTTTTCTTGGACCCGTCAGATACCTGAGTTTTCAGGATAAACTTCTGCTCTGAACTCTGGAAAGATGGGTGATGCCAGAAGCACAGCTGAGCCGTGCTTATCTGGAATAGAAGCTGCTGGAGCCAGAATCAGTAGGAAGAGTTAGATGGTAATGTTTTTAAAGCTTTTTTTTCTTTTGTCCTCGAAGTGTGGCATGTGGGATCTTAGTTCCCCAACCAGGGATAGAACCGGTGCCCCCTTCATTGGGAGCACAGAGTCTTAACCACTGAACCGACCACCAGGGACGTCCCTAAATGATAAATTTTATGAATTGCTGAAGGCTGAGTATGAACTAGCTGAGAGCGAGGAACTCTTGGGAACTGTGGTCCTTGGGTTGAGGGAGGTAGGGTGTGGATTTCATGGGCTTTATCTCCAGGAACTCCACCAGGTTCTTCCTGTGAATATCCAAGAAAAATCCCTTTGGGGCTCTGGCAAGGGGAAGGGAAACCTAATCCTTGTGAAATACACTCGGATATGTCTCCATAACAAAAGGCCACTCTGCATTATCCCAGCTAGGGAAAGAGCAATCCTCTTACTTTAACCCCTCCAGCCTGGTCTCACCTAAGGATGGGGTAATGGATGAGAAACATTTGTGAAGGTCACAAGCCTGTTACACAGGCCCGGTAAAAGACAGATTTAACCTAAAGATTACAGAACACTCCCTTTCTCCCACTCCTGACCACCACAGCAACAGGGCTCCAATATAATAGCAGTGGATTACAGCTGAAAGTGTATTACTTGATATGACATGTCTGGCTTGCAACAAAAAATTACAAGGCATACCAAAAGGGGAAAAAAAAACACAGTCTGAAGAGACAAAGCAAGCATCAGAACCAGACTCAGATATGACACAGATGTTGAAATCATCAGACAGGGAATTTAAAGTAACTATGATTAATACATTAAGGACTCTCATGGAAAAACATGCAGTACAGATGGGTATTGTAACCAGAAAAATAAAAATTCTAAGAAATAATCAAAAGGAAATCCTAGAGATCAAAACCTTTCTAACAGAAAGGAAGAATGCCTTTGATGCCTTCAGCAAGCTGGATATGGCTGAGGAAAGAATTAGTGAGCTTCAAGATACATCAATAGAAACTTCCCAAACTGAAAAGCAAAGAGAAAACAAATGATAAAAACAGAATATCCAAGAAGTGTGGGGTGTTCTGGCATTATTGGAATGCCAGAAGGAGAAGAAAGAGAATGGAGAAAAATATTTGAAGAAATAATGGCTGAAAACTTTCCCAAATTAATGACAGATATCAAACTATAGATCCAGGAAACTCAGGGAATACCAAAAAGCTACACCTGGGCATATCCCATTCAAACCACAGAAAACCAAAGATAAAGAGAAAATTTTGAATGAAGCCAGAGGGGGGTGAAAAAAACCTCACCTCTAAAGGAAAAAGGATAAGAATTACAGCAGATTTCTCATCAGAAACTGCAAGCAAGAAGAGTTCAGTGAAATATTTTAAAATATTGAATGGAAAGAAAAATAGGACCAATTTAGAATTCTATCTCCAGATAAATTAACCTTCAGAACTGAAAGAGAAATAAAGACTTTCTCAGACAAATAAAAACTAAGGGAAAGTGTTGTTTGTGGGTGTGCTCTGCAAGAAATGTTGGAAGATTTTTCTCAGACAGAAAGAAAATAATAAAGGTTGCAATTTTTTTAATGTACATTTAAAAAGAAAAAGCAGAGAAGATGTAAATGAAAATCAAATCTTTTATTTTTCTTATTTGTATTTAAACTTAAAGATAACTCTTTAAAGTAATAACGGTTTCTTAGTTTGCTAAGAAACCATTATTCTTAGGCTGCCACAAAAAAATACCACCACTGGGGGGCTTAAACAACAGACATTTATTTTCACACAGTTCTGGAGGTTGGGAAGTCCAAGATCAAGGCTCTGACCAATTTGGTTTCAGGTGAGGGCCCTCTTCCTATCTTGCAGATGGCCATTTTGTCCTCACATGGCCTTTCTTTGGTGTATTAGCACAGAGAAAGCAAGAGAAGTCTCTCTGATGTCTCTCCTTACAAGAACACTAATCCTGGTGGATCAGGGCCCCACCCTTATGACCTTATTTAACCTTTATTACCTCCTTACAGGCCCTGTCCCTAAATACAGTCACATTGAGTGTTAAGGCTTCAACATGTGAATTTGGGAAGAGGAGACACAATTCAATACATAGAAAGTAGTAACATTGTACTGGGGCATCAGAAATATGTAAGCTGTGCCAACAAAGGACCCCAGAGATCCATGTGGGAACGCCCTCCTTAACTGATAGGCTGTAGACCATCTGAGCTCTACCAGGTAGTAGCTGCTATGTGGTCAAGAGTGTAGGCATATCAGAGGTGAACAGTACTGAAGATGTAGTTCTGGTCCTCACCAGAATGGGGAGGTCTTACTAATACCTCATTAACATGCCTGGCATCCAGCTGAGACATCACATGATTCTTAGGAGTAAGAACCCCACCACAGAGTAGGACCTACTCTAGAACTTCCCTAACAAAGCCTATATCAAGCCCTCACAAGATTTATGGGAATCTGCAGTGCTTAGAGTTTAAGTCTTACTAAGTTAGAGAGGCTTGGGAACCATCTAATGCTTTGCATAGACTCACACTAGGAAGATAACAAAATCCAGAGTCTCTACAATACAGTTTCTACATCTCTGGGATTCAATCAAAAACCACTAGACCTACAAAGAAAAAAGAAAATGTAATCCACAGTAAAAAAAAAAAAAAAAATTTAGTCGATAGAAATTTAAACAAGATAGTTCAGATGTTGGACTTAGCAAAGACTTTTATAAAGATTTTAAATAAGTAAAGGAAAACATGGTCTTAATGGCTGACCAAATAGGGGATCTCAACAGCAAATTGAAAACTACAAAAAAGAATCAAATGAAACTGTAGAATTGAAAATTGCAATAACTGAAATTTAAAATTCCCTAGGGTATTTAACATTACACCAAACATGTCAAAAGAATTGGTGAACTTGAAGGCAAATGAATAGAAATTATCTAACCTGAAGAACAGAGGGAAAGGAGATTGGTTAAACTGCTGAAAACCAAAGCCAAAGAAAAAATTTTGAAAGCAACCAGAGAAAAAAGATGCTTTATATATAGAGGAACAAGGATAAGAATTATTCTTGACATCTCATTTGGAAACAATGGGGACTAGAAGACAATGGAATGTCTGAAAGAGAACACCTCTCAGAATTATCTACCTAAGGCTCTACCTGGAGAATTATTCAATCATCAGCTTCCACTCCCCCTTGCTTGAGGCTTTCTCCTGGGGTACTAGGGTACACATTCAAGCTGAATGTGTGTGCTTGGTGATCAGGGTCCCACCTGCTCACCAAGCATCAAAGCATCTCCAGGGCAGGGGCATTAATTAAAGCTACATGACAGGACTTCCCTGGTGGCACAGTGGTTGAGAATCCGCCTGCCAGCTCAGGGTACACAGGTTCGAGCCCTGGTCCGGGAAAATCCACATGCCGCAGAGCAACTAAGCCTGTGCGCCACAACTACTGAGCCTGCACTCTAGAGCCCGTGAGCCACAACTACTGAAGCCCGTGTGCCTAGAGCTCATGCTCTGAAACAGAGAAGCCACTGCGATGAGAAGCCCACGCACCGCAATGAAGAGTAGCCCCCACTCGCCGCAGCTAGAGAGAAAAGCCTGAGCACAGCAACGAAGACCCAGTGCAGTCAAAAAATAAAATAAACAACTTAATTAATTAATTTTTTTAAAAGCTACATAGCACACTTGGAGGCTAGATGCTACAAGGGTGAGGCGAGTCCAAGCTTTCATGGAACCTACAGCAGACACAGCTGAAATTCCATGGGAAACAAGAGGTTATAAGTCAGGGTACCAAAGACATCTGGTATTCGGTGTGCCAGGCACTGTTCTCAGCATTTGACATAGCGTATCTCATTTCATCCTGGCAGCAACTCAGTGAAGTTGGTCCTACTATAAGAGTGGGAACTAGAATCAACTGGTTTAACCAAGGTGCAGCCAGACATGGGTCCTTCACCGTGTCCACCCACTTCAGAGGGTGGACACTTCTGCTTTAGAACATTCACAACAGGTGGGCACACTCCAGAGGCTCTATCTCATCTCATTCACCCCCATTTCAGCATGCATACCCCACTTGGCTGTACGTGATGCCTTCGGCCTTCGCGCACTGCATTTCAGCACACGCACCCCTCTTGTGGGTGCACCCTCCCCTTCAGCAAGTCCTCTCCTTCCCCACGTACACGCCTCCTCACCAGGTACATGTCACTCCAAGGGTGGTCAGTGATTAGACTTGCCCAACCTGGATCCAATTCCAGGCCACCCCAGAAGTGTAGTAATAATTTCTAGAAAAGCCAGGCCAGACCTACCGCCATGAAATCCATTCTTGTTTTTAAAAACAAGAAAATCAAAACAAGTAGGTGCCCCCCAAATTCTACTCCCTGTCACGGCAGAATGGCTTCGATACTGAGTGTACCCATGCATTTATGGAGCAGCTGCGCTGAGCCGAGGGCTGGAACCTGCTCAGAATTGTTGTTTCCCGTTTAATTGGTGGGAACAAAAAGTCATGGATCCCAACCAAAAACCATTCCACTCCATCAACCCTGTCGTCAAAATTGCTCCTCCCTTGCGAGCTCCAACATCATTACTGTCCACGTGTGCATTTGCCAGGCAAGCCTGTTCCCCACAGCATCAGCTGGGAACTACCCCAACTGCCTCCACTTTCCAAGCATCTCTGGAGATTCAGGGTAAGCGCAAGTGACTTTAAAAGTGCATCTTGGAGGGCTTCCCTGGTGGCGCAGTGGTTGAGAGTCCGCCCGCAGATGCAGGCGACACGGGTTCGTGCCCCGGTCCGGGAGGATCCCACATGCCGCGGAGCGGCTGGGCCCGTGAGCCGTGGCCGCTGAGCCTGCGTATCCGGAGCCTGTGCTCCGCAACGGGAGAGGCCACAGTAGTGAGAGGCCCACGTACCACAAAAAAAAAAAAAAAAAAAAAGTGCATCTTGGGACTTCCCTGGTGGTCCAGAGGTTAAGCCTGGTCGGGGAACTAAGATCCCACATGCCTCATGGCCAAAAAACCAAAACATAAAACAGAAGCAATATTGCAACAAATTCAATAAAGACTTTAAAAATGGTCTACATTGGACCTCCCTGGTGGTGCAGTGGTTAAGAATCCGCCTGCCAATGCAGGCGGCAGGGGTTCGAGCCCTGATCCGGGAAGATCCCACATGCCACGGAGCAGCTAAGCCTGTGAGCCACAACTACTGAGCCTGTGCTCTAGAGTTCGCGAGCCACAACTACTGAGCCCACATGCCACAACTACTGAAGCCCGCATGCCCTAGAGCCCATGCTCCACAACAAGAGAAGCCACCGCAATGAGAAGCCCGAGCACCGCAACAAAGAGTAGCCCCTGCTCGCCACAACTGGAGAAAGTCTGCGTGCAGCAATGAAGACCCAATGCAGCCCCCAAAAAAAATCTCTAAAAAGAAAACATTTTTTAAAGTGCAGCTCTTCCCTTCAACCCCTCTCAAACTCAGGCTTTGACTTTTGAGTTGTTAATAAGGATTTCATGGAGCCAAAGTTCTGTAAGTTTTTCTGCTGCACTCACAGGGGATCGTGTGCAGACTTTGAAGGTTGCCATGGAACTTCAGCAGCCAACCAAGAGACATGGAGAGACTGCAACCCACGCACACACATCCCACGTCTTCTCTTTCCCACCCCCAGCCCCGCGCTCCCTCCCGAGCACTCATGTTGTCAGGCTGCCCATTTCAGACCTGTGCCACCAGCTGCAGAGGGACTGTCATCCTTGGGTTTCCACTAGCATTCATCACCCGGCTGCATTCTCAAAGCGGCTCATCTGCTGGCGCCTCACCTGGCTCCCCTGTGGCCTCCGTGACCACACCCTTCACTTCCCACAACCACACAGAGCTCCGCGGGGCAGAGACTAAGATCTTTTCCCTTTCACTCTGTAGGTCATTCATGAACACCTCCTGGATTTGTGAGCCAATTGCCTACAGGCTGGTGCACCAGATATAAATCTACAGTCACGAATTCTGGGGCCCCCAAACTGTCAGCTTCCTTTTTTTTTTTTTTTTTTAAAGCAAACTAAATCCCCCTCTGAGGTCCCATCTTCAGGAAACTGGACCACCGTCCTAGTAATGCACAGCCTGGGGTCTGCAGGAGTTTGATCCAAGAAAGCTGGTCCAGGGTGCACTTCCTACAACTCACCAGCTGTAGGGCTTCAGGCAAGGAACTTAACGTCTCTGAGCCTGAGTGCCTGGCGTGTAACGTGGGAATGATTGCACACGTGTGTGCACACACATGTGCCTGAGATAACAGGTTACAGCACATTGTAATCCGGGGCAGAGAATAAGTATGACCCATTAGTGGTATGATTTACAACAGAAAATCAGAGTATTTTCACGTTGCTGTTTCTCTGGATTCCCCCCTCCTCAATCACTTCCTTTCCAGAGGTCGACTGTATTATCAGTCACCGGAAGTTACAGGCTGCTGCGGTCCCAGCTAGGGAATGGCAGACCCCAGGCTCTGCCAGTAAGGGCTTTGCAACATCACTCACGGAATCCTGCAAGAGCCCGGAAAGCTAGGGCTCTCACATCCCCATTTTACAGCTGAGCACGCTGAGGCCCAAACAGGAAGAGAACGCACCCAGGGTCACTCCACTGCTGAGTAAAAGGTAAAACCCGTTCGTGCTGAGGTCTGGGGGAAGTCCCCAGGAAGCAGGAAGAATGATTGGCACAGACAGAAACTATAGAATGCCGTATCTTATGAAAATTAAAAACAATTTTAAAAATCTTATTTATTTATTTTTGGCTGTGTTGGGTCTTCGTTGCTGTCTGCGGGCTTTCTCTAGTTGCGGCGAGCAGGGGCTGCTCTTCGTTGCGGTGCTCAGGCTTCTCATTGCGGTGGCTTCTCTTGTTGCAGAGCACGGGCTCTAGGGTGCATGGACTTCAGTAGTTGTGGCTCGTGGGCTCAGTAGTTGTGGCTCGTGGGCTCTAGAGCGCAGGCTCAGTAGCTGTGGCGCACGGGCTTGTGGGATCTTCCCGGACCAGGGCTCGAACCCGTGTCCCCTGCATTGGCAGGCAGATTCTTCACCACTGTGCCACCAGGGAAGCCCTAAAAACAATTTTTAAAATTCAGGCTTAGGGCAGTTTCTGAACATTTTTGAAGGCTTTTCAAACCTTATTCCTCTACAGCTTCATATCCGGAAGTCAAGCCGTTCTGGGCTTGTTGAATAGCGTGGGTGAGCGGGCGCTAATGTCAATTCACTTCCTCCTTTTCCTCGCCCCACCCCCAGCCCCCTCCGATCTGTCCAGTGGTTGCTGAGGAATCATGCCGCTGATGGCTTTGAACTTGGCCTCTCGGGGGAAGCGTGTCTGAGCAAATGAGAACCTTGTTCAGATGGGTTGGCAGTTTTGCTCCTGTAGTGAATTCTTTTATTTTCATCCTCCTTGATTCCTTCCCAACAAACTGAAACCATCTTATTTTCCCCTTGTTGAATTAACTTAATTAGGGCATTTGCTTTTGACAATGCTGGGAGATTTTTAGATACTGAACACTCCTCAGGAGACCAGAGGAAGGTGTGATGCTCTCTGCCTGCAATTATGGAGCAAATCGCTCAGAACACGCTCACTTGTTGTATCTATTTATATCTTGGAATCTAAACCTTCATTTCCATTTTCTTCAGTTCTGCCTTTTGTGCCCAGCAGTGAGCAAGAAACTAGGGGCATGAGATAGGCCCCCATTTATGGAGAGCAGCTGGGAACACAGGCATTAACAAATAATAACACATAGAAACATGTAAATACAGGATGCAAAGAAGGCCAGGAAGAAATAGTACTTTGCAATGTGCCTTCTCTCTGGAGTTCTTTGGAAGAAAGCGAACAGGAGCACACCTTTCATACAAGAGTAAGCTCTGCTTTGTAAGATATTCTGTTTGAAATCACATCCATTCCTCACCATAGCCAGTGGTGGGCTCCAATATTCTTTTTTTTTTTGCGGTACGCGGGCCTCTCACTGTTGTGGCCTCTCCCGTTGCGGAGCACAGGCTCTGGACGCGCAGGCTCAGCGGCCACGGCTCATGGGCCCAGCCGCTCCGCGGCATGTGGGATCTTCCCGGACCGGGGCACGAACTCGTGTCCCCTGCATCTGCAGGCGGACTCTCAACCACTGTGCCACCAGGGAAGCCCTCCAATATTCTTTTTGTTCACAGGTTGCATCCTCTGTCCTCAATGCTGAGCCCTGAGCTGGTCACAGGATGCAATCAGAAGAGGCATATTTTAGGAAGATCGCATCTAAAATTCACACTAAAGAGACAATATTTGAACTCTCTATAATCAAACATATTTTCCAGTTTCTCCCTGGGTCACAGATGTGCTGCTTTCTACATCAGCTTTCAAAAAGACAAACCTTTCTGTGTCAGGAAGAAAAGTACAGAGACGAAAAAGAAAAAAGAAACCTCAAGATCTGATTCTTCACTCTCTTCTGACTTTACCAGAAACAAATGATACCTTCCCAGCAGTGACTGGCAACTACCTCGAAAACAAAATGATTACTCCTTCCTTTATTAAAAAAAAAAAAAAAAAAAAAGGTGAGGATATTTAGTTGTCCTTGGCTACAACCAAATTTCTCTAAGTATTTCAGTGCAGCTCAGAATACTGTGTTGACAGGTTCAAATCATAAAAAACTGCGTTGGGAGTTTTGAAAATGCACGGGTAGGATTATGCAATTTTCCTTCCATTTGAGGCTACCTCTGAGGACATGGGTTTTTTTAAAGTGTAAATTGTAGTATTTAGAAGATGGAAGACTGATTTGCAGGCTGTGCTGACTTCAAGGGGCCCTGCCACCTCCTTCCATACGATGCCACCAAACGAGCAATGCCCGGAGGGGACACAGCCCAAGGGGAGGTCACAAGGTGGCATCACAAAGCACAGAGACACACACTGACAAAGTTATTCGTCTTTAACCCTTCTGACTCGGCCAAGGAGAGCCTCCGCCGGGGAACTAGCCAACAGTTAACACACCCCGGACGGTGCCACCCCCCTTTTGAATAAAGAGAGTAAACCAGCAACAGCATCGAACTGGAATGTAATCACATCGGCTTACGTTACTTCTATGACCGCCTTCTACATACGGCAAATAGCATTGGTTCTCCGTTGATGGCGATGATTTAAAGTTTCCATTTTGAATAGATGTATGTTTTCAAAAGTGTGTAAAAATTTGAAAGAAAAGATGAAGTAAATAATAGCACAGATGTCATAGGTGTGGTGCCAAGGACGGGCTTGGGAAAGAGCACCATCAATAAAAAGAAAGTCCAACTTGGTCCTCCTGCTTTCGCATCGCTGCAGAGCAAACGAAAACTAAAATTCATTCCCTCTGCAGTGTGATGGAGGAGAAAGAGTGGCCAGGAGGACATTCACTAAACCGTTATAAGCTATTCCCCCTAGGGAAGGGGCTTCGGGACAGGCGAAAAACATTCATTGTTTTACTTTAAACACATGTGGGTTATTTGGAAATTCTGTGTTGCCCAGAAATTAACCTTTGTCTGACATCTCGGTTATAAACATGTTTTTCCAGATTGGTCACGTGCATAGCGCCTTTGTGATATCTGCGGCATGAAAAACTTGTTCATTTCATAGAGTCTGAAAAAATCAATCTTTTCTTTATAGCTCCTGGGTTTCCAATCTTGGTTAAGAGGGTCTCCCCACCCCCTAGATTGTACATGCAGTACCGTAAATTTCTTGCAATACTACGGCTATTCATTTATTACTTGGACCTAGTTAACCCTTCTAGAATTTAGTTCTGTGTGCCGTGGATGACTGGTTACATTTTCCCTTTCTCCCACTTGCCAGTGGGTCCGTCCTGCCTCCTCTAAACTGAGCTATGCCATGGGCTCTCTCTATAGACACCATCTGAGTCAGAAAGGCAGTACTGCTCCCTGCACCAAAACTGACTTGTTTGCAGGGCCTTTAGAACAGGGGTCCCCAAAACCCGGGCCAGGGACCGCTACTGGTCCGCAGCCTATTAGGAAGCGGGCCGTACAGCAGGAGGCTGGTGGCAAGCCAGCAAAGCTTCATCTGCCTCTCCCCATCGCTCACATTAATTACCGCCTGAACGTGGAAAGGTTGTCTTCCACGAAACCGGTCCCTGGTGCCCAAAATGTTGGGGACCGCTGCTTTAGAGCACATACTGGTATCGGGAGGGGTTGATTCCCCATCACTGTTCACATTTTCCTAGCCATTCTGGGGTCATCTCTCCCTCCATATGAGCTCTAAGAGTTTTATGTGATTATGCATTACTTCATTCATTTTCAAAATAAATTTTCTTTTATTGTTAAAAATGGGGAAAGGGCCTTTTAAGTCTCTTTCTAATATACCAAGAAGTAAGATATGCCAGCATCATAAACAGAAGGTGGCTGAGGGTACCTCTGGCACTGGCCCGTCATCCGCTAGGAGGCTCCCTGAACTTTCTGCAACAGGAAGTTAGAGGGATGGAAGATGGAGCCCCAAGCGCAGTCACCATCCTGGCCTGAATCCTAGAAGATACCTGTCATTACCCCATTTCACAGATTAGCATCTCAGAGAGCTTAGTTCTTTCACACGTGTCCACACAGCTCGGGGCACTTGGAGCTGAGTTGTTCACTCCACACACATAACACACTCAGTGTAAGAGCAAGAAATACACTGCCAGCAGCACCCTGGAGGAAAATATTGGTCTTTGAATATGCATCTCCCTGATATATGGATACGTATAAACAAATGAACTCAATGCTAGCATATGTATACACAAAAATGACTAAGCCTGAATCATCATCTGACAAGCAAAGAGATACAGCAGTATTGACGCTGGCAGCCAGCATCTTTGAACAGACAAAACAAAAACAGAAAAAAATGAGAATCACTCTTTCTAAGTGTTTTTGCATCAAACCCAATATCTGTTCAACCCCTTGCTGTTGCTTAAAGGATGTCGAAACTTTCAAATGCACAGCTTGGTAAAATCTTCATTATTTCACCTTCATTTGTCCCAGCTCAAAGTCCTCATGAGAGAACATGAATAACATAAAACAAATAAAAAGTTCTCGCTTGCTTCTCCCTTCTCGAATTTTTAAAAGTTTGGCGTCCAAGTGACTTGACAAACCCAGACCGTAGCAATGATATTTCACGCAGAATTCTGGGATCAAAATACAACTTCAAAAATAATGTATTTTCTGACATCCCCCGAGAAAAAAATTACTGGTTTCTTCCCTCTGAAAGGATTTAGAAGGAATAACATCTGTGTTGAGAATATTGTGAATATGTTAAACTGACAGGCAGTCTCTAAGGCACTCCGCTCATTAATGTTCTGTGCATAAAATTAAAACTTGAAATATATTTTTAAATCCATTTTGAATCATTTAAGCAATTCTCCCGCAAAGAAACTATTGTGCTGAAATAATATATTTGGAGCGAGGAATATGAAAGCTATTAAAATGTCTTAGACCCCCTGCTTTTCACGAGAAGAAGAAGAGGGGGAAATGTTCTCTCTCTTTGATTTGAAACACGCTCTCTATAAAGCACACCCAAAAGGAAAAAAAACACAACCTACTTTGAAATTGCACTAAGAGCTTGACTTAAACCCACAGGAGCCAAGGAACTCAAGCTGGGCCTTCGTACTTCTGCCCCATCACGCTTGACGGAGCCAGGAGCGGTTCAGTGCGGGCGTGGGACGGCCAGCAAGTGTATGCACCTTCCCTGGTCTGCAGCGGTCAGAGCCGCGAGCATGAAACCCCAAAGAAGGTGAGAGACAGAGGCGCAAAGACAGCCTTGGTTTGCTCCCGCCCTTTCCTGATTTCTGCAAACACCTCCACGTACGCTCAAAACACGCATCGACTCAGTTGGTTTTTTTGGATCCGGTCGGCATGAGTGTGTGCTAAGAACAGCAGATGGATATTCTCCCATCATTGTCCCCATCATCTGTTTGACAAATATTCATTGGGTGTCAAGAGCCACCACCGTCCTAGACCCTGAGAGTTCAGCATTGGGCAAAATTCAACTATGGAAACTATGAGGACACACTCTAAGAGAAGCAACATGATGCTATGAAAGGGTGGGGAGGTCATCTGGCCTGGTCTGGGAAGGCTTCCTGGAGGAAGTGACAGCCGAGTTATGTTCTAAGGGAAGAGGAGGAAAGTGAAAGTACATGCCAGGCCAGGGAACGGCAAGTGCAAAGGCCCTGAAGTAGGAATTTGCCTGAAGTGTTTCCTTGATGGAAACCAGGACAGTGTGGCAGGAGCAGAGATTGTGGGGAGGAGTTGAGAGAGGGTGGAGGTGAGGGTTGAGGTAATGGGTCAGCCCAGGCAGGGCCTGTGTCCACCACGAGAAGCCTCCACCTGCCCCTAAGGGCCAGTACTTTCATTGTCCTTTGCACATGTGGGGACTTTCCCATCTGGTATTAATTCATTTCTTCCCCATAACAACTGTCAAGGTGGGTATCATCGTGATCCCTATTTTACAGATAAGGAAAGAATCTCCTCAACTTTGCTCAACTGGTAAATAGAAGAGAATTAGAACCCCAGGAGCCTCACTCAGTAGCCCAGCCCTCCCCACACTGCAGCACCACCGCTGGGAACGAGGGGGCCACTGGGGGCTTAACTCAGGGAGGGTGACTCCATCCAGTTTGTGAGTGTCCAGCCCACTCTGGCTGCCGGGTGGAGAGGGGTGGAAGAGGGGGGCCTGGTGGGCGCTGATTAGGTGAGATGGGAGGGGAACGTGGCTGGGGGGCTGTGGACGTGCACTTCCCGCCCCAGTGCTGAGTCCGTGGCTCCCCCTCCTGGCCCCCACCGGCTAGTCCCTGCTCATCGTTCGTCACTCAGCCTTGGCGGGATGCGCCTTGATCGTGCTGTGCCGGGACCAGGTGAGGGTGGTCCCCGATGAAGCCCTGCGCTCCCTCCCTCACCGTCCGCATGGACTGGAGCCCGCCATCCACCCCGCGGGCCGGGGACTCCTGAAGGCGCAGCCTGGGGCTCGCTCACCACCGCATGCCCCTGTCCACCTCGGGCCTGCCACCACCTGGGGGTCCCAGAAAGGCAGGGACCACACAGTCTTCCCCCCTCACCACATGCACACGGGACACTTGTAAACTTCTGTTGAGTGAATTTCTGCACAAACGGAACTAAACAGGACAAACCATGGCGTCAGGAGCATTGAAGGCTTCCAGGGTGGATTTCTGGCACTTTTCTGGTTCAAAAGCTGAGATTCTAGGGGACTGCTGTGTCATCAGTCATCCGAGAACACCTGACCCCCCGGCAGCCAGGAGGACGGCCCCCTCTCGCCGTGTGGCCCAATTCCCCGCGTGTCCAGTGCTTCAGCAAACCTCTGGCAGGGAAATTTCGTCTCCTGTCTCCACGCCCCTGCTGCTAAGACCTTGCAACTCACAGTCAACACTAGCCCCTCGTGGAGACACGGAGATGAAATCCACCCTGTGCACGAGGGGGGAGGGAGCGACAAAAGTACGCTGTGCAAATGCAGGGATGTGGCCCTGAGGAGGAGCCCGGCGCAGGGCAGAGGAGGGGCTGCATCTGGCTGGGGTCCTCACGCTGGACACGCTCTCTGTTCTCACCCAACCTGGGTTCAAGGCCTTGTGTTTTGCTGATTCTAAATGAACGTTAGTTCACATTTTAACATCTCTGAAACTGAGACACAACTTACGTTGGATGGATGTCAGACTTAAAGGGCAGACTGAGGCTGACACCCAGATGGCGGTGGAGGTTTGATTCCTCCCTCTTCTGAGAGCGGAGCAAAGAGCTGGCCCCACGGGTCTGAGTTCGCTTTGCAAAGAACAGGATGACTCAGCTGTGAGGCTCCAGAGGCTGTCTGGTCCAGCCAGGCCTCCCGTCGCTGTCAGAGATTCCCTGGCCGCCATCCCTCTCCATGGGTAGAGCGTGACAAGGACAGAATCCTTCTGCCTGGGCTTTTTCTGAGCTGCACCCCGTGCAGCCCCTGCTGGCCAGAGCACACCTCCCAAGCAACAGCAAGAGCTCGGGGCCCTAGTGCGCTCAGCTTCCTCTCGGCCAAGTTCTCGGCAGCAAATTTGACCATTTACATGTCTGTGGCGCATGAAATACCAGGGTGTCTCATGATCAAAGGCATTTTAGATTTCATTACATACGGTGGTTATGTAATGGGGAAGAACAAACCTGACTCCATATGGGATCTGTTTCTTTTACTTTAACCTTTGTCTTCTATTGCTTTTGCTACAAGTTAAGAATGTTGCCTATAGCCTGAAATATCCAGGACAGCCCCTTCTCAAGGCTCTGACCTTTAAGGGCAGAATACTTTTCCCTTCATATTGAGATAAAAAGCTGCAGAATGGAGACTAACATTTGTCTTTGAGGTTTGCAGGAACATCGTGACCTGACCCGCGTGGTCCCCTGTAATAACAAAGGATTCTGACACCAGGAAGATTGCAACAACCAACAAAACCCCCGTCCCCTTTCAGTATTAAAGACGCCTGAATTCTAACTGGGGTAAGATGGTTCTTTGGGATATCAGTCTACCATTCTTTCAGTCTGCTGGCTTTCCAAATAAAGTCACAGTTCCTCACCCCGACAACTCTTCTCTCAATTTATTGGCCTGTCATGCAGTGAGCAGTACAAGCTTGGACTCGGTAACGGTTAGTTGACCTGGGCTGGTAGTACAGCCACTCTGATCCTCAGTTTCCTTATCTGCGTAATGGGATAATAATACCTACTTTGCAGGATGAATGCAGAAATTCAAGAGAGTGTTACATGTGCATACTGGCACACAGTAAGTGCCTGATAAACACTGACAACCCCAGATGAAGATCACTTAGCTTTTCTTTAGCTTGGGCTGCGTTGATTAGAATTTCTAGTTATTTATAGAAAAAGTCAATGTTCTGGTTTTTTTTTTGCCCAGTCTTTCCCAGAAATTTTCCCGAAATCCGTGTTTCCTGGGGAAGATCTAAAGAGAGCTAATATGTAGCCATTTTACAAGTAAAAAGAATTACACAACAGAGCGCAGGGCAATTTGAGATGTTTTCTGTACCAGGCTGGGCAGGTACCTGGGAGTATTACCATTTCAGGCAGACATCTCAGGGAAGATCCTCAAAGCAGCCTGAAATCTCAGCCTTCTGTGTGAGCTCCCCTCTGCAATAGTTACGTGTTTCTTCCTAAACTCTTTTCTGCTACACTCAGCTCTCCATCCTTCTGCCTTCCTGCGCCCAATTTTTGTACCTTCAGGGAAAGCCCATTATAATTATAGAGTATACCCCGTACGGGTCACGTGCACAAGGAGCTTTCATGGGGGTGTGGCCCCCTGCTCCAGGAAGATGCTACAACCCTCAGATGATGCAGGTGGGTGTCTTTCCCAAAGCTGTCCATGCACCAAACTGCTAACTCCCCACTGAGCCCGTAAGGTGGGTACCACTCTCTTACCCATGTTACGGAGGTGACAGAGGCTCCAAGTGGCCGGAGGGTTGTCCTGAGAGCTCACAGCGAGAGGCTGGCAGGGCTGTGGTGTGCGCCCAGGTCTGTGAGGCTGAGGACCGAGCCCTGGAGCCATCCAGCCACATCTCACACCTCCCTCTACACTGCACCCTCGTCACCTGGGGGACAGCGAGGGTGGGGTGACGGTGGCTAGAGTCGGGGTCAGGGTGTGTTGGGCCAGGATGGTTCCAGTTCACTGAGGATGCCTGACAGTCCACACGCAAAGGCAGCCCCTCTCCCCAGGGACCAACGTACTGGATCACATTCTGCTCAGAGCCCCACTTATGCTGGGCATTTTCCTCGTCCTACTCAGGTTCCTCCAAGGAAGCTCTCCCGGATTTATAAACGTGGATTAGAGGCCCATGGATCTGTGTTGTCTCCCGTCCAAGCCGTCAGTAGCCTGCACAGTGGTTGCTGAGACCCGTGTATGTCCCCTGTATTCATTTCCTGGGGCTGCGTTAACAAATGACCACACGCTCGGGGGCTTAAAACAAGAGAAACGTATTCTCTCACCATTCTGGAGGCTGGAAGTCCAAAACCAAGGTGTCAGTAGGGCCATGTTTCCTCCAAAGGCTCGAGGGAAGGATGCTTGCTCGCCTCTTCCAGCCTCCGGTGGCTGCCTGCTTCCTCGGTGGCCTTCGCTTGCCTCTGCCTCTGTCTCCACATGGCCTATCTTCCCCCTGTGTGTGTCTGTGTGTGTCATATGGCCTCTAATAAAGACACCAGTTACCCACTTGGGGCCCCCAATCCAGTATGACCTCATCTTCACTAATTACATGTACAAAGATCCTACTTCCAAAGAAGGTCACATTCACAGCTTCTAGGGGAACATGAATTCTGGGGGGACACTATCCAACCCCATACCCCACCCTGCAGGATAATTGCCTTTGAGAGCAGAGCTGGGGCTCATTTACCCATGGAGGGTGTCGATAAGTGTCTGATAAAGAAATGAATAAATGAGCGTACTGGGGCTTGGAAATGCTTATTCTTACTATCAAACCTCACGAGCTTCTGCAATCGGCCCAGCCTGCGAGCACCTCTAACACACAGAGGGAGCCCCTACTCACTTGCAGGGTCCCCGGTCTGAGCTCAAGGGCTACAAAATGGAAACGGGAACATCTGCCCTGGGAATGCTGTGAGTTTTGAACATAAGTTTCAGGGGTTCTCGACAGGGTCTAGGGAACATGTTAGAAATGCCAGGGAGAAAAAAAAACAGCAACAACACGAAATGCCAGGGAGGGGAGGAGTATTGGGGGTTATCACAGTGATGGGGCCACGTGGTGCGCTAAGAAAACTACACGGGACAGGGGCCACCACCAAGAAAGATCCCCACCTCCAACGACTTGGGATCCCGCTGCTGCATATGCATGGAGGTTCATTCATGAAATCTCCCTTGTAATGATCTAAGCCGGGAGCAGCCCTCTGTTTCTCATAGAAACGCAAAGCCATTTCACACATGTCAATACAGTCCTCTTTGCACAGGTTTATTTGACTTTAAATTCACCAGGAATAAAACTGCTGGATTCAGATACAGACGAGAGTTGTTTCACAAAATCACATCATCAACGGCAATGTCACCAGTGGTATTTGAGGGGCAACTATGCTCATCCGTGGGTAAGTGGCATCTGTGACCGCACACACCCCGTGACTCCACCAGGTCACGCAGGAGATACGGATCCCCTGTCTGGCTCAGTGGAAGGGCTCCTACCTGGGGCGCCTGTGTTATTATTAGGGACCGGAGTCCAGGCACGGCGGAACCCAAGGGTCCTTCGAGCCCATGACTTTCACCAATTTTTAACCACAGCCAAGAGAGGGGAGCCTGGGCACACGGTCACTGAGAGACAGGGACCAGCCACAAGCACAGGGCCCTCAAGAATGAGTGGGGGATGTTATGATCCCAAAGGACTCACGGTCAGTCTTAAAGGGCAAGGAGGGTGTGGATGGGAGAAGACCCAGCAAAGGGCCAGAGGCGGGTTGGAGAGCCCCAGGCTGGGTGCGGAAGGAGCCTCACAGTTTAACCACGTGGCTAGAGCTGCCCTAATGCACCCAAAGACGCCCTGAACCCAGACTCCAACAGTCCCCCCGCAACGCACTCACCAGCAAAATGCTTTTTGTATTGAACCAAAGAAAAATGCTTTTCCTATAAAACCCATCCTGATTATTGTCAGGGTGATAAGCCGATTGTCCCTGGAGATAAAAAGCAAAATTGCATGGGTTCATCCTTTTCCCCTGATCGAGGAACACTAAACACATTGCAGGGTGACAAGATCTTAACTGAGAGATAAAGTGGAAATGACAGCTGAGTTACAGACAAACGAAGGCCGATCGTCTGTAAATCGGGAACACTAAGTCGGGCAGAGCCAGAGGGTGATTTTGGTTTAATTTGTTCCACATGTCACTGCCGTCTTTGCCACTCCCCTAACCCCTTGTCAGCGGGCTCAGTTCATGGCACCCAGCCCCAGCCCCTGGCTACACCTCAGTGTGTTGCTCAAAGTCACCAGTGGCGTCCACCTCTTCCCCATGCCCACTGGGCCTCCACACCCTGTGCAGGGACACTTGTCAGAATTGCCTGCTCGCACCCTGACCACTTCTCCAGGTACTGGAGTGGACACGTGGTCCCAGCCCATTAATCAGCTCATTCTGTTTGCTGGCCGTGGTGATCCTGTCCGAGACGGGCACACACCTCTGACAGTCCAGTCAGGGAGAATGCTGAGACTGGTGTAGGAGCCATGGGGAAAGGAGGAGCCTCCGTCCATCGGGAGCCTGGAGCTGCTGGTGGCCACTGCCTGAAGAACCTGCCGGAGATGAGCCAGCAGGGAGGTGTGCAGAGCCCAGGGGTGCAGGAGACCAGGTCCTGATGGCCTTGCTCTAACTCCTGGATACAGCGTTACCTGAAGCTTCCAAAGTCTTCAAATACAGGAGCTAAATAACACTTTCAAGTAAGAGTCCTGGCTAATACGTCCTCCTAATTTCTCCCTATCCCCGCACATCTAAGTCTTTCTCCCTACCCCAGATGCCACCTCTCTGGGCCCAGGCCTCATCACCACTTGTCTAGGCATCACTACCAACCTCCAGACTGGCCCCCTGGCCTCCAGTCTGCTATACAGTCCATTCTCCAGACCAGAGCAACCCAAACAAAATAGGGCACAGTGCGCCCCTCCCCAGAGCAAACTCTAGGACAAAGTCCGAGCTGATTACAGGGCGTGTAGAGGTCTTGCCCTTGTCATTTGGGCTTTAGGGGTCTCCAGAAGTGGGCTTCCATTCCTTCTTGGAGGCTCCAAGCTCTCTCTCATCCAGGGGAACCGGCACCCTCCACGAAGGGTCTGGGAGATTCCCATATCTTGGAGCCTAGGAGCTCACCTCCACAATGTACAGCCTCAGAGGACCACGGAAACTTTAGGAACTCCATCTTGGCTGTCTCCTCCCCTGGTCTTGCTTTCTCTCTCTCTCTCCCTGTCCCCCAATCACAGAGAAAGAACTGAAGGGCAGTGAGGCTGATTGCGGACAGTGGCCCCCTCGGCTGTGTGCCGGATGGTCTCCCCAGATTCCCATCCGAATGCTCCCTTTTAAGCCTCTTCGATGATTAGACAGACGGGCAGAACCCGGGAGCCACCGCAGCTGCTATTCCTATTAACCGGCTGTAAAAGACCTGGCATGCACGTAGCCCCTCAATAATCACAGCAGAAGCAAATCTCTGGAATAATAGCTATTCCCAACTTAGCCTTCCGGATTTCACAGAGCCTCCAAGCTCTCATCTGAAATCCATTTTATGTGAAGTTACCTGAGCTTGAGCAATAGGAACCGCCACGAGATGTCTCCCCAGACACCAGCGTGAAGAACGCAGAAAGAGATCAGTGCACAAAACCGACTTGCCTTTTAGATCAAATGTGCGGAGTCCCAGTGGGTCCTACGTTGACACGTTTCTCAGCCTCTCGTGTTGCAGTTTCACACCCTGGGTGAGGCTTGTAGCCACAGAATGGTCAGAACAGCCTTCACGCAACCAAACAAGAATCTGCTGAAGGCCTACTGTGTGCTGGGCCCTGGCTGGTGGCGGGTCTAGAGGGAGGAGTGAGACTTAGACCCTAACCACCACACCGGGAGCTTGGCACGTGGTAGGTCCTTAACAATCGCGCAGCAGGTACTCAACCGGAGGGCCTTTCACTCAGGCCCAGGTTGTAGGGGTGAGGCGTAAGGGGTGGCAGGGGGGCGCACGTAGAAACACGCAACACTATTGGCCTCCTTTATAGGCATTAAGATTGTGCAAACCGTCACATGGGAAACGATGTATTCCTGACTCTTGACCATCTAAGAGGCCTGAACCGGTATTCCAGGTGATCTTTCTCCTTGCAATCTGCCACGTTGTTGGTGAGGTGCATCTGGATCTTGGCTTCCTACCTTTACTGCTGTGTGACCACTGACAAGTGGCTTAACTTCTCTGATTCTGTGTCTGCCTCTGCAAAGTAAGAATGACCATCATTCCTACAGGAAGGCCTGTGTGTTGGACGGAGCTACCCAAATGCAATAAGGATCTCCCACTGAACTCGGAATAAAGTCCCAACTCCCCACCCCAACTCGCAAGGCCTGCTGGACCCAGTTCCCATGGACAGCCTCTACTCTTTCTGGGGGTAGCCTCTATGCTTCGCATGGGTCCCTGCTCAAATGCCACCTTCCCTGACCACCCGCTAGAGAGCCCCGACTCCACACCACGCTTTATACGTTTTCATAACACTCGTTCCCAGCCGAAACTCTCCGGGTTCATTTGTTTATTGGACTGGAAGCTTCCTGAGGTTGGAACTAGACCTATCTTGTCCCTGCCGGGTTCCCTGGGCCTGGCACAAAGCCCAGCACATAGAAGAGACTCTACGAATAGTTGTTGGTTGAATGAATGAAAGCCATCTTGCTGAAGCCTCAGCCTGGTACCCCCCAGTGAGTAAATGAGTGTGGGCTGTAATCCCTCCTCACCTCCCACCCCAGTGATCCACTTTCCCGTCAAAACCCTCTGTCTGACCCTCTGTCGGCAGAACCCGGGGCAGCAGGTCCTCTCTGGGAGCAGAGCCCTCCACGTGGCCAGTCCGGCTCCATAAAATATCTCTGGGGTAATAGATAACTACTGCACTTACATTGCCATTCAAGTTCAGTCTTTGTGACTTAAAGCTACGTCTAAACCCTTCAGAGATGACGCCCCTGTCCTCAGAGCATATGCATCTCTCACTAGCACCCTTCTCAAGCACTTCGTTGCAGATGCACAGATGTCTTCTGCTTCCAATCCTAACAGCCACCGGAAGGGGCGTCCTGGGCACTCACCAACCGGAATGACCCAGATCCTCGAGCCACGTTCACACTTGGAAATCAAAGTCGGTTCTTTTCCCTTGCATTCAGACTCACTTTCCTTTTCACACAGGGGTTGGGCTTTTCTCACATCCTAAGAGCTGGGACAAGAGAGGCAGGGGAGAGCGAAAGAGCAGGACGAACTCTACCTCCGCCCCGGTGCGGGGTCTCTAATTGGAGCACTAATTGATAATTATGCCAAAGGTTGAAGAGGCTCAGGAGAGAGAATTCTAGGGTGCTGAGGGGAGGAGAGGTGGCAACGGGGAACTCAGCTCTTTTCTTCCACAACAAGACCCAGAGGATGTGTTCATTGTTACCTTAGGGGTGTGGAGTGTAGCTTATGTGCGAAGTAAGAGAAGAGTTCTTTCTGCTGGCACTAAAGAGAGCATAATGTGTTCGTGAGGGCTGGAACTTCCCAGCTCCCTGAGCTGAAGCTCGGTTCAGCCATGAAGTACATTCCCTGCAAATTAGCACCTTCAGTTCAAGCCTCCGCGTCTTTGCTGTGCAGTCGAGGTAATAATCACCCGCGCTGAGAAAGAGGCACGCTGGCTGCGGGGACCTCTCCCCACACAAAGCCTTCTTCGGTTAAAAAAAAAAATCATACAATAAAAAGGAAAACTGTTTAAGCTTAAAAACTAAAAAGAAGCAGTTAGCTCCAGTTGTTGGAATGTTTTAAAAAGCAACAGCAAGATGAAAAAAATACAAAATGAGAAATCAACGGCCCCAGAATGCTGAGAGGGCCAAAAATATTAATATACAGGAACATGGCAAACCCTCTGCAAGCTGTAAATATTGTCTCCATTTCCCAGGGGTAATCAACAAGTGCAGCCTTCTTCTCCCTCAGCTCTCCCTTCAAACTTCCTGTTTGAAATCTACACTGCAGGGACTTCCCTGGTGGCGCAGTGGTTAAGAATCCGCCTGCCGATGCAGGGGACACGGGTTCGAGTCCTGGTCTGGGAAGATCCCACACACCGCGGAGCAACTAAGTCCGTGTGCCACAACTACTGAGCCTGTGCTCTAGAGCCCACGAGCCACAACTACTGAGCCCGCGTGCCACAACTACTGAAGCCCGTGCGCCTAGAGCCTATGTCCTGCAACAAGAGAAGCCACCGCAAGGAGAGAAGCCCGCACACAGCAATGGAGACCCAACGCAAGTGTAAATCAATAAATTTAAAAATATATATATATATGCTGCAAAACACTTTTCCCAAATAAAATAAACTAACAGCATTAGGTGAATAAATTGTGTCTGTCAGAGGTCCATGAATTTCTTGTTTCGGATATAGGGAGGAGGGTTCGACCCCCAGAACCAGGAAAGAAGGAGATATGTATAAAGCAAAGAAACACAGACCACCAGAAGTAAAAAATCAAGAGAATTTCCTATAAGGCAAATGTATTCATTTGCTAAGCATGGTAGGCACACTGGTGAAGAAACTCCCTGAGGGTAGGGTGGTCACGTAAGCTACGGATGCCGAGCTATTTTTAATAAATACCTAATTTCTTAGCATATAGTACAGTATGGGTGTGCTCCATGAAATTCAAACTTATGTCCTGTATTTCTATATGCTAAATCTTGCAACCCTACTGATAGAAGGTTCCGGTGGTTATGCTAATTAAGGATTGATACTACGCACTCCGACAGGACAGTGAGTCCAGGCTCCATTCATACTTAGATGCAAGTCCCGAGCCCATCGGTCAGGAAGGAGCCTTCAGGGAGGTCCGGGGAGCTGGGGTCTGGGGTCCCTGTGTGATCTCAATCCCCTCTCAGCTTTGGCTGCCTGGAGGCACAGCAAGTGTTGCTCCAAGGAGAAACCCTGCCTTCCACAGACATCACCTCAGGAAGACCAGACCCGGGCTCCTTCCCCAGCTGTCACTTGCTGAGCAGATTCGACCCTCACAGCTAAGCTTCAGCCACTGGGAAATCATCCAGAGAGAAGGGGGCCTCCTCGCTGGTCAAGAGAGAGAGGAAAGCCAGGCTATGTTGACTCTGCACCTTCCGGAGGGTCCTGCCCCTGGGAAGGAAGAGCGGTCCTCTAAGACAGGAGTTTATGGTAAGATGCAGGGGGTGGCTTTGGGGTTTGGTTCAAATCCTTTCTCTTCCACCTATTGTTTGAGGCAGGTTTCCCTTCTGTGACCTGGTCACGAGTGAACCCTTCCTCCACGAAGTCTGTGAATCTCCATGAAGTTAGAGGCTGAGGGAAGCGTCCAGCCAGGACCTGGTGAATGCTGCACCATGAGGGCGGGGCCCGGGGAGAACCCCAGGCCAGCGTAGCTCGGGTTCCGCTCTCACTTCTCAGGAAAGAAGGAATCTCGCCTTCCAGGACAGTCCACCAGCCATACACAGCCTCTTATTCAAAACTGACATCCTCAAGAAGTCAACCCCAGTTCCAACCAAAGCCCCATTTCCGTCCGCCTACACTGTCCCCCCAACCTTTGTGTCTTTGTGTCTTGGGCCAAGGACCCCTCCCAGGCCAAGGCTACCAAGATGCTATTCCTTGGGTAACACTCGCTGTTATTGGTGAGCGCCAGCCTTCCAGGCACTGTGTGGAGCCCTTTACATTTGCTCCTCACAGCCTGCTAAGATCCCTACAAGCTCATTTTACAGGTGAGGAAACTGGGGCTCAGAGAGGTTAACCAGCTTGCCCACGGCCGCTGAGATGGTACACAGCAGAGCCAGAACTTGAGCCCACATCCAATCCCAAAGCCTGCGCACTTAACCATTATTCTCTACCCCTTTCTCAACCTGGACCCATCCCCCAGGGTGCCTTGTGCAGATATTTCTGAGGAGAATGGGCAAGACTGGCAAACTCTTATTCAACCTTCAAAACCCCACTCACTCATCACCTCCTCTGCACTTTTCTGCCTCATCTGGGGTGCTCTCATCCTACTGTTATTTCATATATGAAGCTGCATCGACATCCGTGTCCCTGCTTAACTGAACTCCTGGGAGAAGTTCTGCTTGCTTTCTCATTTCTGCACCCAGCCACACTTTGCAGGGAGCTCTCCAGCTATACTGGCCTCCTTATTGGTCTTCAAACAGCCCGGGCTTGTTCTACCTCAGGACCTTTGCCCTGCACTTCCCTCCTCCATGGAAAACTCTTCTGACCCCTTTGCATGGGTCCCTCCCTCTCCAGCTCTGTGCTCAGGCGTCCCCTCCTCAGAGAGGCCTTTCCTGGCCCCCCACTTAGGATCGTCCCTTCCGTACCCCTTCACTTGACTCTATCACCTCCAGCCTGCTTCCCTCATGTAACTTCCTTGACAGCGTGCATCTCTCCCTGGGGTTATGGTGCGTTTGTTTATCTGTCTTCACTTGCTTCATTCTGTGTCTTCCCTCCAGACAAGTCAGCCCCAGGAGGGCAATGACTTTGCCGGTCGTGTTCCCTCCTGGATCCCCAGGCACACAGGAGGTGCTCAGCAAACATTTGTAGAATGAATGAACCCTTGGTGTCTGGCATACAGACTTTCAGTAAACGAATTCATTCTTAGTTAATCATTTTAACAGAATCATCTTAGAAGCTTCCCAAGAGAGAAGCAGACTTTGCCCCGCTACATGATGGGTCCTCTTCTCTTCCTAGCCATCTACTGTACACAATTCTTCCCAGGATAACTTCCCTCCCGTTGTAGGAATGGCAACCTCAGAGAAAGGGCCAGGAAGAAAATCCCGGGCCCAGCTGGAGACCCAGCCTGGTGGGCTGGCTTGCTCAGCCATGGCCACAGCGTGCTACACATCGCCCTGATGAATTCCTGCAGCTCTGATTCCAGCCCCTGCCTGCCCCCTCACTATTTCAGCTGCGGCAGCAGTAGGGACCACCCCAATCCTGGGCCTCCACCCAGCATTTCCAGCAGCCGAGAAGAGCATCACACACCTAGGGTGTGGGGAACGTCATCAAGAGGGGAAAACACATCCTCAAAACATCCCCATAAAAGCACAAATCTGTGGATAAGGAGGAGGTCAGGAATAGAGAGTCAGGGAGGCCCGCCAGGGAGAATAGCCGATACCCAGTGAGGAGATGAAAGCACCCACGTCCTCTCCGAGGCTCTTGCTAATCGTCCAGAGATGACCTGTAGGTCAGCGGAAGCTTGCTGCCTCCTTCTCTCGGTGCCATGAGGCTCTGGACGCCTGTGCATCTCGTGGCTCTCAGGCAGAGGAACATTCCCCTGCCCTACGCAGAGGATGCACATTCTGTTTTTTAGACACATTTTCCAGCCCCGGCCTATGACAATGTGGTGTGATGGAAGTCGAGGGGGGGGTGGGTCGTCGCTGAGTCAGTCAACAAATACCAATTGAGCATCCCAATGATGGGGGATTGGTGTTGATGGGCGTGAAAGACAGAGTGTGGGGTGTAGGGTCTGGAGGCAATATTATCTTTGAATTGCATTTGGAGATGGTTATAAAGAGTGCATGCCAAAGAAATGCATGCATATGTTCTCCAAAAGCCATGTGCGCTGAAACTCACAGCAGCACTTTCATGGAGGCCCCAAAACTCAGCCCCAGTGACGCCCACATCGAAGTGAACACACCCCGGCTACTCGCAGCGACATGGATGAACCACTCAAACGTAACACTGGACCAAGGAAGCCAGGCAAAAACGACACC
Organism: Globicephala melas; assembly: GCF_963455315.2. NCBI lineage: Eukaryota > Metazoa > Chordata > Mammalia > Artiodactyla > Delphinidae > Globicephala > Globicephala melas. The sequence continues at coordinate 81,839,088 of NC_083328.1, forward strand.
AGGATGATTCCGCTTACACAAAGTTCAAATTGTGATGAAACAAATCTCTGCCGAGAAAAGTCGACGGGCGCTGGGGGGCGGGGCGTCGAGTGACCTATTTCGTAACCCAGGCGGTGGCTACAGGGGTCTCTATGACGGAATCCATTAAGCTCGGTACGCTTAGGGTTGGTCCACTTGGCCTGTATACTTGCAGGTCTCAATTTTAAAGGGAGGAGGGAATGTAAGGTCTTGAGGTTTCCCCGAGGTTTTCCGCAGAGAAGGGCTGCTGCGCCCGCGAGCCGGCAGGTGGGCAGGGAGGCGGGCGAAGAGCGCAGCTGCGGACTGAGATGGCAGTGGGCGCACGGAAGCCGCGGAGCCAGGCGGCCACAACCTCGCCAGGTGCTGCGCCGCCACCGCCTGCGCGTCCTGCGTTGCTTGGCAACCCGTCTCCTAGGCGACGTGAGACGCTGAACCCAATGGCCGAGGGTGCCGGGCGCTCCAAGACCCCAGGCCCCATGGCGCAGAAGCCCATGAGCAGGGCCGAGGCCGAGCGCATGAACCTCGTGGCCCAGGACGAGATCTGGTAACGCCCGGGAACCGGGAACCCAGTGGGCTGGGCCGTTCCCACCTGAAGTGTTCAACCTGGCCGCCTCAGTTTCCCCACCAAGTCCTGGAGGTGATCGACCTCTGGGCGCGAAGAGAGTGCCCTGGAGGGGGTCGGGGGGCCTTGCGGAAAGGGGGCAGTGTTAGGGACGAAAGAGCCTTTCTTTTTCTTTTCTTAGGCACACCACAAAGGCGTGAAAGAGTTTGCATCTGCCTTTACAACCCGCTGCAAAACTTTGCTTGTTGAGATACGACTGATGTGTGCTTATTTTTAATATTTACCAAACGCTTAAAACATCTTAATGTTTGTTCAGTTCGAATGAGAGCACGTCACATTCTCGCTTGCTTGTCCTGGTTTTTGAACAAGAAGCTTTAATTTAAAGAATAGATCCGTTTTCTCAAAGATTTATGTTCAGCAGACATCTGTAATGGATGTTTTTATTTGACATTCTATCCCATTGCTAAATAGTATCCCATCTCTTTGAAGTTTTAACGGGTATGGGAAGTTACTAATTTAGATGCAAGTAAGTAAATATTAGCAACAACAAACCATCATGGCTCACCTCTTAAACTTCAGTTATCCTATTGTCATCTCTATGACTTTTACCATTTCCTTGAAAACCCTGTAATAGTCACTTCATATTTTTCTTTAAATTAGCTTTGTTTCACTTAGTGAACTTATTTTTATAGGAAACTTTATATCACTCTTGAAAATGGAAAGCCAGTATTATTTGCAATAAATACATGCTATTATTATTTTTTAAATCTTTATTTTTATCCAAGTACCCACTATAGGAAATACTACCTAGCAGGGTATTAGCAGGGTCTGTTTGCTCTGCCTAGAATGCCCTTTTCTCTCTTCCGCCACCAAACAAACTCCTACTCATCCTTCAAGACCCAAATCAGATGGCCCCTCCTGTGTGAACAGAGCCAATTAAGCCCTTAGACTGTTCTGTCCCATGTCCAAACTTAAACACTTGAAACGTGGTTATTCCAAATTGGGATGAGCTGTAAATGTAAAATACTAGATTTCGAAAACTTCATGCCCCTAAAAAGTGATACCAAAATTAAGTTTACCTGTTTATTTTTACTTTTTTTAAAATGTGGCTCTAGAAAATTTTAAATTACATATATGGCTCATATTTTTGTCTCATGTTACAGCTCCCTTGGAAATAGACTCTGCTTTAGATGCTCAGTGTCCAGGGAAAGAGTTTGGCCAGGGCCTCTGAAACTGTTGAGACATCAGAGGGGGCTTGGGGTGCAGATATTGATTCCAAAATAGGAAAAGAAACTTGAAAATCAAAATGAATAAATGTTTAATCAGATTTTTGCAAAATGCAACACACCCGCTCTTCAATTGCAATTCAGTTCAGCTCCTAGGTAGTTATGTATAAATTATATTCAATGTGGAGCAAAAGCAGGGCCAGGATTAGGGTGGGATGAGTGAGGCATCTGGAGTGCAATAGTTAAGGGGGGGACTCCATCTCAAGATCATGCAGGTGCTGGCTCTGTGCTTGCAGGAACCTGAGAGTGGGCACCTCCTTAAATTTTGCATCCCAGGGACTCACTCACTCTGGCCTGGTCCTTGCTCTGAAAACAAAGGAACTTTATATGTACCTCCATAATGATTTAACACTCCCCCATTACTATAGGTCCAGGGGCCCCCAAAACAAGGATTCCATTCCTAGATGACCCCTCGGGCAGAGTCAGCCCCAGTTCTGTCTGCTCCCCAATGTACCACCCAACCAGCATCTCTGGTTCTTAGACATGTGTCTTCCTTACATTAGTGGGAAGTCCCCAGCGACAGGGACTCCTGCTTCCTCCCTGACACGGAATCATCCTTCAGTCCAGATGCATTGAAGAATGTAAAATTCTCCCCATTGCACCTTAGGGTTTGCTACTTTAACCCTTTTCAAATGTCTGGCATTTAAGAGCTTTCTTTTTCAGGACGTACCGCCTGAAGGCTGAAAACGAGGCACGGCAAAACTGGGCAACGAACTGGGGATTTTTAACGACCCCCTTCGAGGAGGTAAATGTAAATTTGATGAGCTCGGAGGTTATAGAATCAATCATTTCCAAGAATAAATGGTTATGAAGTGTATAATTTGCGAGAATAAATTAAAGAGCATGTTGTAGGCGAAGACGGCTGACACCTGAAGTTTCCTCCCATTCACAAATTTATTGAGTACTTACTATGTGCCAGGCACGTTCTACGTGCTTCATCCGAACCAGCTCATTGAACCCACACGACAACCCCTGTGCGGAGGGGCGTGCTCTTTGATGTCCATTTTCCAAATGAGGAATTTGAGCTCAAAGAAGTGCAAAGTCACACAGCTCAGAAAGAGAGGCACCAAGGGGAGATGCTGGTCTGGCTGATTCCAGGGCCACTCGGCCTTGGAATTCCCATCTGTAAAATGGGGTGACAGTCCTCACTGCCTCACTGAGTGACTGTGACGTTCAGATGGAAAGAGAGGAGAGGCCAAGTGAATATCGGCACGATTATTAGGAAAATACTCTTGGTATTTCCTACACCAGATAGGAAACAGAAACAAGGAAAAGGACCAGGCATAATTAATAGGGAGTGATGGGGACACCAGCAAAGAGACCACTGACCCCATCCAGAGGCAGCCACCATCAGCCCAGCTGAGGACTACCAGGCAAGCAGACTGGCTGTATTTTCTGACTGTTCGAGAGAGTCTAGGGCTTCCCCGGTGGCACAGTGGTTGAGAGTCCGCCTGCCGATGCAGGGGACACGGGTTCGTGCCCCGGTCCGGGAGGATCCCACATGCCGTGGAGTGGCCTAGCCCGTGAGCCATGGCCACTGAGCCTGCGCGTCCGGAGCCTGTGCTCTGCAACGGGAGAGGCCACAGCAGTGAGAGGCCCGCGTACCGCAAAAAAAAAAATAAAATAAAATAAGAGTCCAGAAATCCAGACGCTTTAATGAAATCTCTGAGTCTAGAATAGTGGCTTGGATTTATAAGACGCCAACAGGCTCGCAGAATGCTTGTGTGAGCTTCACTGGGATGGCGGCCAGTGGTTTGCAACCTTCCACGTGATCTCCAGGACAAAACATGAGGAAACCACATTTCTCTGGGGAGGCAGAATCGCACAAAGGCCGCATAATTCAAAATGTCCATGATTCTAGGCAGCGTAAAGCCCCTTTGTAATTCACCCCGTCCCACTAGCGCTGAAATTATGCCATTCTTAATGAGTTTTTTTAATACTTAGAGAGTTACACAATTTGAAATTTTATGCCTAAAATGAGTCCTTATTAATATAATATGCATAAAAGAGTCTATATTAATATTCCTTATGTGTAATTAAATTGGGTTTTTGAAGGGTTCAAAGTTGCTTTAAAAATTAAAAGGGGGGATGGAAGCTCTCCTCACAGTTTACAGGTTGGTCCTAAACCTTGCTGCCATGTTTTAGTCTAAGTCCATAACCTGTGACGTGTTCTCAAATCACTCAGCAGGGCTGTAAACAGGCGTCTGCAGGGGCCTGGGGCTGAGCTGGCCTGTTGGCCAGTCCCCACGCCACCTCTTTCTAACTGTGATCTGAGCACCACCTAACCTGTAAAGTGCCTTGTCCTGGGGGGCAGTGAGGGGAAGCTTCCAAGGTCTCAGCCTGCGGGGCCCCATCCCTGGGGATTGTGTTTCAGCTGATCGAGCGTGAAGAAGAGCCCGCCACCCCAAAGCCCAAAATCGAGCTTCCCGAGCGCTTCCGCATCCGGCCAGTGACCCCAGTGGAGAAATACATCAAGGTTCGCAAAGTCCTTTTAAGTACTTACTTTCCTAAGTAAGAAATCAAGCCCACCGGAGACGGTGTTTCTCCTGTGTTGCTCCTGGTGGGCCCAGCCACCTGCACAGGTAAGAACACAGCGGCGCCCGGCCTGCGGGGAGGCGGGTTTCCAGCCCTTTCCAAGCGCACACATGCAAGACACAGCGGGTTACTGGTCCCTACACGGGCGGGACCTCAGAGGCCAGAGGAAGGAGTTGGGATTTGAGCCCGATTTGCAGTGGGAAGCAGGGCCACGGCGTGTTGAGAATTGCCTTTTTAAGAGATCGCTCTTGTTGCTGAGTGAGGGACCAGACTGTCCAGAGGGGTGAAGACTTAGATGGTGTTCCCACCTGAGACCCATCAGCTGTGGATGTAGGGTAGATGTCTCTAGAAGTTGCTGAGCTCTGTATGTCCCTGGGTTTCCTCTCATGCATCCGTCACTTTAATCCTGGGTTCTGCTCTCTGCCCAGCTACGGAGAAGGCATTTCTGTGTCCTGATGGGGAGAGCAGATGAAAACTCAGGATGAAGGCGGCCAGGGGTGGGGGTGTTAGGCTCTGCATTTTCTTTTCCCGACGCCCTCAGGGTCTGATGGGGTGGCCAGCTCGTTCGTAGTGGGTGCTCAGTGGGTACGATCTGTTAGCCGAATGAATGAATGAATGAATGAATGCATTCCACTGAGATGTTGAGAGGGTTCCCCCCGATTATACAACAATAGAGGCTCAGTGATTTTTCTAGAAATACAGCAAAATATAAATCATACATTAAAACATCTGTATGTACCCTGACCCATGGTTAACATTTTGGGGAGTTCCTTCCAGATGTTTTCTATGCCTCCATATACCACCAATAAATGCTAGCTCTTTTTTTTTTTTTTTTTTTTTGCGGTACGCGGGCCTCTCACTGCCGTGGCCTCTCCCGTTGCGGAGCACAGGCTCCGGACGCGCAGGCTCAGCGGCCATGGCTCACGGGCCCAGCCGCTCTGTGGCATGTGGGATCTTCCCGGACCAGGGCACGAACCCGCGTCCCCTGCATCGGCAGGCAGACTCTCAACCACTGCGCCACCAGGGAAGCCCTAGCTCTTATTTTATTACTGTCCTTTAGTTGCTCCCCATACTGAGTGCTTTACATGGTTATCTTATGTCCACAACATCCCTGGAAAGTGGCTATAATGGCCATCAAACCCATTTGGTAGATGAGGAAACTGAAGCTGACAAAGGCTGAATAACTTTCCCAAGGTCAAGTGGGTCTGATTCCAGAGCCATACTCTTAAATGTTATTTTTTGACTGCTCCTTCAATAAACACACACACATACACACACATGCATATATATATATATATATATATATATATATATATATATTTAAAAATCAAACTCCACAGGCTGCTTTGTAATCTTTTTTCACTTAACAATATGCCCTATATATCTTTCCATGCAGTTAATTACAGCACTCCAAATCATATTACGTTACTGACTGCATTTTTCTCCATTGTACGGGTCGACCATGATTTGTATACCCTCCCCCTATCTCTGGACGTCTAGTTTGTACCCAGTTTGCAAGGAGCAGCCTTGTAGACACAGTGTTTTGCTCCCGGTCCGTAAGTTTATTGGGAGACGTGCCCAGAAATGCAGTGGTTGTTCAAATGAACCACACACGTGGGGAACCCGCTCTGCCCGCACAAACTCCGACTGGAACCCTCGGGCTGGCCAGCGACAGGGCAAGCGGGGCAGGTAGAGGCTCTGCTATTTCTCCACTGCTGGGTTTTAATTCTGCCACCTCCCTACCCCCGCCTCCACCCCGAGGTCCCCGAGGGACCCTGCTGTCTCTCCTGGCCACGAGCGGTCCCCGTAAGTGCCTTTCTCCTGGGGAAGCTGGGCCCCTCCTTCCGCCATCCTGACAAATGGCCCCTGTGCCTGTTCAGGCTGGGTGGCGGCTGTCACCAGAATCATCATCTTTTCAAAGGAGGTGCTCCCACCTAGAGAGCAGAACAGCATCCCCTTCTGGGGGGAGAAGAGAGGAACTGTCCTGGGACCAGAACAAAACGGAACATGATTTCTCCCTGTGTGAGCCTCTGCTCAGGAGAAGGCCAGGTGTGGAAGCCACACCCCTGTCAGAGCCTGGGGGGTGGACGGGGGAAGGAGTGGAGGGTCAGTCTCACGATCCAGCAGAGAAAGGTACTTTGCTTGTTTCCCTCTGAGCTTCCTTCCTTGCCGAAGAAATGGCTCCCGTCTTCCTCCTTCCCATCCCCTCTTCAGGTGGATAGACCCCTTAAAAATACATTTATGGGGCTTCCCTGGTGGCGCGGTGGTTGGGGGTCCGCCTGCCGATGCAGGGGACACGGGTTCGTGCCCTGGTCCGGGAAGATCCCACATGCCGTGGAGCGGCTGGGCCCGTGAGCCATGGCCGCTGAGCCTGCGCGTCCGGAGCCTGTGCTCCGCAGCGGGAGAGGCCACAGCAGTGAGAGGCCCGCGTACCGCAAAAAAAAAAAAAAATACATTTATGGTTTAACAGGCATCCTATACCCCAAAGGGCAATGCTGTGAAAAGCCTCCTTCCATCCCCCGAGTCCTGAGAGCTGTTGCCCCCCGTCTCTGCACCTTCCCCTGATGCAATATGTCTATCCAAGTGGATGTGGAGGGTTCTAGCCCTTTTTCCTTCGTACACAAATTATACCATATTTTACATCTTTTATGCATCTTTTTTTCTCTTAGCAGTTTGTCTTCAGAGTCGTTCCATCTGAGAATATAGAGAGCGACCTCATTCTTTTAAACTGCTGCGTAGTTTTCCGCGGTGTGGAGGGGCTGTGGCTGAACGGGTCCCCGTGGATGGACACGTAGGCTGTGTCCAGGCATTGGCTATGACAAACAGGGCCTTGGTATGTGCGTGTGCAGGTATTAGGATGTCTTAGGATAAATGCCTAGGGATGGACTGTCAGGTCAAAGAGCGTTTGCATTTTCATTTTTCGTAGATGACGGTAAGATTGCCCTTCACAGAGAATTAACAACAGATTCTCCCATAAGCTCGTTCACGGTGGTGTTTTCATCTCTTCATCTGGTGGGTGAAGTGTGGCATCCCAGGGTGGGTTCTGACTGCATTTCTCTTACCAGTTGGAGATAGACTTGAAGGCTGGTCCCGTGTGTTCCCGAGGTCCCAGCATCGTGGAGAACTGGCTCGCTGGAGGAAATTCTGGCCTCGTTGGCGTATGTTCATGGCCCTCCCTGCATGGGGGCTCTCAAGAGATTCATTTTAATACCTCAGCAAGAATATATGTTAAGGGGCTTCATCCAACAGGACCGTCCCCTCCGGCCACCGCCTCACTCAAAGATCCTCTGAGCCAAGCGTGAACTCATAACCCCAAGCATACTAAACCTCTTCCTCTCAGTTCTTCTGCTGGAACAAATATTCCTCACTGCTGTCTTGGTTCAAATCCCCCCGTAAGAGCAGAACAGAAGATTATTCCAAATGGAAGGGAGAAACCTGCATAAACATTTAGCCTCATTTTCCAAAAATTTTCCAAATTTCAAGGAATTGACAAACAAAATTGTGGGGTTGTTTTCATTTCAGATAGAATCCCATTTCCCTTCTGGTTTTTAATTAAATTCAATTGTTTTTCATTCCCGTGGCATCTATGGTTTGGGTGTGTGTGTGCGTGTACACACACGTATCGTAAAACCTTCTAATCAAACCTATAACCGCCAGGATACCATCTGACAATGTTGCCACGTATTTTATAAAGGGCGCTGTGAACTGTAGTATTTGATATTTCTGCACCTTACTTTTTTCTCTTTTTCGCTCTTCTACCAAATAAAAATTATTTCCTTGGGTCGTGAATTAAATGTGTTAAGCATTACGAGATAAAGAGACATGTTTGGTGATCGTTACTTTCAGGGAAAATGTGATCTCCGAGGCCAGCTGATCGGAGCGCACTTACGTTCAGCGCACCTTACTTAGGGACCCTGGCTCTTCTTTCTGTCTTTTCTTTCTAATTTTTTCTTCCAGTTTTATTAAGCTATAATTGACATACAGTACTAAGTAAGTATAAGTTGTGCAGCATCATGAGTTGACTTACGTACACCATGAAACGATTATCGCAATAAGTTTAGCGAACGTCCATCTTCTCATATAGATACCAAATTTAAGAAATAGAAACAAAATTATTTTCTCCTTGTGATGAGAATTCTTAGCATTCACTCTCTTAACAGCTTCCATGTATCACGTAGAGCAGTGCTCCTAATATTTATCCTCTTGTACGTTACATCCCTGGCACTTGTTTGTCTTATAACTGGAAGCCTGTACCTTTTGACCACCTTCATCCAATTCCCCCTCCCCCACCCCCACCTCTGGTAACCGCAAATCTGACCTCTTTTTCTACGAGTTTCTTTGTTTTTGAAGTCCAATTGACCCACAACACTATGTTCGTCCTTATTATACAACACAGTGATTCAATATTTCTAAACATTTCAAAATGATCACCGTAAGTCTCGTTACGATCTGTCACCATACAAAGATATTGCATAATTACTGACTATGTTCCCCACACTGTACGTTTCATCCCTGTGACTCATTTATTTTGCATCTGCAAGTTTGTCCCTTTTACTCTCCCTCACCCATTCCTCTCCTCCTCCACCACCCCTTTGGCAACCATCTGTTTGTTCTCTGTTTCTATGACTCTGTTTCTGTTTATTTTTGTCCATTTGTTTTGTTTTTTTAGACTCCACATGTAAGTAAAATCATGCAGTATTTGTCTTTCTCTGTCTGACTTATTTCACTTTTAAGTGCCCATCTATGTTGTCACAAATGGGAAGATTTCATTAATTTTTATGGCTGAATAATATTCCATTGTGTATATAGACCACATCTTTATCCAGTCATCTGTTGATGGGCACTTCGGTTGCTTCCTTATCTTGGCTATTGTAAATAATGGTTCAATGAACGTAGAGCTGCATGTATCTTTTCAAATTAGTGTTTTCATTTACTTTAGGTAAGTACCCAGGGGTGGAATTCCTGGATAGTATGATAGTTCTATTTTTAATTTTTTGACAAACCTCCATACTGTTCTCCACAGTGGCTGCACCAATTTCCATTCCCACCAACAGCGCAGGAGGGTTCCTTTGTCTCCACATCCTTGCCAGCACTTGTCATTTGTTGTCTTTTTGATGATGGTGACTCTGACAGGTGTGATGATTAGTGACAGTGAGCATCTTTTAATGTGACTGTTAACTACCTGTATATCTTCTTTGGAAAAATGTCTATTCAGGTCCTCTGCCCATTTTTTAATCAGGTTGTTTGTTTTTTTGATGCCGGGTTGTATGAGTTCTTTGCATATCTTGGATATTAACCCTTTATCACATACGTTTGCAAATATCTTCCCCCATTCGGTAGGTGGCCTTTTTGTTCTGTTGACAGTTTCCTTCTCTGTGCAGAAGGTGCCTTTGAGTTTGACGTAGTCCCATTTGTTTATTTTTCCCTTGCCTGAGGAGACATATCCAAACAAATATTGCTAAGACCAATGTCAAAGAGTGTGCTGCCTATGTTTTCTTCTAGAAGTTTTATGGTTTCAGGTCTTACCTTTAAGTCTTTAATCCATTTGAGTTTAGTTTTGTGCATGGTGTGAGAAGTAGACCAGTTCGCTTCTTTTGCACGTTGCTGTCCCGTTTTCCCAGCACCATTTATCAAGGAGGCTGCCTTTTCCCCACTGTATATTCTGCCTCCTTTGTCATGGATTAAGTACCCATAGAAGTGCGGGTCCATTTCTGGGCTCTCCGTTCTGTTCCATTGACCCATGTGTCTATTTGGGGGCCAGTACCGTGGTTCTTTCTGTCTTTTCCACACCAGGCGTACCGATCCTGATGCCTCCGTGGACACGCCTCATGTTGCTGTGGCCCAAGGCGACTCAACCCCCTGCCTTTCTATTCCAGGTGCTCCCATCCCCCCCAGTCCCAAAGACGACCCAGGGCTTCATCGGCTGGAGATCCGGGGTGCCGGGCCTGAACAAGTGTCTGGAGCACGATCATGAGATCAGAAGCTGCAAAGGGGCGTATGCCAAGGAGCTAAACTGGCCGAAGCAAGGTGTCCACTGAGTCCAGACAGAGACCCCGGCCCCTGGGGCAAGGAAGGGTGGACCGCCAGATGCCGGTGCCCATGCCCAGGAAAGGAAGAGTTCCCCGGCCTCCCCACCAAGGACAGGGTTCCCCTCCACATCTGCTCATGGGATACTGTTGCAAAGAACACAAAACAGCCCTTAGACGTTTTCAATTCATCAATGCCTCCCTTCCGGAACATTCTTGTAACATATTCATTCTTGGCTAATGCAATGAATAAAGCAAACTAGACCCTCTGATTTTTTTTAATACCATGGGAATTTCTAGGTATAGCTTTTAAAAAACACGATGTGATTCCATTTTTAAATATTTGTCTAAATGCTTTAATGTCACCCTCAATCCCCCTTCTCAGCATCCTTGTTGTAATGAGGTTGTTGGCCAGGTGTTTCTGTACCCAAATCCCCCTGGGCCTGCTTTTCAGGAGGAATAAAGCGCTTTGAGCGTCCCTCGACACTCCTTCCCCAGGATATCTGCAATACATCAACAGCTTTAAAGCAAAGACGGGCACAAGATGCGCCATTGAGTGCGGATTTCCTGGAGAGGACGGGTTTCCCAAGCGCTCCGTAGAAAACCTTCTCCGATTACCTGGTCCACCCCCCCCCCCGACCCCCATCACCACGCAGACGGCAGCCGAGCTGGGCAACGAGGCCATCGTCCGTTCCCCCGGGGACGTTTGACATTAACCCCTTGGTCAACATTTGATTTCCGGTCCCTGCCTGTCCCTGAGGCTTTGCTTCACCTCCTACAGATGGGGCTGGGGGTGGAGAGTGCGCTGTCCAGTTGGTGAAAGAGGGCAGCAAGGAGGAGCCAGCAGGTCCTGAGGCCCCGCCCACCAGACCCCAGGGAGTAGGCAAGCAGAGAGTTTGTAGGTGGCCTGTGAAGGCGGGTCGGTGTTTCGTTTCTGAGCAGCAGAGGGTGGTGCTTCCTTCACACCTGGGGTGGGCAGAGGTGGGGGGCAGCCATGTCAGTCACCTGCCGTCCGCGGAGTCACGTTCCTTCCTCCCTCTGGTTGGTCCAGTGTCACTGTTCACGGGATGGGCTCCTCCCTGGGTTTGCTTGAGTGAGGGGGCTGGAGGCGCTTGTATCTCATGGAATCCACCTACAAGCCCCACCCATCCACACCTTTCCTGCTCACCTTCCTGTCCAGGTGTGGGTGGGAGTGTCTACCAATGCAAGAATCCCTCATCTAGACCCTTTCCCCGACCCTGGACGCTGGCCTCCTCTAGCACACTTCTACAGGGGCTCCATGACTTTGGGGGCACCAAATGCTGGGGGACAGAATTCCTACTGAGTCTCGGCCATCCCCTGCAAGCTCTGGGCTCAGTGTCCAAATGCCAGAGGCCCCTGGCTGAAGAGCTCCTCTTGTTCAGGGATGTGGTTCTCTACAAAGCCTGCAGGCTGTGCTTTGAGTGACTGGGCTTCTCACGGGCGGGGGGGGGGGGGGGGGCGGGGGGGGGCGCTGCTGACTGCCGACAGCTCCAGAGCGAGCCAGTTGGGCACTGAGAACACAGCCACAGGGCAAAGCCTCCTCCCAGATCCCTCGTTGGTTCTCTGCCCCACACGGCCCTCCTCTAGCCCAGAGCTGGAAACTCAGGTTCTCACGGGCTGCCCAGCCTGGAAGCGCAAGAACATGAGAGAAACAGCCCTTTAAGAAGCCTCGTCATTCCCTCTGAGTGCGGTGCCCACACGCATCACCTGCCACATGGGTCACGTGGGCCACGGCCACTAGGAAATCCCACGGTCATCATGCTCACATCCCACCTGCCACCCACAGACCACACATTTAAAGGAGAAATGTCGTAGCTCTTTAGGTCCTGAGAAAAAATAGGACAAAGTATCATGGGCTAAACTGTGTCCCCCCTTAAAAAGATCTGTCAAAGTCCTAACGTCCAGCACCTGTGAATGTGGTCTGATTTACAAATAGGGTGATTGCAGAGGGAATGAGTTAAGATGAGCTCATACTGGAGTGGGGGTGTGGGGTTAATCCAATGTGACTGGTGTCCTTGCAAGAAGAGGAGAGACACAGGGAGGAGACGGCCACGTGAAGACACGGGAGAAGCCACGTGACCACAGAGGCAGAAATTGGAGTGATGTATCTACAAGCCAAGGGATGCCAAGAACTGCCGGAAAACCACCAGGAGCCAGGAAGAGGCAAGGAAGGATTCTACCCTACAGGTTGCAGAGGGAGCACGGCCCTGCCGACACCTTGATCTCAGACTGCCACCCCCAGAACTGTGAGAGAACCAGCTTCTGTTACTTAAGCTGCCCGGTCTGTGGTCCTCGGTTATGGCGCCGCAGGAGAAGAGCAGAGTATTGGATACATTCTGCTGCCTCCCTCTCCCCCCGCTCAGAAAATACCCCCCTCTGAGCACGTGTCCTTCATTGGTCTTGACTCAGGCTGTGCCTGCATGAGACAAGCTCACGTGGCTCCTTCAACTCCAAAGATGTTTCCAATCGCCCAGATGTTTAGCCTGATATAGACTAAACAACAGGATGCTGGCCAGACTCGTCCCGCTTAAATCCTAATGTTCTGGCATCTCGGTCATCGCTGCAGGCGAGGCATCTACCCTTGAAGAAACCCACGTTCCTTGTTGGGATCAGATGCCGCCCCTGTGGTTGAGGAGAGCAGCCAGAATCTTCTGTCTTCAAGCTTTGCCTCGACCCCGCCAGGGTTGAATTTCTGTCTGCTAGGCATGAGGCAGCACACACGTTGGCCTGGGACGCAATTGCAACGTCAGGTGCTGATTTTTGTTCTAATTCCTGATCATAAAATGAATCTGTGAATCATCTTCCACAACAGTGTGGCAACAAAAAAGTCTAGCAAAAAAGATGGGTTCCCTTGACGGTCTGGACCCCAAGCCTGGACAGGAATTCAGCACGCCCAGTTTGACTCTCCTGAAACTTGCTGGTGGGTTGACTTTAATTCTGATTTTAACTGGCTGGTCTGTGTTGATCGGCAGCCTGGATGTAGGTCAGTGCTGTCACGGGAAATGACCCAGAGCAGCAGAGCAGGCCACACTGCAGTACCAACAGCTGAAACTTCAGAAAGGCTAGAAGTCCGGGTTGTAAAGGTGTTCAGGGCTGTCCCGGCCCTGGTACCCACCGTAGACCAGTGGAGGAAATGGGTACATCCGTACTTAGATCCACTTCACTTCAGGTCCTTGGGAGAATACAAATTCAAGAGACCCACATCAACCCTGTGCACTGTTGGTGGGGATGTAAGTTGATGCAACCTGTGTAGAAAACAGTAATGGAGGTTCCTCCAAAAGTTTGAAATAGAACTATCATAGGATCCAGCAGTTCCGCGTCTGGGTATTTATCTGAAGGAAATGAAATCTCTGTCTCGAAGAGATATCTGCACCCCCATGTTCATTGTAGCATTTCGTACAGTATCCAAGAGATGGAAACAACCTAAGTGCTCACTGATGGATGAGTGGATAAAGAAAATGTGGTATATTAGCATACAGTTAAATATCATTCAGCCATAAAAAGGAAGGAAATCCCGCCGGCGCAATGACACGGATAGAGAGTGAGGACGTGATGCTAAGTGAAATGAGTCAGAGAGAGAAAGACAAATACTATGATTTCACTTATATGTGGAATCTAAAAAAAAAGAAATCTCATAGAAACAGAACAAATCGATGGTTGTCAGAGGTGTGGGTGGGGAAAATGGGTGAAGGGATTCAAAAGGTACAAACTTCCAGGGATAAGATAAATGAATTCTGGGGATGTAACATACAGCATGGTGACTATAAAGTCTAAGATTTCTTTAAAAAGAGAGAGAGAGGGAGTCAGATCCAAATCTGAAGACACACAAACCCTTTAGACAGTGAGAACACAAATACAGTTAAACTTCTAGGAAACTATCTAATGCTTTTTGCCACCCCTTAATTCAGATGACACTTACTCCAAGTTTATGTTCATGTGTTTAATGCCCCATAAAACTACTTCTACTTAAAACATTGAAGCATAGATTCTTTTTTACCCTTTTGCTCTGGTCAACACACAGATGGTTTTATAAACTAACCAGCATCTCAGAAACCTCAGTTGGTGGGATTTTTTTCTGCCTCCGATAATTTATTCACTGACCATGTATGTGTTTTATTTAAAAAAATTAAAATGAGACAACATTTCTGCAGGTCTCCAATTACACTGCCAGGAGCCTCCCCATCACACCAATCCCCCTGGACTCAGATGACCTAAGTAATTTGGGCTGCACTTGTGGGCTCATAATAGAGCACAAATGTCCCGTCAAAGGTCACCGCTGAGAATGGGAGTGGACGGCACTGGAGGATTCCATCACCCTGGACCGTCTCAAACTTGACATTTAATCTATGGAAATCAACCTCTTTGTGGGTGTCCAAATGGGCTCATAAATGTCACCACACACTGTAAAATGCCACAACATTTCCAAGGTCGAGACGAGGCTGGTGAACCTGGGTTCACGATGCTGAAATACATCACAGCAATGAACGTCCAAACGGGCCTCGGTCTAAATGAGTGACCTCGGAAATGAAGCAAAACGTAATCCGGGGCTTCCCTGGTGGCGCAGTGGTTGAGAGTCCGCCTGCCAATGCAGGGGACGCGGGTTCGTGCCCCGGTCCGGGAAGATCCCACATGCCGCGGAGCGGCTGGGCCCGTGAGCCATGGCCGCTGAGCCTGCGCGTCCGGAGCACAGCTCAGTCTAAGGCAAAGTAGAAACTCTGGTGCTTGAATTTCAAGCAAATGACACGACCGAATGCAATAAAACTAGCGGAGAACACAACTCTTGCTCTTACATGTTCAAACACACCCAGGTACCCACCCAATGGACCCTGGACTGAGGGAACCCCCTGTCCAACATCTCAGGAGGCCTAAATCCAACAGCACACAAGGAACTGACTCCTGCTGGTGGTCATGTGAACAAGCCCGGAAGCCGGTCCTTCCCAGCAGAGCCTTGCGATGGTCCCAGCCTGGGAGAGACCCCGACCCAGAGGACCCAGCTAGGCTGCACCTGGGCTCCTGACCCACAGAAGCTGGGAGATCACAAGTGCTGTTTTAAGCCACTAAGTTCGGGGTTAATTTGTTATGCAGAAGCAGATAACAAATACAGGCTATAATAGCAGATAAATAGCAAACCCACCGACCACCCCATTTTCAGGAGAGCCTAGAGAATTTCCCAGAGGCTCCGCAGAGCGCCG
This sequence comes from Globicephala melas, assembly GCF_963455315.2. NCBI lineage: Eukaryota > Metazoa > Chordata > Mammalia > Artiodactyla > Delphinidae > Globicephala > Globicephala melas. The sequence goes on from NC_083328.1 coordinate 81,854,728, forward strand.
GCACTCGGGGCCATTCCCTCTAGGCACACTGACATCACCAGTGTGCCGTAAGGAGCAGAGCCCTTTTGCAAGGAAATACCGTGAACTATCCTTCCGGAAGCTCTTCCTTAAAATCGCAGAAGCTGGATCAACATTCCAGGTGACGCTTGTCGTTTTAAGTTTGGGGGGCAAAGCCAGAAAAATAATTCACAATCCCTCTAGCTCCAACGACGATGTAAAAACAGTCCTCACGGGTCCAACAAGCGCCAGGTAGAGCTGCCCTTGCATCAGGGGGCTGGCTGAGGAGCCTGGCTCAGGAGTCAGCTGACCTGCACTCCAAGCCGGCCACTCCCCTTTCAGACCCTGTGACCTTGGGCAGGTGGGTGGACCACTCAGACCCCTGCCCCCTCAGCTGCGAGCTGAGGGCACAGATTCAGTCTCACGGTGGCGGGGGTGGGGTGGGGGTGGTGAGTAAGGATTAACGGGGATTAGGGTGGAAAGGGGTTGGCAGAGGAGAGAGAGGAGGAAAACGTTTGTTCCATCCCTGGCGGCAAAAGTATAGACGTTTCAGAAACAGGGTGAAGATAAAGTATTTAAGACGTCTGTCTGGCCAAGGGACTCGGCCAAGGGAGCTTGCTGCTACTTTTATGGCTGTGGTTGGTAATGAAAACAATTCTACTTCCATAAAGCGAGACTGTCCTCAGGCTTTTCAATTAAGTGTACGGCGTTTACTCAGCACCTACCGCGTTTCAGAGCCGCTGTGGCCAGGGCTCTAGAGAAAGCT